>NC_057716.1:117569246-117630212 GCF_004010195.1 Chiloscyllium plagiosum | reverse complement strand
GAACTAGAGAGCATAGGTTTAGGGTGAGAGGGGAAAGATATAAAAAAGATCTAAGGGGCAACGTTTTCACACAGAGGGTGGTTAATGTTTGGAATGCGCTGCCTGTGGGAGTGGTAGAGTCGGAATCATTGGCGACCTTTAAGCGGCATTTGGATAGGTACATGGATGGGTACTTAATCTAGGTTAGAAGTTCGGCACAACATCGTGGGCCGAAGGGCCTGTTCTGTGCTGTATTGTTCTATGTTCTATGTTCTATGTTCTAAATGCAGAGACATTTCTTCTGCCAGAGAGTGGTGGGCCTGTGGAATTCATTGCCACAGAGTGCAGTGGAGGCCGGGACGCTAAATGTCTTCAAGGCAGAGATTGATAAATTCTTGATGTCACAAGGAATTAAGGGCTAAGGGGAGAATGCGGGTAAGTGGAGTTGAAATGCCCATCAGCCATGATTGAATGGCGGAGTGACTTGATGGGCCTAATGGCCTTACTTGCGCTCCTATGTCTTATGGTCTTATGGAAGTACTTTGGCAAGTCTTGAAAGTATGGAAGGTTCTATATAAATGCAATTGTCCTCTTAAACTTTTTTTTTTAGAAACACTTCCACAACATTTTGGATCAATTTAATTCAAATATTGCTTTCTGCTAACTGATTCCACAAGTCTCAGACTCTGTGTGGTCTGCTTTTGCTTGTTTCTAATTTGTTCATTATACTGTGTTTTCTGGGGAGCAGTCAGCTCCTTCACTTTGCTAATTCCTTCTGGCTTCAATTCTGACCGATTCTGTATCAAAGACAGAGCTCTTTGCAGCCCCGCAGTTCAGAAAGAAATCTAAAAATACAGAGCACGAATCACGTGGATCAACAGTGGCGTAAATCAGTTGCTATTTTACCCCAATGAGGAACAGCATGTCTTTGACAGGGTATTACCTTTGACTGTGGCAACATCACAAACAATATTAACTTCATGCAGGGGAATTCTCCAATGGGCTTGGTGCTCGGTGAAGCTGAAGCCCCTTGACTCATGCCGTTCTAATGGATATCCCTGGACCTTCAGGTACACCGGACCCTAAGAACACACGAATGCATAAGTCCCACTCAAAGCCAAATACGACTCTGAAGATTTCATTTTCAAAAATATCAAAATGTTAAGTCACTTCTATCTCTGACAAAATTCAAAGTTTCAAATATCATTGTCTAACAGACAAAGCAGAGAATAGGGATGAATAATGGAAGGAAGTGCACAATGCTCTTCCCCTCCACGCTTTCCATACCCCACCCTCACTCCCATAGGTAATTAAATGTCATGCATTAAGTCACGTTTGAGAATGTGACTTAAAAGAAGTTCTGGGATTTACATATTAAAGAACTGAAACGAGCAAACCCATTCTAAAACATGAAAGACTTAATCTAAGTTTGTTCAACTGCATGACACTAATCTTTTGTTATGAGATTTTGTGTCTTATGGTCCTGCTCCACAACCACCTGATAAAGAAGCAGCACTTCAAAAGCTGGTGCCATATTATCAGAATGATGTGATTGCATTGGAGAGGGTGCAAAGGAGATTCACCAGGCAATGGAAAGTCTCAGTTATGAATATAGATTGGATAGGCTGGGTTTGCTTTCTCTGGAGCAGGGGAAGCTAAGAGATGTTGGGGGGAATCTAAGGTATAAATAGATAGGGTAGATCTTGAGTATCCTTTGGACATAATTTTAAGTTGAGGAATAATTGGTTTAGAGGGAATCTGAGGAATTATGTTTTACCCAGAGGGTGGTAGAAATGCAAAATACGCTCCCTGCAAGTGATAGATAGGTACTCGTGCTAGGGCATATTAGACCAAGTGCAGGTAAGCGGGATTAGTGTAGTTTGGTGGTTGTTGTTTGGCAGGGACAGGGTGAGTTGAAGGGTGTGTTTCTGTGCTATATGACTTTTTAGCTCTTGTAGTAAAGAGACTGAAATTAATATTGGCTCTTTGAAATTTGTCTGATATGCTGACAATGAAACGTTAACCTAGAATGACCACAATTCGCTAATATTCATTGAAAAGTTTAAAACATAAAATGTGAGATTCTTCAGATGATGTTTACTGATGATTCAACATAAAGATTGTTCACATTGCTGGTAAAGATAATGTGAGAGCAGATACATTATAAAAGTGGTGGAATAAAGTGTGAATTTAAGAAAAAATTATATATGATGTGGGATTTGTATATGGCATGGGTGCAAAGACGTTTTGTGCTTTGATGGCAGATAAGTTTAAGGATAATCCGAAGAGATGTTTTTAAGGACATTAGAACAACCAGAGAGAACAGGCCCCTTAAAGATCCATGAAGTCGTCTACGTGGTGAACCTCAGGAGATGGGAGACATAGTAAATTAATATTTCGTGTCAGTTTTTATTGTGGAGAAAGAAATGGATGCTAGAAAACTTGGGGAAAAAATACTGATGTTTTGTAGACCGTTCACATTACAGAAGTGCTGGAGGTCTGAGAAAACATAAAGAGGGGCTTACGCCCGAAACGTCGATTCTCCTGTTCCCTGGATGCTGCCTGACCTGCTGCGCTTTTCCAGCAACACATTTCCAGCTCTGATCTCCAGCATCTGCAGACCTCACTTTCTCCTGAGAAAACATAAAGGTGGATAAACCTCTGGGACCTGATTAAGAGTATCCCAGGACATTTAGGGAAAAAATTACGAGGCCCCTAGCAGAAATATGTTTATCATCTATAATCACGGGTGAAGTGCCGGAGGACTGGAGGATGGCTAATGTTGTGTCTTTACTTAAGAAAGACTGTTAAGAGAAGTCTTTCTGTGAGCCTGACATTGGTGGTGGGTAAGATAGGATTTGCATGCAGTTGGAGAGGCAAGGACTGATTGGGGTAGTCAACATGGCTTTGTGTGAGGGATATAGTGTTTCTCAAATGTGATAGAATTTTTTGAGGTAGTAACCAAAAAGGTTGACAGCACAGCATTAGACATGGTTTACATGGACTCTACTAAAGCCTTTGACAAGAACTGCATGGCACAGCAAAGTTCGATCAGATTGGATTCAGGGTGAGCTTTTGTGGGAGATGGTGGGAGACACAGGGAAATTGGCTTGATGGTGGGAGACACAGGGATTTAGTAGAGGGTTGTTTTCCAGACTGGAGGCTTGTCACCAGCGGTGTTCATCTTTTGTTTGTCATTTATATGAACAGTTCGGATGAGCATATAGGAGGCGTGGTTGGTAAGTTTGTAGATGATACCAAAATTGATGGTATAATGGACAGTGAAGAAGGTTATCTAAGATTACAAAGAGATCTTGATCAATGGGCTGAAGAGTGGTAGATGGAGTTTAATTTGGATAAATGTGAGACAAACAGGGCAGGATCATACAATTAATGATAGTGCTCTGGGTGCTGCTGTAGAACAGTGTGACCTTGGGGTTCAGGTATATACTACTTTGAAAGTTGCTTCATAGGTGGACAGGGTGTTTAAAAAGGCCTTATTGCTCAGACCATTGGGGATAGGAGTTGGGTCATCATGGTGACGTTGTACAGGACTTGTTGAGGCCTTTTCTGATTTACCGTGTCCAGTGCTGGTCACCCTGCTCTTGGAAGGATATTATTAGATTATAAAAGGTTCTGAAAAGGTCTACCAGAATGTTGCCGGGAAGGGAGAGTTTGAGATATAAAAATAGGCTGGATAGCTGAAACGTCTTCCACTGCAGCGCAGGAGGTTGAGGGATGACTTTAGTGGTTTATTAAATCATGAGGGCCACAGATAAGATGCATACAAGGTCTTTTCCCTAGTTTTGCTGGTGGTGGTGGTGGTGGGGGAGGGGAAGGTGGTGATCGTGGGGGGGGTCGGGGTGGGGGAAGGCAAAACTAGGGTGCATACTTTTAAGGTGAGAGGAGAAAGTTTTAAAAAGGACACAAGGGGTAACTTTTTTTTAAAAGAGTGGTTCAGGTGTGGAAGGGGAAGGACCTGGTGCATGTAGGTACAGTTAGAATATTTTCAATATGTTTGGAAAAGGGACGGTTTGCAGGAATATGGACCAAATGTAGGCAAGTGGGACTAGTTTAATTCGGGAATGGTTGGCTTGGACTAGTTGGACCAAATGGTCTGATTCCATGCAGTAAGACTCCATGTCATGAAAAACATTTTGAACAGAGGAGAAATGTAAAGACCACTTCTAGATTTTCGGATTGTAAACTAAAGAAGTTGGCAAGAAATCCTATTTTAGTCATAGAGCCATAGAGATGTACAGCATGGAAACAGACCCTTTGGTCCTACTCATCCATGCCGACCAGATATCCCAACCCAATCTAGTCCCACATGCCAGCACCCGGCCCATATCACTCCAAACCCTTCCTATTCATATACCCATACAAATGCATCTTAAATGTTGTAATTGTACCAGCCTCCACCACTTTCTCTGGCAGCTCATTCCATACATATAGCATCCAAGAAGCAGGAGAATCGACGTTTCGGGCATATGCCCTTCTTCAGGCAGGGCTTTTCCTGCTCCTCGGATGCTGCCTGGCCTACTGTGTTTTTCCAGCACCACATTTTTCAACTCTGGTACTCCAGCATCTGCAGTCCTCACTTTCTCCTAGTTGCTCCCAACATCTATACTCAATACTCTGACCAATAAAGGAAAGCATACCAAACACCTTCTTCACTATCCTATCTACCTGTGACTCCACTTTCAAATCAAAGATGTTGCACTCTTAAGAGTGAGTGATAGAAACTCATTGCAAGTTATAGATATAAGACATAGGAGCAGATGTCACCCATTCAGCCCATCAAGTCTGCTCCCCCATTTAATGAGATCATGGCTGACCTGCTACTCCTCAACTTCACTTCCTCACCTTTTCCCATAACCTTTGATGTTATCATTGATGAAAAATCTATGTCTCAGCCTTGAACATAATTAATTATCAAGAATCTACAGGTAAAGAATTCCACAGATTTACTACGCTGACAGAAGATACAACAATGGTGTATTATAAATGCAATGGGGGAGGAAAGTACTGTGTTAAGGGCAACTTTGACTCGCAACAGTGCTTTGGTTATTCAATTGACAAGTTACTTTGGGCTGAGGACAGCTCAGTATAGTAACAAACACCTGATTGGTTCCTCGGCAAGTCGCTATAGTCTTGTGTGGACAATACAGCAGAAATACCCAGCCTGTGAGGGGGGGAAAGCAGGCGCAATTTCTCTCTCTTTCTCCTGTGTGGAGAAGTAACAGAGAATCTCACTCAGCATTTTTCTGGAAATGGCTGTAAATTCCCTCATTGAATAGGAAAACAGGAACAATAGGGGAAAGAGTTTGGGCCTAGTATGAGACCCTGTGGCATTGGTAAGGTGGGCCTGAAGTGGAATCATAGCAGTGACAGACCAGTGCAGTTTGGGCCAGTGCGGTTCCCAGCAGCATTGCTGGCATCTGAATTGGCAAGGTCCTGCATGGACTCATAATGGCAAGGGCATCGTTAGAGGCGAGATGGCACCAAAGAGTGATGACTTTCATTCCAGCCCAACAGCTTGGCAAAGGGGATTTGTGCCTGGGTACCAGGCCTATAACGAAGCACTTCACAGCTTAGCAATTCATGTTTCTTTCTTATCAATGGTTAAAAGCAGTTTGCTTACAATGAAGTGATTAACTGCTTAATGAAAACTCTGACATGAATATTTTTATAACCTGAATTAGATAGTAAGGTAAAGTTGAGCAGTTTTTAAAAATTCATTCATAGGATGTGGGTATCGCTGGCTAAGTTGCTTTTGAGAAGTTGATGGTGGTTTGATTTGGTGATTTCATTAAATGTTCACATTTGCATTCAAGATGAGAATAGTGGGGCTTGATTTCCAGCATGCTACCCCAGTTAGTTATAAAGATTTGGGGGAGAGAAAAACAGCAATTCGCTTCAATTTAGTAGCACCACCTTTCTGATATTTCAAAACTGTACGTTATTGGAGAAATAAAGGAGCTCAAACCTTGACATCTGTCTGCTGAGTCTTTATAGGAAGTTTCCAGCGTGTGCTTTCTGGTTGGTTGAAAGTCCAGTGGCTGGTTAATTTACAGTCTGGCAAAGGCAACCTGTCAGATATTTACAAATTAAAGCATCATGACATCACAGTGAACCAACACATCCCTTCAGGGGTTCAGAACAGTGAAGAGTTCACTGCTGAAACCACAAGGACAGCTATTGTTGCTTCATACACAATGCACACATTCTCATGGAGCAGGAGGGAGGGGAACAATCGTAGGAGCAAGGCATGAGGGAGGATGGGCAGAAGGGAAGGAGGGAGGTGCAGAAGTAATGAACTTGTACTAAGACCACTCCCATAATTTGATGGTGACCCAATGTTTCACAGTGAATGAACTATGAAAATGTTGCAATGTAGAAAAGTGATTTGTAGACATATAATTAACAATAACAAATCAGTAGCACATCTACACATTGTAGTAAATGGCAAGATGATTGCTTCACTGGTTGGGAGATAAACATTGGTAATGACACTGGGGAGAACTATCTTGCTCTCTTTTTGAATAGCACCACAGGATCATTTGCATCCATCCAAGATGAAAGACAAAGCCTCAGTTCAACATCTCATCTGAAATACACCATCTGACAGTGCAGTGTTCCTTTGGTACAGTAACCATCAAAGTTGAAACTTTATTGCTGGAACAGCGCAGCAGGTCAGGTAGCATCCAGGGAACAGGAGATTCGACGCTTCGGGCACAGGCCCTTCTTCAGGAAAGGGCCTGTACTCTGGAGCTACAATTCAGGTTTCCATCCCCCTACTGCATTAGTTTAATCCTCATACAGTCATACAATCTTCACTTTCTCCTACAGTAACCATCAGCCTGAGTGAGACCAATTGACTTTTGGATAGAAACATTAGCAAGAGGGAACATGTTTTAGGTGGCCACATTTAGAAAATGCTTTAACACTGTTTGAATTCACTACCTCAAGTGTGGAAATGATCTACTTCTCTGCTCCTCACACCATTCATCCCAGTCAACAGTTGCAGAATACTCCAGTCTTTCAATTCTTAGAATCCCTACTGTATGGAAGCAGGCCATTCAGCCCATCAAATCCGCAGTGACACTCTGGACAGCATGCCACCCAAACCCAACCTCCTAACCTATCCATGTAATCCTGCATTTCCCATGGCTAACCCACCTAGCCTGCACATCCCCGGACACTATGGACAATTTGTCAATCTACATAACCTGCACAGCTTTGGACTGTGGGATGAAACTGCAGCACCCGAATGAAACCCCCCAACAGACACAGGGCGAGTATGCAAAGACCTGAGGGTGGAATCGAACCCAAGTCCTTCGTGCTGCGACTCAGCAATGCTAACTAGTGAGCCACCGTACTGCACCTTCAAAGGGAATTAGTTGCTCGGAAAGGAGAAATATTAAAAGGAACAAGCATGCCAATGGGATTAAATTGGCTGCGATATTATTAAATTGAGAGAGAGAACTGAAGATTGTATGACTGTATGAGGTTTAAACTAATGCAGTAGGGGGATGGAAACCTGAATTGTAGCTCCAGAGTACAGGAGGTTGAGGGTAGTGAGGTCAGGGATAGGTTTACAAGGTCGTGAGAGGGCACTGGCAATCAGGATGTTGATTTGAGATGTCAGGAGCATCCAGAATAAGGTGGGTGAACTTACAGCATGGGTTGGTGTCTGGGATTTCAATGCTGTGGTCATTTCGGAGACATGGCTAAAGGAGGTTCAGGAAGGGTTTTGCAGATTCTGGGATTTAGATGTTTCAGCAAGATCAAAGATGGAGGTAAAAGAGGCAGGGGAGGGGTGTCATTGTTAATCAAGGGTAACATTACAGCAGCTGAGAGAACATTTGAGGACTCATCCACTGAGGTAGTTTGGGCTGAGGTTAGAAACAGGAAAGGAGAGGTCACCCTGTTGGGAGTTTTCTATAGGCCTCTGAATAGTTCCAGAGACATAGAGGAAAGGATAGCAAAGATGATTCTTGATAGGAGCGAGAGTAACAGGGTAGTTGTTACGGGGACTTTAACTTACCCAATATTGACTGGGAATATTATAGTTCAAGTAGTTTTGATGGGTCAGTTTTTATTCAGTATGGACAGGAGGGTTTTCTGACACAATATATAGACAGGCCAACAAGGGGAGATGCCATATTGGATTTGGTACTGGGGAATGAACTCGGCCAGGCGTTAGGTTTGGAAGTAGGTGAACACTATCGCAATAGTGACCATAATTCGGTTATATTTACAATAGCAATGGGCAAGGATATACTGCAGGGAAAGAGGTATAACTAGGGGAAAGGCAATTATGATGCAATTAGGCAAGATTTAGGATAGGGAAGGAAACTGCAGGGGGTAGACACTTGAAATGTGGAGCTTATTCAAGAAACAGATACGGCAGGTCCTTGATACATATATACCTGCCAGGCAGGGAGGTAATTGTCAAGAGAGGGAGCCATGGTTTATTAACGAAGTTTAAGATCGTGTCAAGAGGAAGGTGGTGGCTTATGTGAGGATAAGCATGAAGGCTCAGATAGGGCGATTGAGACTTATAAGTTAGCCAGAAAAGATATAAAGAGAGGGCTAAGAAAGCCAAGAGGGGACATGAGAAATTGTTGGCTGATAGGATCAAGGAAAACCTTAGGGTCTTCTGTAGGTATATCAGGAATAAAAGAATGACGAGAGAAAGTTTAGGACCAATCAAAGATAGTAATGGAAAATTGTGTGTGGAATCTGAGGGCATAGGGGAAGCGCTTAATGAATACTTTTCGTCAGTATTAACAGTAAAAAAGGGCAGTGCTAGTGAGAATACGGAGATACAAGCTACAAGATTAGATGGGATTAAGGTTGACAAAGAGAAGGTCTTAGCAGTTTTGGAAAATCTGAAAATAGATAAGACCCCTGGGCTGGATGGGATTTATCCTCAAATTCTCTGGGAAGCCAGGAAGGCGATTGCAGAGCCTTTGGCTTCGGTCTTTATGTCATCATTGTTGACAGGAGTAGTGCCAGAAGACTGGAGGATAGCAAATGCTGTACCCTTGTTTAAGAAGGGGAGTCGGGACAATCCTGGTAATTATAGGCCAATGAGCCTTATTTCGGTTGCAGGTAAGGTGCTGGAAAAGATTAAAAGAGATAGGATTTATAATCATCTGGAAAGGAATAACTTGATTTGGGATAGTCAACACGATTTTGTGAAGGGTAGGTCGTGCCTCACAAACCTTATTGAGTTCTTCAAGGTGACAAAACAGGTGGATGAAGGTAAAACGGTTGATGTGGTGTATTTGGACTTCAGAAAGGCATTTGATAAGGTTCCACATGGTAGGCTATTGCACAAAATATGGAGTTTCAGGATTGAAGGTGATTTAGCAGTTTGGATCAGAAATTGGCTAGCTGAAAGAAGACAAGAGGGTGATGGTTGATGGGAAATGTTCATCCTGGAGTTCAGTTACCAGTGGTCTGCTGCAAGGATGAGTTTCGGAGCCACTGCTGTTTGTCATTTTTAGAACTGATCTGGATATGGGCGCAGTAGAATGGGTTAGTAAATTTGCAGATGGCACTAAGGTAGGCAGAGTTGTGGATAGTGCCGAAGGATGTTGGTCACAGGATTGAGTTTTGGAGCCACTAGGTCATGTTTCAGCTGTACAAGACAGTGGTTAGGCCGCACCTGGAGTATTGTGTACAGTTCTGGTCACTGCATTATAGGAAGAAAGGGGAAGATTTGGAAAGGGTTCAGAGGAGATTTATTCGGATGTTGCCTGGTATGGAAGAAAGGACTTACGAGGAAAGGCTGAGGGAACAGAGGCTGTTTTTGTTGGAGAGAAGATGGTTGAGAGGTGACTTAATCGAGACATATAAGATAATTAGAGGGTTAGAAAGGGTGCACAGTGAGAGCCTTTTTCCTCAGATGGTGAAGGCTAACAAGAGGGGACATGGCTTTAAATTGAGAGGGTGACAGATTTAGGACAGATATTAGGGGTAGTTTCTTCACTCAGAGAGTAGTAGGGGCATGGAAAGGCCTGCCTGCAATAGTAGCAGACTCGCCGATGGACTTACATATGGATAATATTGGAATGGGACAGATTAGATGGGCTTCAGATTACTTTCACAGGTCGGCGCAACATTGGGGGCTGAAGGGCCTGTACTGCGCTGTAACGTTCTATGTTCTCTGTTGTTCGATGAAATATTGATTATGGAAAGTCATATATACCTGTCATCTTAAGATACAGAAGTGTCAGTGGATATTCCTGCAGTCCATGTTATGTTATATCATACCTCTCTACCTTTTAGTTTTTAGTCAGGTTAAAATCTCCAGGAGAGGGGAACATGAGCATGGTTATGAGAAAGTCATAGGCAGCATTCTAAATTCCACATAATAAATTTTAAAGAAACAATTCATCCACAACAAATGAAATAAATTCAAAATCTCTGAGATACATGGTCATGATTGACTTTTTTTTAAATCATTCATGGGCTGTCAGTATCATTATCTCAGCTAGCATTTATTGCCCATCCCTGATTGTCCAGAACCATGTGAGTGGAGTCACATGTAGGCCAGACCAGGTAAGGATGACAGATTTCTTAACTCAAGGTCATTAATGAATGAGATGGGAGTTTTCTTTTAATGACAATCATTATGTGGTTGGCAATAGGCTGGCCTTTTCAATGTAGATTTTTATTGAATCAAATTTCACCATCTGCCATGACAATAAATTAGCACTCTGCATCCATCTAGCTTATAATATGTAGAGTTAAGTGTAGCTGTGCTTTCCTGTAACAGAAGTAACTTCTGTAATAAATCTGCCACTGGGCAATCCATATTAGATCTTCAAATAAATAGAAACGACATCCATTTATCAATTGTGTGGTAAGTCTATGTTAAGTAAACACAAAACCACAGGTTACTCTTGATGTCTCTCTTACTTTGTTCTTATACTGGTTTCTTGCAGCTCTTATTACTGTGTGTACATCTTTTGATATTTGTATTATCCCTCCCAGTGTGCAGAATCTCAACTGTCCTTTGCATGAGTGTTTTGGACTGTCTGTCATTCTTCTGTTGGCCAAAGTTATTTAATTGCACAATTTCACAATTGTTCAATCAAAATCCTGGAACTCCTTTCCATATAACTCTGTGGGTGCAACTACAGAGGTTCAAGAAGGCAGCTCACCGTGACCCTCTCACCAACCCGGGATGGACAATAAAATGCCGGCCAGCTAGCAATGCCCATGTCCAATGAGTGAATTTTAAAAAAAGATAAAGGTTCAAGGCAGCAGGTTTCCACCACCTTCTCAGGGACAATTTGGGATTGGCAAATGCTGGCCCAACTAGTGTGTCCACATCCATCACAATAAAAAACATTTTAAAAGAGTCCTACATAATTTGATTGAAGAAAATGCTTGCTCTTTTCGCCTACTATTAAAAATGCAAGCTTTCCTTCTCACACCACCAACCTCCTTCCCCTGGGTTGAGCAGTGGATCACCTCACTGTTGTGCTGGGCCTTCGGTGGAAATTTTTACTCAACATCTGGGCAGCCCACCTGGATCCCTTTCTCCAAGCTGGCACACAACCGGACTATACCTGTGCCGCTTTTTCTCTTCTGGGAAACTCAAATCCGCTTTGACCAGTCTCCGCCAGTACTCTATTCTTGTTGAGTGACTGATCTCAATGTACACAACTCCAAGTTGTTGATGAAAGGATTTCACTGAGCATCCCCTAATGTTCCACTCAAGACCAAACCTAGCCGATATTCATGTGGCAATATGGTCAGTTTCAATTTGAAGCTTCACATTTGCAAATTAATGCAGTGAAAGACTGGACTGCCCTGAGCAGAACTGGCACTGCTGTGCTGTAATGATTCAATGAGAATCAAGTCCAGCTGTTTGCAGATGCTGTAGATAGCCAGCAGGTGGCACTCTGCAACCAGAAACAATATCAATTTCTCACAGCAGAGTTCACTTTAACTTGGAGATTTTTGTTTTGCTGGACAGATTTTTTTTGTCATATTTTAAATTTCAGCTAACTTATTTGTAAAAAATCCCCATTGTACCACAGATTATTTACTCAAACCTTTGGGTATATTTCCTCACTTTTTAATAAGGGGGCCAATGATTTACACCTGGTCTCATCTACAAACATGGTGCTTTTAAGGGCATATCGTTTCATGTTACCTGTGATCATGTGATCAAAGTCGATGTGGTTTAGCCCCAGTGTAGACGGAGAAAGGTTATAACCCTATATGGCTAGCTAGGGTTCCCAGTTAAGGACAGTCCATATCAAGGATAGGACCTTGCACAATTTCTTCTTTGCAGGATCCTGTGCAAGTTAACTGCAGACAGTTATCTACCACAGGTACATGCACTGGAACGGCTGCTTCACTAACTAACTCTTTGCTGTTTCACTTACAACTGCTGCTGAAAATCACCCACTATTCCTTGCTCTGTTTAATCCTTTCAAATGGGCTGTTAATACCTAGCTCATTCTGGTTTGGACTGTCAACTGGTACTGAGCACGTGGACCACAGTGGGTGTGAAGAACAGGGCTTTTCACAAGCTTCTCTCTAAAAGTTTATCTGCCTGAAGGTATTCAAATATATGTCTCATGAACATCTGATCTCGGAGCAGAGTAGGTTATTCAGCTCCTCAAGCCTTCTCTGCCACACAATAAGATTAATTGCTGATCTCTTTGCATTTCTAATTCTACATTCCCATGTACATCTGATAGGTCTGGATCCCCAACTAACAAGAATCTATCTACCTAACCTGATAAATATTCAATGGTCCTGCCTCCTATCACCTTCTCCCCTCCACCCCACAGATATTCACATAGGACGACTAAACTCAACAGTTTTGCTTTAAGGCCTGTTAATTTTTTGATTACCAATGGTGAAAATGTGTTGCTGGAAAAGCGCAGGTCAGGCAGCATCCAAGGAACAGGAGAATCGACGTTTCGGGCATAAGCCCTTCTTCAGGAACCAATGGTGTAAAGATATAGAGTTAATGTGGGTCAAAAGCACTGAAAATTTGATCAGCCATGATAATATTAAATGGGACGGTGGCTCAATGGCCTTTTTACGTTCCTCTGCTGCTCTTTTAGAATGTGTACATTTTTAAAAGGTTCACCATCACGTTCTTCAAAACATTACTTATACGAGCTGAAAAATACACTTCGCCTTCCCCAGAACCTCAAATGAAAACTGAGAACTTTGATGCGTGCAATTGAACTGGCTTCAGCTTTGTTTAGAAATAACACATTGTTTCATTTGAAAGCGCACTGGGCAATCTTCCCAAAGTATATGTGCATTCAAACTAGCAGTTAGAGCAGAGGTCAACTAGCTTAGCCAGACTGCAAACACTTGACAGACCAATTACAGCACAAAGCTAATTTCAAGAGGCACTCTCAAGCTGCGCACTAATACTAAGTCCCACTGTGGCTATAGATCTTGTTGAAAGTGGTTTAACTCTGGCAGAGTAATTCTCTTGCTTTTCACATCACTCATTGCCACGATGGGTTTATTAAGTGCAGACAGAATATTGGAATACACTAATTGCAGCCAAACAGCCATCCACAGTTAACATCATTCCACCTCTGCTGTGCAGAACAGGTCAAGTTGATTTAAATTCCTACTTTTGCTACAGGATGCAGTAAAAGTACATTGTGCTGATGTATTATCTGAACAGGAATAAAAAAAAAGGTCGGTTTTCTCATGGAGTTGAAAAAGATCCTCGCGTGCTCTCTGAAGGGAAGTCTCCTGATTGTTTATACAGTCTCTCATCACAACTGAATCCAAAGTAAACTTTGGGAAGATTTGTGGTTCAGGTTGTAAGTTTGCTCACAGAGCTGGAAGATTTGTTTTCAGACGTGTCATCACCATGCTAAGTAACATCATCAGTGAGTCTCTATTGAAGTGCTGGTGTTCTGTCCCACTTTCTATTTATGAGTCTTGATTTGTTGTGGTGGGTGAGATCACTTCCGGTTCTTTTTCTGAGAGGTTGGTAAATGGGGACCAAATCGATGTGTTTGTTGATGGAGTTCTGGTTTGAATGTCAGGCCTCTAGAAATTCCCGTGCATGTCTTTGTTTACGCTGTCCTCAGATAAAGAACCGGAAGTGATCTCGCTGACCACAACAGACCAAGACATACAAATAGAAATCAGGACAGAACACCAGTGCTTCACCGGAGGCTCACTGATGATGCGACTCAGCATGGTAACGAGACATCTGAGAACAAATCTTCCAGTTCAGTGAGCAAACTTACAACCTGAATCCAAAGCATTTTGAGATATCTTAAGAAGATGGAAGACTCTATCTAAGTGAAATTTAATCAACTTAACAATATGGTCAGTTCTGCTATAATGCATTTTTCCAATGTAAATTGGTTCTAATGTCATTGAAGAAATTATTTGTGGAATGCAAAGTTTCCTTACATGTAGCGATTATAACATGATTCCAGCCCCATTATTTTAAATGGCACGGCTATTGCACAATTTTCTTATAATACGGGATCGCATGATAACCGAATTGTTGCGTTATATCAGATATGACTGTATTTAGTTCAACCAGCTACATGTGAGCGAAAATACTTGAGGGAGAGCAACGACTACATCTGAAGATAAATAAGTCTTGGGTATCATAATATAACAGAATGGAATATTTGAAATGGTTAGTAAGGTTGTATTCAGGGGAAAGTTACATGAAGGAGAAATACCATCGCCTTCAGGTTCCCTTCCAAGTCACCTTGCATCTTGGTTTGGAAATATGTTATTCCTTTACTGTAACTGGGTCCGAATCCTGGAATGCCATCTGTAACAGTGCGGTGGATACCCCTATACCATCTGGACTGCAGCAGTTTAAGGTAGCTCACCACTACCTTCTCATTTGGCTACACTACCATGTATTGCCCATTCCTTTGATGCCCACATCCCAGGACAAAATCAGTAAAAAGCCCTGATGCCAGGCTTCTTGCATCAGTTGCTAATAAATAAAGAATAGGTGTGCATAGCATGTCACCAACACATTTTAAGGGGTTGGAGTAGAGGTTTGGCAATGCTGACAGTGGGGGACTTTGGGCTTACAAAATGCATGATCAAGGAAAGAAATGAAGTCGAGCCTAATTAACATAAAAAAAATCAGTCAGCTACTAAAATGGGGAAACTGCTCAAAAACACTCATTGTAGGATCTATAGCACGTTTTAAAAAAAACATTCATGGGTTGAGGGCGAGGCCCGCATTTATTGCCCTCCCTAATTGCTCAGAGGGCAGTTGAGAGTCAATCACATTGTTGTGGTCTGGAGTCACATGTTGGCCAGACCAGGTAAGGATGGCAGTTCCTTCCCTAAAGGATGTGAGTGAACCAGATGAGTTTTTTTGACAATAGATTCATCCAGATTCCATCATATGCCATGATGGGATATGAACCTGGGTTCCCAGAACATTACTTGGGCTTCTAGATTAACAGTCCAGTGATAATACTACAAGGCTGTCACCTCCCTTAACTATGATTACTTCATCCTCCCACTCATTTAATCATGTTGATGGTTTTCACAAAAGCTCCAAAACAGTCTGAGCTTGGTCCCACTAGGCTACAACCAGCACAGTGGCCACATCATAGACCTCTGGTGTCTGCAGTCAGCAATGCCATGAAACAGCACATTAGATGCACCATTGAATTATCCGCGTATAGAGCTCATCGACATCAAACACAAAGAAAGCAGGTTATATATCACCAATTGAACCCAAATATAGGCTCAATGGAAATCCTAGATGTTTGGTAGCAACAGTAGTATCCAGCAGTAAATTTCACCCAAAGGATAATTACCACAATTCTCTGTCATCTATTTCACATAATTACCACAATTCTCTGTCATCTATTTCAGGAAAAATACTTGTTTCTTCTCAGTTTAATAGTAGTATTGATACAACCTACACTCTTGAGTGAAATTTAAGCAAGACTCTGGATCACTTATTTAAGACATTCAGATAGAGGTGTATACGAAACATTTTCACTGGCAAGATAGTTAACCCTTCATTATGAATTTCCAAATGAGAATGAAAAATGCTAATTACATTTTATGCTCCAAATAGCTCTTCATGTTAAAAATGTCATGATTGCTTTTTTTTGGGGGGTATATGAGATGATAGAAAAAATGTCCAAGAATTGCAATGTGTAATAGTTTAATAGTTTTTGAGACAAGGACAGACACACAAGCCCAGTGAAGAAACAAATATTTTTCTTTATTATAGATGGTTTTCAATATGCCCAAGTTAAATTGTTTACTTAACACTCTGCATGACCTAAGATTATTTTAATCTTTAATCCTCAATCATTGGCAATGGATTAGCAGCATGCAGTAAATACAGTGAGAATGTGGTGTGTTCAGTTCATTGAAAAGTTAATATACTGAGCTTACTCCTTGGCCAGCTGCACATTAGTAGATTTGGCTCCTATTGGTATCCCATGCTTGTGCAGGGTGTTAATCAGGATTTCACGCATTTCGCCGTTGTAGGAATCAAAATCAAACACATTCCGAACGACATTTGCGAGTCCCTCCGTGGGGAATTTCTGGAGAGAAATGTAGCACAAAAATAAAGCCTTGTAAATTTTCCAAATAATGTGTTCATTCTGGAAAACTATGAGCGCCATGACCTTTGACACCGCAATTTTCCCAAGAAACAGTCATGTATTATTTCAGGAAATTAGATATGCTTTTTAATTAATGACCCATTGACTTTTAGCAAAAACAATCAACTTTGTGATTAAAATTAGAAGCATTTACCTGTTACAATATATAGTGCTTAGTATAAACCAGATTAATCTGCCAATATGGACTCTGTTGAGATAGAGTGGAGATAAAATATCTTTGGACAGCATTTCTGAGCAATATTTTTTAAACCTGTCACATACCTAGCCTGCTATTCATTCATTAACTCATTAAGAACCAACACTACAATTCCAAACTCAACTGAACTACAATGTCCTCCTCTTCCCACTTGGATTTTTCAGTAAATATTTTCTTACTCTTTATTCAGTCTTCTTCCACACTCACTCTTTACCTACTTGTTTAGGATGCCCTTTTTATTTATCTTACCGTTTCTAATTGGATTCTAATCCATTATTTTGATATCGCTATTTTTTGGTTAAGATGATTATCAGGTAAACATTAATGAGGCATTGATATGTTGCACTATATTTGTTTGCATTTCCAGCAATTTGTAATGCAAATATAGTTCACTCTGAAAGCAGAGAGTAACAGTTCAAACCTCATCCATTCAACATTTAATGTGCCACTGCAGTAATTTCTGGGCCAACATATTTGATGAAGCATATGCCAACAACAATGATATTCAACCAGATGCAACAGAACGAGCTTTGTTTGTTGGTAGCACACACTTCCGAATGTGAAGGTCATGCATCTCAAACTCCATGCTAGGGTTCAAGTATGTATTCCAGATTGCCACATCAGTGCCATGTTCAGGGAGTCCTGCATTGTCAGAGGGGCTGTTTTTTGATAAGACATTAAATCTGAGTCTGTCTGCCCTTTTGCGCTCAAACAAAAGATCCAATGACATCATGTGAAGATTCCTCCAATATCATGCCTCTCTCCATCAGTACCACCAACACATTCAGTCCTGCTTGTTAAAATCGTGTTATGACAGCTCATTTCCTTGCTGACCACATAATATAAGGAGTGGTGGCATTTAAAAGTCATTGGTCTTTTTGTTTCATTAGCAAGATCCTGGGGATGTCCTGACAGTATATGAAAATGCTGCATGAGTGTAAGTTCGTTCTTCGTGAGGATTTTAACAAAATATGCACTCCTGCATCACTATGACTATCTCCAACAAGGATAAAACATTACGTCTGGACTTAAAGTTACCAAAGAACCTCACATGCAGAGTGCTTGTCAGCAGGTTTTGCTTCTGTTAGCAGTTGAAACCCATCAGTTGAAACTGCAAGGATAGTATCAGCTGATAGATAGCTGACGTTAACTTTATTTATATAGCAGCTTGAGACATTTTATGATGTTAGAGATGCTTTACAGTAGTAGAGTAAAGCAAAATATCTTAGTGAGTAACAAAAATTTAGGAGTTACGACCAGCAATTTTTAAGAGGGAGGTTGCATTGTCTTAAAACACAATAATGAGACAAATTAAAATACTGTGTCACATTTAAAAATCTACACAGACTATTTAAATCTCACAGCCTCTGCAGAACAATTATAAATTAAACACCAACTCCCAACAAAAAAAGTGTTTTTTCTTCAAGGAGGATTAATGCAGAATGTGACATCAAGAAAATTGACTGCTCTGTATTAAATAATGCAAAGGCATGTCTAAAGCCACCTGCAATGGTGAAAATCACATCCAAAAGACAGTACTTCTAACTCTTTGACCTGTGAGTCTGACTTTAGTTGTGGGTAAATTGTTGGAGGTGATTTAGGATTTATGGACAGTTAGAGGGGCTAAAATTGATTAGGGATAGTCAACATGGTTTTGTGCAAGGAAAATTGAGAGTCACAAACTTGATTGCATTTTTTGAGGAAGTTACCAAAAAGATTGACAGAGCAATAGACGTTGTTTACCCAGATTTTAGTAAAACCTTTGACAAGGTTCCACATGGTCGAATAATTAGTAAGAAGTTAGGTCACATGGGATTCAGAGTGAGCTTGCTAATTGGATACATAATTGGCTTAACGGCCAGAGATAGGGAGTAATAATGGAAGGTTGCTTTTCAGGCTGGAGGCCTGTGACCAGTGGTGTTTCATAGGGATTGTTTCTGGGTCCTCTTTTGTTTGTCATTTATATAAAGGATTTGGATGAGAATATAGACGACACGGTTAATAAATTTGCAGATTACACCAAATTTAGTGGCATTGCAGAGAGTTTTGTAATATTACAAAGGGATCTTGATTAAATGGTTGAATGGGCTGAAAAATAGCAGATTGAGTTCAATCTGGATAAATGCAAGATATTGCATTTTTTGTTCAAGAAACAAGGATAGGGCTTATACTATTAATGATAGGGCCTTGGGTAGTGTTGTTGAACAGAGGGACTTTGGGGTGCAGGTACATAATTCTTTGAAGTTTGTGTCATATATAGACCACAGGGCGGTTAAAAAGGCATTTGGCATGCTTGCCTTATTGCTCAATCCTTTGAGTTGGGAAGTCATGTTGAGATTGTCCAGAACATTGGTGAGGCCTCTTCTGGAATACTGTGTCCAGTTATAGGGTCACCCAGTTATAAGAAGGATATTATTAAGCTAAAAACTCACACAACACCAGGTTATAGTCCAACAGGTTTATTTGTAAGCACTAGCTTTCTAAGTGCTGCTTCTTTCTCAGGTAGTTGATGAAGGAGCAGCACTTCGAAAGCTCGTGCTTCCATACAAACCTGTTGGACTGTAACCTGGTTCAGATTAGATTAGATTCCCTACAGTGTGGAAACAGGCCCTTCAGCCCAACAAGTCCACACAGACCCTCCAAAGAGTAACCCACCCAGACCCATTTCCCTCTGACTAATGCACCCAACACTAGGGCAATTTTAGCATTGCCAATTCACCTAACCCGCACATATCTTTGGACTGTGGAAGAAAACCAGAGCACCCAGGTGAAGCCCATGCAGACACCGGGAGAACATGCAAACTCCACACAGACAGTTGCCAGAGGTCGGAATTGAACCTGGGTCTCTGCCGCTGTGAGGCAGCAGTGCTAACCACTGAACCACCTTGCCACCCCTTTGGTGTGGTGTGATTTTTAAGTCAAACACTGGCTCCTGTAAATAATTATTAAGCGAGAGAGAGCTCAGAAGAGATCTACCAGGACGTTGCTGGATATGGAAGGCTTATGTTATAAAGAAAGGCTGAAAAAGTTAGAATTTCTTTCACTGGAGCATAGGAGGTTGAGAAGCCACCTGATAGAAGTTTAAAAAATAATAAAAGGTAAAAATGGAGTTCATGGTGGTTGTCTTTTCCATAGGATGGGGGATTTCAAGACTAGGGGCACGTTTTTAAGATGAGAAGAAAGAGTATTAAAAAAGTTGAGGGGAAATGTTTTTTGCTATAGGGCATCCGTTTAAGGTTGGAAGGGAAAGACTAAAAGGGAACCTGAGGGGCAACTTTGTTACACAGAGAGTGGCACACATATGGAATGAGCTGCCAGCGGAAGTGATTGAGACGGGTACATTAACAACATTTAAAAAGCATTTGGACAAATACATGGATAGGAGAAGTTTAGAAGGATATGACCAAGTACAGGGAAATGGGGTTAGTATGGACGGACACTTTGGTTGGCATGGACCAGTTTGGGCCAAAGGGCCAGTCTCTGTGCTGTAGGACTCTATATAGAGGGTGGTTCATATGAGCAATGACCTTCCTGAGGAATTGGTGGATGTGGATATAATTACAACATTTAAAAGACATTTGCATAAGTAGTCAAATAGGAAACATTTGGAGGGATATGGGCCAACGTCAGACAGGTGGGACTAGTTTAGTTTGGGATTATATTCAGCATGGACTGGTTGGACTGAAGGATCTATTTCTGTGCTGTATGGCTGTATGACTTTCTCAGTGCTGCACTGAAATATCAGCCTACATGACATTCTCATAGCTCACACTTCAACCCAAAGCCTTCTGATTAAAGGTGACTGACCCATGGATTGGACTGAAGTAGACCATTAGAGGTCAAATAAGACTCCATAAAATCTACAACTACCATTCTTTTAGTCGTCAATCGTAATGGCTCCTTTTAAGGCTATAATTTATGCTTTCATACTAAAAGTGTAGTTTTTATTCATTCATAGGGTGTGGATGTTACTGGCTTGGTCAGCATTTATTGCTCATCTCTAATTGACTTGAAGAAGATGGCAATGACTGAACGTCTTGAACTGATGTAGTCCTTGAGGTATAGGTAGACCACAATGCAGTTAAAGAGGGAGTTCCAGGATGTTGCCCCAGCAACACTGAGGAACAACAACATATTTTCAAGTCAGGTTGATACGTGGTTTGGAGGGGATTTTGCAAATTGTGGCATTTCTATGTATCAACCATCCCTGACCTTCCAGATTGTCGAAGTTTGGAAGGTGCTTTTTGGGAGTCGTTATAGTCGCACTATGTAGAAACTCAATGACTTCAGAGAGGTTGAAAAAGGACAAATTTCCTCTCAGATTTCTTGGGCGCAGAGCAGAGGAGAATGGAATGATGACTGACAGCAAATTTAAGGAATCCAAAGTCATCTCGTTTTCCAAAAGGAATTGATTTTCTTCAAGCATTTAGCAATGTAAGTGTCGGAATTTTCCACCCTACCCCTCAAGCCTCTTAGGCTATTCAAACTGTTGATCCTTATCAAATCCTTACCCTTGCCAACCAATTTCTCAGTCTGAGATTTAAAAGTTCCAATTAAATTGCCATCTATGGCCTTTCAGGACACCAAGTTCAAAAATTTCACTGCCCTTTATATGAAAAAGTGCTTCCTGATTTCCATTCTAAGTGGCCAAGTTCTTATGTTAAGATTATGATCCCTTGTTTTGGACTCCAACACAGGAAATAGTACCTTCTTTCAATTTTTTTTAGATTAGATTAGATTAGTTTACAGTGTGGAAACAGGCCCTTCGGCCCAACAAGTCCACACTGAGGAGAACGTGCAAACTCCACACAGTCAGTCGCCTGAGGCGGGAACTGAACCCGGGTCTCTGGCGCTGTGAGGCAGCAGTGCTAACCACTGTGCCACCCTGCCGCCCATAGACGCCTGTGCCGTCTATCAAACGTTTTCAAAATTCTGAAACACAATCAGCTCACTAACTCCACAATATTATAAACTCCAGGAATTACAGGACAAATTTACACAACATATCCTCACAATTTAAATGCTGAGGCCCAGTATCAGGTTGCTGGCAGTGAGCTATGTGTAATGTCTAATGTCTAATGCTTGAAACTGTTTGCTCTTGTGGATGAAACTAAAACTAGGGGTCACTGTTTCAAAACAAGGTGTTCAATGTTTTCAATCAAATATTCACACATCTTGCTGTTCAGCCACCTGGGAGTCAATTACATAACTGATGATAGGCATGAAGCCTCCTTCATTGATAAAAATAGTTACTGGTCCACAGACCAATCAGCGATTTATTGCCAGCCAAATCTCCATTAACAAACAGTTCCCCAACTCCCCAGTTTCTTGAAAAGTAGGTTGCCACACCTGTTTGAACAATCAGCAGTGTAAGTAGCATGTAGAGTGGGGGCCAGGTAATTTGCTTTTAAACAGTGTAGTAGTTCTCTAATATCATTGAGTTTTAAAACAGTTACTTTCCCATTTCAGTCCACAATCAAAAATATAGAAAAATCATTAGTCTTGATTAGGAGTAGTCAAGGAGCTTTGTGAGTGGGAATTCTTTGATGAAGTGACCAGGAAGGTTAAAGAGGGCATGACAATAGACATGGTCTGTATGGATTTCTGTAAGACCGTAAGATTCCACATGGTAGGCTGCTCTGGAAGGTTAGATTGCATGGAATCCAGGGGGAGCGGCAAATTGGATACAAAATTGGCTTGATGGTAGGAAGCAGAGGGTAATAGTGGAAGGATGTTTGTCGGACTGGACTAGTGGAACACCTCAGGGGTCGGTACTGTGCCCATTACTGTTTGTTATTTATATCAATGATTTGGATAAGAATGTACAAAGCATGATTAGTAGGGTTGCTGACGACACTAAAATAGACAGTATCATGGACAGTGAGGAAGGTTTCAGAAATTGCAACAGGACTTTGATCAGCTGGGGAACTAAGCTGAGAAATGGCAAATGGAGATTAATATAGATAGGTGTGAGGTCTTGCGTTTTGAAAAGTCAAATCAAGGTAGGAGTTTCAAGCTGAATGGTAAAGCCTGAAGG
Organism: Chiloscyllium plagiosum; assembly: GCF_004010195.1. Classification (NCBI taxonomy): domain Eukaryota; kingdom Metazoa; phylum Chordata; class Chondrichthyes; order Orectolobiformes; family Hemiscylliidae; genus Chiloscyllium; species Chiloscyllium plagiosum. Next base: position 117,607,348 of record NC_057716.1, on the reverse strand, counting down.
AGTGTAGTGGAATAGCGGGATCTTGGAGTTCAGGCTCTCTGAAAGTGGAGTCACAGGTAATTAGGGCAGTGAAGCAGATTTTTGGCCCACTCGCCTTCATCAGTCAGGGCACTGAGTAAAGAAGTTGAGAAATTATGTTGCAGTTAGACAGGACATTGGTGAGGCCGCACTGGGAGTATTATATTTAGTTGTGGTCACCTCATTATAGGAAGGATGTTACTAAACTTGAAAGAGTGCAGAAGAAACTTATAAGGATGTTGCTTGGACTTAATGGTCTGAGTTATAGGGAGAAGTTGGAGAAGCTAGGATCATTTTCTTTAGTGCGTAGGAGACCGAGGGGGGACCTCACAGAAGTGTCTAAGATTATGAGAGGCATGGATAGGGTAAATGCACTTAGTCTTTTTCCCAGGGTTAGGGATTCAAGGACGAGAGAGCATCAGTTTAAGGTTAGAGGGGAACGAATAAAAGGAAACCTGACGGGCAACGTTTTTCTTTTACACAGAGAGTGGTACACGCATGGAATGAGCTACCAGCAGAAGTGGTTGAGGTGGGTATGTTAACATTTAAAAGGCATTTGGACAAATACATTGATAAGAAAGGATTAGAAAGACATGGGTCAAGTGTAGGGAAATGGGGTTAGCTTGGGTGGACATTTTGGTCGGCATGGACCACTTTGGCCAAAGGAACTGTCTCTGTGTTGTAGGACACGATGACTCGAGGACACTATGACTCTATGACCTCGTCTAATATTTTAGGTCACATCACCAACAGAGCTTTCATGCCCTCAGTATCCCTTTTAAAGTTTAAAATACTAGTGTCAGACTCACTCTTTTCCCTTTCAAACTGGATATACAACTCTATCATATTATGATTGTTGTTGCCTTGAAGTGTTTTTACACTCAGCTGCAGAAAGTACAGAAAAACTTCAGCTTTCTTCTCAAGAACTACAAGAGACAAAAAGCATTAAAGATATTACATAAGGAAATATGTGGGATCAGACTAAGAGGGAGTGCAATCAGGTTTACAGTGCATGCATACGAACATATCAGACCAAAAGACATAGGAACAGAATTAGGCCATTCGGCCCATTGAGTATGCTCTGCCATACAATCATGGCTGATATATTTCCCCATACACACAGAGGGCAATAAGTAAGAGCTGCAGGTGATACGATGTTCCAGCAATAATAAAGACCTGGCTCAAAAAATGGGCAGCACTGAATACTAAATATTCAAGTACAGTGTATAATGATTACAGGAATATATAGTAGGAGTGATGGCAGTATTGATTAAGGAGCATAATAAAGTGCCAGAGAGAATGGATTTTTCAGAGGGATTAATAACAGAATCTATTTAATGGGAGCTAAGAAAAAGGGCAAGTGCTATCACATTTCCGGGTGCATTCCACAGATACCAAACGGAGGACAGGAAGTTACAGAAGAACACATTTGCAAGGAAATTACAAAAAGATGCAAAGATTTTGATGTTTGCCAACATGTTGACTTTAATTATCTGAATGTAGACTCATACAAATTGTGGAAAAGATGCAAAGGGGTGGGGAGGGAGTTTCTGAAATGTGTTCAGGACAATTTTCTACAGGAGTGCTTCTATCCCAATGAGAAAGGAGGCATTGAGGTTGCTCAAGTGGATTAAGTGTCTGCAGGGGGACATTTAGGGGACAGTGATCACCATACCATTCTATGGATAAGGATAATGACCAATCCAGAATATAAAGTAATTTATTTTCGGAGGATCAATTTTTAATGGGGTGAAATCTGGCCGAAGGAAATTGGAATCAAAGATTATGGGGAAAAAATTATTACGGAACTGAATAATGAATTGCCTTTAAGGAGAAGATGGTTCGGGTTCAGCCAAGATACGATTCCAAAAGGAGGAAAGGTGGGGTAAACAAAACCAGAATTTCCTGGATAACACAATAGGAAGAAAGAGTAAGATGATTCAGGAAAAGGGTGTTTATGACAGATATCAGGGATAATACAACCAAGAAGCAAGCTGCATTTCATAAGTTCAGATGAGAAATGGAGAAAATAATAGCAGAGGCAAAGAGACAATATGAGATAATATTGGTCGCGAGCAGAAAAGGGAATCCAAAATCTTTGACAGAAACATAAATAATTAAACGATGGTCGGCAGAGAACTGGGGTCCATCAGAAGTCAAAAGGGAATTTATCCATGGAGGCAGAAGGTATGGTTGAAGATGGAAATTAAATTAAACTAGGAAGAGTGCAGAAAAGTTTTGCTGGAGATGCTACCTGGATTGGAAGTTTGAGATATAAGGAGAGGCTGGATGAGCTGGTACTTTTTTCCCCGCAGCGTAGGAGACTAAAGAGTGACCTTATAGAGGTTTCTAAAATCATGAGAGGCATAGATAAAATAGATAGCCAACAGCTTTTCCCATGGTAAGGGAGTCAAAAACCAGACAGCATAGGTTTACGGTGAGAGAGGGGAGATACAAAAGGAGCCAGAGGAGCAATCTTTTTCATACAGAGGGCAGTGAGTGTCTGGATCGGGCTACCAGAGGTAGTAGTGGAAGAGAGTACAATCTTGTCATTTAAGAAACATTTGGAGAGGTGCACGAATTGGATACATGATGAGATTTGGACCGTATGCAGGCAAATGGGACCAGATTAGAACACAGAACAGTACAGCACAGTACAGATACATCCTTTGGCCCTCAGTGTTGTGCCAACCTCTTATCCTATTCTAAGATAACTTACATACCCTTCATTTTACTATCATCCATGTGCCTATCCAAGAGTCCCTTAAATGTCCCTGATGGCTCTGACTCTTCTACCACTGCTGGCTGTGCAGTCCATCCACCCACCATTCTCTGTGTAAAGAACCTACCTCTGACATCTCCCCAAACCTTCCTCCAATCACCTTAAAATTATGTCCCTTCATGATAAACCTGGGAAAAAAGTCTCTGGTTATCCACTCTACTTATGCCTCTCATCCTTCTTCATTCCAATGAGAAAAGCCCTAGCTTCCTCAACCTTTCTTCATAAGACATGCCCTCTAGTTCAGGCAGCATCTTGGTAAATCTTCTCTGCACCCTCTCGAAAGCTTCCACATCCTTCCTATAATGAGGTGACCAAAACAGAACACAATATTCCAAGTGTAGTCTAACCAGGGCTTTATAGAGTTGTAGCATAACCTTGCAGCTCTTAGACTCAATCTCCCTGCTCACTAAAGCCAGCACACCATAAACCTTCTTAACAACTCTATCAACTTGGGTGGCAATTTTGAGGGATTGATAGACATAGACCCCAACATCCCTCTGTTCCTCCACACTGCCAAGAATTTTGCCTTTAACCCTGTCGTTTGTATTAAATTAGACCTTCCAAAATGAATCACTTCAAACTTTTCCAGGTTGGGCTTCATCTGCCACTCCTCAGCCCAGCTCTGCATCCTGTCAATGTCCCTTTGCAACCGATAATAGCTCTCCATACTTTCCACAAAGCCACCAACCTTAGTGTTATTGGCAAACTTACTAACTCACCCTTCCGCTTCCTCATCCAAGTCATTAATAAAAATTACAAAGAACACAGGTCCGAAAACAGATTCTTGCAGAACACCAGCGGTCACTGAGCTCCAGGCTGAATACTTTTCATCAACGACCACCCTCTGTCTTCTATGGGCTAGCCAATTCTCTATCCAGACAGCTAAATTGCTCTGTAACTCTTGCCTCCTTACTTTCTGAATGATCTTACCTTATCAAACACCTTGCTAAAATCCACCTTCATCAATGTGTTTTGTCACATGCTCAAAGAATTTAATAAGGTTTGTGAGGCATGACCTGCCCCTCACAAAGCCGTGCTGACTATCTCCGATCAAGCTATGCTTTTCCAAATAATCATAAATTCTATCTCTCAGAATCCTTTCCAATAATCTTCCCACCACAGATGTAAGACTGACTGGTCTGAAATTCCCAGGGTTATCCCTATTCCATTTCTTGAATATTTGCCACCCTCCAATCATCTGGAACTAGTACAGTGGACAGTGAGGGCGTAAAGATCATTACCAAATGTGCAGGAATCTCTTCCCTTGCTTCCCATAGTAACCGTGGTTATATCCGTCTGGCCCTGCGGACTCATTTATTCTCACGTTTTTCAAAATATCCAGCACATCCTCATTCTTCACGCTAGTCTGTTTGAGCGTATCAGCCTGTTTCACACTGTCCTCACAAACGACATTGGTGAACACTGAAGAAAAGTATTCATTAAGGACGTCCCCTACCTTCTCTGACTCCAGACATAAGTTCCCTCCACTATACCTGATCAGCCCTGTCCTCACTCTGGCCATCCTCTTGTTCCTCATGTAAGTGTAGAACACCTTGAGGTTTTCCTTAATCCTACCTGCCAAGGTTTTTTTAATGCCCCCTTCTAGCTCTAAGTCCATCCTTCAGTTCCTTTCTGGCTACCTTGAAACCGTCAGAGCCCTGTCTGATCCTTGCTTCCTCAACCTTAAGTAAGCTTCCTTCTTCCTCTTGACCAGATTTTCCACATCTCTTGTCATCCAAGATTCCTTCACCATACCATCCCTTCCTTGCCTTAGTGGGACAAACCTACCGAGCACTGTCAGCAAGTGCTCCCTAAACAACCTCCACATTTCTGTCATGCATTTCCCTGAGAATATCTGCTCCCAATTTATGCTCTACAGATCCTGCCTAATAGCATTGTAATTCCCCCTCCCCCAATTAAATACTTTCCCGTACCATCTGCTCCTACCTCTCTCCATGACTGTAGTAAAGATTCGGGAGTTGTGATCATTATCTCCGAAATGCTGTCCTACCAAGAGGTCTGACACGTGATCTGGTTCAATGCCAAGCACCAAATCCAATATGGCCACACCTCGAGACAGCCTATCTACATACTGAGTCAAGAATCCTTCCTGGGCACACCTGAAAAAGTCTGGTCCATTCAAACTATTTGCACTAAGGAAGTTCCAATCAATATTCAGGAAGTTGAAGTCACCTATGACAACAACTTCCCAGGCAGGTTAATTGTGAAAACTGGGCAGCATGAACAAGGTGGACTGAAGAGGCTGTGTCCATGCTGGAAACCTCTATCACTCAATAGCTAATGAATTCTTTCACCAAGGAAGAATTGGTGTCAAAGCCACAGTGAAGGAGGAATTGTTGAGACAGCAGATGGGGTAAATGTTGATAAAGAGGAGTTACATGAATACCTGCTTGTACTTAAAAGCTGGCTCATTGAATTGTGTAAAACTAAAGAATCATGGCTGATCCAATGTTCCTCATATCCACTTTGCTGCCCTTTCTCCCTTAACCCTTGACATAAGGGCCAACATTCCATAATTGTTCCTGATTATCTGCTGTACCCAGGTGCTAGCTTTCTATATTTTTTGCACAGCTACCCCCAAGTCTCTTTGTGCTACATCTTTCTGTAATTTTTATGCATCCAAATAATATTCTTTCCTTTTATTGTCTGTTCCAAAATGAACAACGTCACATTTTTCCACATTGTACTCCATTTGTCAACTTTTTGCCCACTTACTTAACCTATCAAAATCTCTCTGTAAACCGTTAGCACCCATTCTCTCTTCCCAGCTATTTTTGTGCTGTCTACAAATTTGGCTACAGTCCATTCGCTTTCTTCATCCAAATACTGAAAAGTTGCAGACCGAACAATGATCCCTGTGAAAACCTCACTGGTCATGATTTGTCAAAGTGAAAAATAAACCCTTACCCCACTCAGTGTTTCCTACCTATGAACCAATTCTCGATCCATGCCAATATACTACCTCGATTATCATGGGCTCTTTTATTAATTAACCCTTTGTGATGTACTTTGATTAATGCCTTCTGGAACAAAGACAGTACAGTACAGGTACAGGCTCTTTTATCAGCAAGCCTGTGCCAACACATGATGCCTTACTAAACTAAAAACATTTGGCCTCGGTGTGGTCTGCACCCCTCTATCCCCATATCTGCCAAGATGCCTCTTAAATGCTGCTATTGTATCTGCTTCTCTCACTTTCTCTGTCAGTGGATTCCAGACATTTATTATCTCGTGTAAAAACTTGCCTCTCACATTTCCCGTACACTTAGATCTTTTTACTTTAAATCCGATATCCCTTAGTAATTTCTACCCTGGTAAAAAGACTCTGACTGTCCATTCTATCCACACCTTTCATAGTTTCGCAAACTTTTATCAGGTCACCCCTCAGCTTCCGACATTCAAGTGAAAACAAACCAAGTTTGTCAAATCTCTTCTCATAACTAATACCCTCGAGACCAGGAAACATCCCAGCAAGCCAGTTCTGTACCCTCTCCAAATCCTTCCCGTCCTTCTGGTAGTGTAGTGACTAGAACTGTTCAGAATATTCCAAATGTGGCCTAACTAAAGTTCCACATAGCTGCAACAAGACTTACCAATTTTTATACTCTATGCTCCAACCAATGAAGGCACGCATGCCATACATCTTCTTGACCAACATCTTGTCTTCTATTGTCACTTTCAGGGAACTGCAGACCTATACATCTAGATCCCTCTGTATGTTAATGTTTTTAAGGGTTCTGTCCTACGTAGGCCCAAATACAATACATCGACTGGTTCCTCTTTGGTTGAGACTTCCTCAAAAAACTCAAATAAATTAGTTAGACCCGGTTTCTCTTTCATGAGCCATGTTGACTCTGCTTGATTACAGCACTGCTCAAGCAGTGAGACAATATGGGCAGAGCTCAGAAATAGGAAGGGTACAGTAACAATGTTGGGATTGTATTACAGGTCTCCCAAAAGTGAACGCGAGAGAGATCATGGAAAGATGTAGAAGCAACAGGGTGGTGGTGATAGGAGATTTTAATTTTCCCAACATTGATTGGGATTCACGTAGTGTTAAAGGTCTAGATGGAGCAGAATTTGTAAGGACCATCCAGGAAGGTTTTCTAGAGCAGTATGTAAATAGTCCAACTCGGGAAGGGGCCATACTGGACCTGGTGTTGAATGAGCCCGGCCAGGTGATTGAAGTTTCAGTAGAGGTTTCCTTTGGGAATAGTGATCACAATTCCTTAAGTTTTAGAATACTCATGGAGAAAGACAAGAGTGGTCCGGAAGGAAGAGTGCGAAATTGAGGGAAGGCCAACCCCTACACCAAAGTTCGGAAGGAGCTGAGGAATTGGGAGTAGATTGGGAGTAGCTGTTTGAAGGGAAATCCACATTTGATATGTGGGAGGCTTTTAGAGGGAGGTTGATTAGAGTGCAGGAGAGACATGTTCCTGTGAAAATGGGAGATTGAAATGGCAAGCTTAGGGAACCATGGATGACAGGTGAAATTGAGAGACGAGCTAAGGGAAAAAAGGATTCATTCATAAGGTCTAGGCGACTGAAGACAGGCGAAGCTGTGGAAGAATATCACAAACGTAGGACCAATCTGAAACGAGGAATTAAGAGGTCTAAAAGGGGTCATGAGATAACCTTAGCGAGCAGGGTTAAGGAAAATCCCAAAGCCTTTTATTCATATATAAGGAGCAAGAGGGTAACTAGAGAAAGGGTTGGCCCACTCAATGACAAAGGGGGAAAGATATGCGTGGAGTCAGAGAAAACGGGTGAAATTCTTAATGAGTACTTTGCATCGGTATTCACCGAGGTCAGAGACATGGCGGATGTTTAGGTTAGGAATAGATCTTTAATTACTCTCGGTCAAGTTGGCATAAGGGGGGAGGAAGTGCTGTGTATTCTAAAAGGCATTAAGGTGGACAAGATCCCAGGTCCGGATGGTATCTATCCCAGGTTGCTGAGGGAAGCAAAAGAGGAAACAGTTGGGCTTTAACAGTTATCTTTGCAGCATCCTTGAACACTGAGGAGGTCCCGGAGGACTGGAGAATTGCTAATGTTATCCCCTTGTTTAAGAAGGGTAGCAGGAAAAATCCAGGCAATTACAGACCTGTGAGCCTGACGTCAGTGGTAGGGAAGCTACTGGAGAAGATACTAAGGGATAGAATATATACCCATTTGGAAGAGAATGGGCTTATCAGTGAAAGGCAGCAGGTTTTGTGCAGGGAAGGTCATGTCTTACACAAAGCTAATAGAATTCTTTGAAGAGGTGACAAAGTTGATTGATGAGGGAAGGGATTTAGATGTCTTATACATGGACTTTAGTAAGGTGTTTGATAAGGTTCCCTATGGCAGGCTGATGAAGAAGGTGAAGTCACATGGGGGCCAGGGTGTACTAGCTAGATGGATAGAGAACTGGCTGGGCAACAGGAGACAGAGAGTAATAATGGAAGGGAGCTTCTCAAAATGGAGAACTGTGACCAGTGGTATTCCACAGGGATCTATGCTAGGACCACTGGTGCTTGTGATATACATAAATAATTTAGAGGAAGGTGTAGGTTGCCTCATTAGCAAGTTTGTAGATGACACTAAGATTGGTGGAGTAGTTGATAGGAAAAGGGACTGTCAGAGAATACAGCAGAATATAGATAGATTGGAGAGTTGGGCAGAGAAATGGCAGATGGAGTTCAATCCGGACAAATGCCAGGTGATGCATTTTGGAAGATCCAATTCAAAAGCGAACTATACAGTAAATGGAAAAGTCCTAGGGAAAATTGATGTACAGAGAGATCTGGGTATTCAAGTCCATCGCTCCCTGAACGTGGCAACACTGGTCAGTAGAGTGGTCAAGAAGGCATACAGCATGCTTTCCTTCATTGGACGGGGTATTGAATACAACAGTTGGCAGCTCATGTTACAGTTGTATAAGACTTTGGTTCAGCCACATTTGGAATACTGCGTCGCCACATTACTAAAAGGATGTGGATGCTTTGGAGAGGGTGCAGAGGAGGTTCACCAGGACGTTGCCTGGTTTGGAGGGTGCTGGCTATGAGGAAAGGTTGAGTAGATTAGGAATATTTTTATGGGAAAGGAGGAGGTTGAGGGGGGACCTGATTGAGACCTACAAAATCATGAGCAGTGTATACAGGTGGATAGCAAGAAGCTTTTATCCCCAGAGTGGAGGACTCAATTACTAGGGACCACGAGTTCAAAGTGAGAGAGGAAAAGTTTAGGGGAGATATACATGGAAAGTTCTTCGTGCAGAGGGTGGCGGGTGCCTGGAATGTGCTGCCAGTAGAGGTGGTAGGGGCGGGAACAATAGCATCATTTAAGATATATCTAGACAGACACATGAATGGGCAGGGAGCAAAGGGATATAGATCCTTAGAAAATAGGCAGCAGGTTTAGATACAGGATCTGGATCAGCACAGGCTTGGAGGGCCAAAGGACATGTTCCTGTGCTGTAAGGTTCTTTGTTCTTTCTTTGAATGATATATCAAATGTTCTGCAGAAACATCCTTAATATTTTATTCCAATTTTGGCGGCACGGTGGCACAGTGGTTAGCACTGCTGCCTCACAGCGCCAGAGACCCGGGTTCAATTCCCGCCTCAGGCGACTGTCTGTGCGGAGTTTGCACGTTCTCCCCGTGGCTGCGTGGGTTTCCTCCAGGTGCTCCGGTTTCCTCCCACAGTCCAAAGATGTGCAGGTCAGGTGAATTGGCCATGCTAAATTGCCCGTAGTATTAGGTGTAGGGGAATGGGCCTGGGTGGGTTAAGCTTTGGCGGGTTGTGTGGACTTGTTGGGCCGAAGGGCCTGTTTCCACACTGTAATTAATCTAATCTAATCAATACTTTTCCAACAACAGCTTGTAGTTAGCTGCTTTTTGCCTCGCTCCCTTTGTGAATGGGGTATTGTATTACCAATTTTCTAACCCTTTTGTACTTCTGCAGAATCCCAGGATTTTTGGAAACTTACATATAACACATCCACCATCTCTGGAGCTACCTCTTTTGGGATCATCAGGAGGAGGGGACTGCTTTGCCTTTAGCCCCATTAGTTTGTCTAATATGACTTCTGTAATGATGGTGATGGTACCTAATTCCTTCCCCTGATTCTTTAGTATTAATAGAATGTCCAAAGTATCTTCCATTGTAAAGACTGATGCAAAATATCTGTTTAACTACTCTGCCATTTCTTTATTCCCCAAATTCATTTTGTAAGGAGTCTATATTTGCTTTGACCTTGCTCTTCCTTTTTATATATTTAAAGAAACCTTTCTTGTCAGTTTTCATATTTCTTGCTACTTTGCCCTCATAATTTATTTTCTCTGTCTTTAATGTCTTTTTAGTCCTCCTTTGCCGGATTCTCAACTAATCCCAGTCTCCAGCCTTCTTACCCTGATACTGATGAGATAAACCTAGAATATTAACACACATTCAACAAAGGAACAAGAACCAAACGTCAATTAAAATAAACAAAACGTTGAAATTAAAGTAGGTGTGGCTCACAAACCTGCCAATCATGTTTGGGGATATTCTGGCATGCAGCTGGATGAAAGGAAAAATATCTACCATTGATTGTTGTGGAGGGAAAGAAGACAGTACTTTAAGTCAGGAAGGGAGGGGGAGGAAATGGAAGGGGATAGTGGATGGGAGGGGATAGAAAGGAGGAGGAGAAAGGAAGGAATGGGGAAAGTGGAGATGGGGAGACAAAGGAGGAGTGGAGTGCATGAGGGGAGGGGAAAGGACGGAAGCTAAAGGAGGGAGGGAGGGAGGAGGATGCAGGGAGGATTGGAAGATGGAGTAAAGGGAAGTCCATAGAAGGGAAGCCTTGCACTTATTTAGTGATTTTCACATGCACCAACCATCTTAAAACATTTTGTATCCGATTTCAATTATAGTTATTGTTGCAATGTAGGAAATGCAGCAGCAAATTGATGTACAACAAATTCCCACAAACAGCAATACAATTACCAGACAATTTGATTGTGAGAGACTCATTGAGGGATAAATATTATAAACAAAGAAACATAGCAATTTGATGCAAGATAGGCCATTCATCCCCTCAGTATGACCATCCAATTCAGTATCCTACTTCCATTTTCTCCCATACTCTTTGATCCCTTTAAATATAATCCCTGAGAATTATATTTAACTCTTTCTTGAAATTTGACCTCAACCACTTTCTGTGGTTGAGATTTCCACAGGCTTACCTGTGAAAGAAGTTGAGAGGTGACCTGAGAGGTAAATAAAATAATGAGGGGTACAGATATGGTGAATGGCAGGTGGCTTTTCTCTCGGATGGGGAATTTCAAGACTAGATGGCATATCTTTAAGGTGAGAAGAGAAAGGTTTAAAAAAGACACGAGGGGCGATTTGTTTTTACACAAACAGTGGGTCATGTATGGAATCTACTTCCAGAGGGAGTGGTAGATGTGGATACAATTAGAATGTTTAAAAGACACTGAGATAAGCACATGAATAAGAAATGTTTGGCCAAGCGCAGGCAGATGGGCTGGTTGAGATTAGGATTATGGTAGGCATAGACTGGTTGGAACTGAAGGGTCTGTTTCCATGCTCTATGCTTCGCTGACTCTACCACTCTCTGGTGAAGACATTTCGCATCTTCAGAAGAGGAATTATTTGAGGCATCACAACCTTGCATTTCTTTGAAATGAAGCCAAGGGTCTTTTATATCCGTTTGAGAGGAAGTTGGCATCTCAGATTAACATTTAGTTTGAAAAATGGCATTGCAGCTCTCCTTCAGTACTGTACTGGAGTACCAGCTTAAAGTTTTGTACCCAAGAACTATAGAAGAACAACAGTATTAGAAGACAATGACTAAAGCTCTCAGACGTTCTGAAAAGTTTCTGGTTTGTTAAATTAGAAAGAATGTTTAAAACCAGACAGGTCCTACACAAGGTTAAACTAGTATTCACCTGAGCTCACGTACCTGGAGATGTTTTACAATGTTAACAACCTCCCTTGTTGAATAAGGGTAGGTTATTATTCCTTGATCAGCCATATTCCTCAACTCGCCAAAGGCAGACACAAGCTTTTGAAGGATTGACTCTGGCACATCAGGGCCATACTGCCGAAGCATGGCAAGCTCAGATCGGGGCTTGGGGTTATCAACTGCATTGCAGCTAAAAATATCACCTGTTGAAAAAGGAAATAAAACACAAAACATAGAATAGTACTGCACAGGAACAGTCCTTTCAGCCCACCATGATTGTACTAACCATGATGCCACTCTCAATGAATTTCAACTGCCTGCACATAGTCCGTACCCCCCTATTCTCTGCCTGTTCATGTGTCTGTCCAAATGCAGCTTAAATATTGCTATCATATTTGCTTCTACCACCTCCTGTGACAGCACATCCCAGGCATCCATATCCTCTGTGTAAAACATTTGCCTTGTACATCTCCTTTAAATTTTTCCCCTCTCACTTTAGTCTATGCCCCCTAATATCAGGCTTAAAATAACTTAATACATCAAATTGTTTAGAAGCAACTGGAAAAATCCACTGATACAAATTGCACTTTTGAGAAATAATCTTACAGGTTCCTCTCCCAATGAGAAGTCTTGCCAGTTTGATTGTGGTATCTGAACTGGTCGTCTATATCACCTACCTTATGTTCCCAAATGCAATAGTAGCCTCACAAAATTATTCCTACAGTACTCATGTTATTTCATATATTCATTCATCTTAAAGTGTAGTGATTATCACATAGCAACCAGAGTGCATTAGTTTGATGTAAAGGATGAATTCCAAACTGGAAACAGTAGCTCCACTACATCCATCGCAGAGATGAACACAGCTCATAACCTGAAATCTCTACAATGTTAATAATTGAGAGCCACTGCAATCAATAAACCGAACATCAATGGAACAGCGCAGTACAAATATTGGCTGTACTTTTTTTTAACTAATAGGATGTGGGGGGTCACTGGTTGGACCATTATGTATTACTCATTCCTAATTGGCTGGAGAAAGTGATAGTCGGCTGCCTTCTCAAACTGCTGCAGTTCTTGAATTTTGAGGTGTCAGGACACCCACAGAGCTGTTAGGGGGAGAATTTCAGGATTTTGACCAAGTGACCCAATGGTGATATAGTTCCAAATCAGGGTGCTGAGTGCCTCATAGAGAAACAGACTCTCCAGTCCAACTCATCCATGGTGACGAGATACCCTAACCTAATCTAATTACTTTTGTCAGCACTTGGTCCATATCTGTCTAAATCTCTCCTATTCATATACCCATCCAGATGCCTTTTAAATGCTGTAATTGTAACACCTTCCACCACTTCATCTGGCAGCTTATTCCATATACGCATCACCCTCTGTGTGAAGAAATTGCCCCTGAGGTCCCTTTCAAAATTTTCCCCTCTCACCCTAAACCTATGTCCTGTCGTACTGGACTCCCCCATCCCAGGGAAAATATTTTGTCTATTTATCCTATCCATGCCTCTCATGATTTTATAAACCTCTGTAAGGTCACCCCTCAGCCTCCAATGCTCCAGGGAAAACAGCCCCAGCCTATTCAGCCTCTCCCTGTAGCTCAAATCTTCCAAACCTGGCAACATCCTTGTAAATCTTTTCTGAACCCTTTCGAGTTTCACAACATCCCAATTCCACGCAATATTCCAAAAGTGGCCGAACCAACGTCCTCTACAGGTGCAACATAACCTTCCAACTCCTGTACTCAATACTTTGACCAATAAAGGAAAGCATACCAAACGCCTTCTTCACTATCCTGTCTACCTGTGACTCCACTTTCAAGGAACTGTGAACCTGTACTCCAAGGTATCTGTGTTCAGTAACACTCCCAGGACCTTGCCATGAAGTCCTGCTATAAGTCCTGCTCTGATTTGCCTTTCCAAAATGCAGCACGACACATTTATCTAAATTAAACTCCACCTGCCACTCCTCAGTCCATTGGCCCATCTGATCGAGATCCCGTTGTACTTTCTTTGCTGTCCACTACACCTCAATTTTGGTGTCATCTGCAAACCTACTAACTGTACTTCCTACGTTCACCGTCAAATCATTTATATAAATGACAAAAAGCAGTGGACCTAGCACCGATCCTTGTGGCAAACTGGTGCACACATCATGGACCAAATGACCTCCTTCTGCACCAAAATGATTCTGCGATCTTCCTGAAACTGAGGGGACTTGACAGGCAAGATGCTGAGAAAATATGTAATCTTGTGGGAGTGACCATAATGGAGGAAATAGGTTAAAAATAATGGGTCTCCCAAAAAGATGGAGATAATTTTTTTTTTCAGTGAGATATTAGAACATAGAACAGTACAGCGCAGTACAGGTCTTGGGCCCTCAACGTTTCACTGATCTATGAAATCGATCTGAAGTCCATCTGCAGTGTGGACTGCAGATGCTGGAAACCAGAGTTTAGATTAGAGTGGTGCTGGAAAAGCACAGCAGATCAGGCAGCATCCGAGGAGCAAGAAAATCGACGTTTTGGGCAAAAGCCCTTCACCTGCACATCCACCAAAATCATTTATTGTATCCGTTGCTCCCGATGCGGTCTCCACTACACTGAGGAGACTGGATGCATCCTCGCAGAGCGCTTTAGGGAACATCTCCGGGACACCCACACCAATCAACCCCACCGCCCTGTGGCTCAACATTTCAACTCCCCCTCCCACTCTGCCGAGGACATGCAGGTCCTGGGCCTCCTCCACTGCCGCTCCCTCACCACCCGACGCCTGGAGGAAGAACGCCTCATCTTCCGCCTCGGAACACTTCAACCCCAGGGCATCAATGTGGACTTCAACAGTTTCCTCATTTCCCCACCCCCCCACCTTACCCCAGTTCCAATCTTCCAGCTCAGCACCGTCCTCATGAGCTGTCCTAACTGCCAATGTCCCTTCCCACCTTTCCACTCCACTCTCCCCTCTGACCTATCACCTTCATCCCCACCTCCATCCACCCATTGTTCTCTTTGCTATCTTCTCCCCAGCCCCACCCACCCCTGCCATTTATCTCTCCACGCTGGAGGCTCCATGCCTCCATTTCTGATGAAGGGCTTTTGCCCAAAACATCGATTTTCCTGCTCCTTGGATGCTGCCTGACCTGCTGTGTTTTTCCAGCACCACTCTAATCTGAACCCCTGAAGTCCATCTGTCCTATACTACTCCATTTTCATCCATATATTTATCCAGTGACCATTTAAATGCCCTTAAAGTTGGCCAGTGTACTACTGGTGCTACGCTCTGAGTCGAGAAACTACATCTGTCCTATTTCTATCACTCCTCAATTTAAAGCTATGTCCCCTCATGCTAGCCATCGTCATCCAAGGAAAAAGGCTCTCACTGTCCACCCTATCTAATCCTCTTATGTATCTCTACTAGGTAATCTCTTAACCTTCTTCTGTCTAATGAAAACAGCCTCAAGTCCCTCAGCCTTTCATCAGAAAACCTTTCCTCCATACCGGGCAACATCCTGGTAAATCTCCTCTGTACCCTTTCCAGTGCTTCCTGTAATGTGGTGACCAGAACGGTACCCATTACTCCAAGTCTGTATTTGGCCTCCCCAGTGCAGAGATGCTCATTTTGTTTCCTTTTGTTCGCAGAAACAATCATAGGCTGTGGAATTCTATGCCCCAGAGAATAATCAAGGCAGAGTCACTGAACGTGCTTCAGACTGATTTAGACAGATCATTGACTGACAAGGGAGTCAAAGGGTATGGGGACAGAAAGTGGAGCCAAAGTCTTAACAAATTGTGCAATACGCTCAAGGTGCCAATGGTTCGGTCTTGCTCCTATACATACAATATGTGAACCAATACAGACTTGGAATATAAACAACATCAGCTTCTAATTATTTTAAGACCCTGGAGTAGAAGCCCATCAGATCCTGGGTATTTATCAATCTACACTCTCATTGCTGCTCCATTACCATTTTAATTTAGTTGTGTTAAATACATAAGCTTCAAACTCTTAATTATTATTAGTTTTCATCATATCATGAAAAGGTACTTCATCAACAGAAAATGCTAAAACAGTTAAAAAGGTCAGTGCATCTGTGCAGGGAGGGCAAGAGAGTTAATGTTTCAGGTCTCTGACAGAATGGAGCTGTTCTGCAAAGTGGTCACACAGTCCGTATTTGGCCTCCCCATGCAGAGGTGCTCATCATGTTTCCTTTCCTTTGCATCCAGAATCAGAGCAGTTTACAGTACAGATGTTTTGCTTTTCTTCTTACAGTCATCCAGCACTTACTCTTGACACATCTTTTGTTTCTTTATTTCTGTTCATGCCCCATCACTATTCCTATCATCCCTGGAAGACTAATTCATGCAATCACAGACCTTCCTTTTGCCTTTATGCCACCTAATTCTTGCTCAAAATGTATTCCATTTCTAATTTTTGCCAGTTTGAATAAAGGACCTGAAACATTAACTTTGTTTTCTCCCTGCACAGATGATACAAGATTTGCTGAGTTCTTCCAGCATATTCTGTTTTTATTTCTGAGTTCCAGCATCTGCAGTACTCTGCTTTTCAAACCTTGCCCTTGATCGTTTTTTGATTCATTCTTTATTTTTCTCCTTCATCTCCTGAAAGAATGACCTGAATTCTTGGCTAAAACCTAAGATGCAATGGAGCAGAAGCTACCCTTCATCTGGTTACCTAGATGGTGTCTGTTAGTGGGCCATTCTGTTAGAGGACATCACAAGTGAGCTAATTTGGTTCATTATTGAATGACTGGATATTCAAATTTCCAGCAGGAGCTAAGAGACATTTATCAGGAGCAAATAAATGCATTAATAGAAATCAGAAGAGTAGGTCATGGACCCCTGAGAGCCCACTGCAAAACACAATTAGATCATGGCTCATCTTCAGTTTTAACATCACACTCCTCCCACATCCTCACATCCCTTTAGTGGAAGTCCACAGAACAAGAAAGGGTTAAACTGGACTTAATCAGATCAGAGAAAACATATTGGGGCTTGATTAGATCAGGGATGAGTTCTTAGCAGAAAAAAAAAAGCAAAGAATAACATGAGGACTGCAGATGCTGGAGATCAGAGTCAAAAAGTGTGGCGCTGGAAAAGTACAGCCGGTCAAGCAGCATCTCAGGAGCAGGAGAGTCAACATTTTGAGCATAAGCTCTTCATCAGGAATCATGAAGGAGCGCATTTCTGATGAAGAGCTTTTGCTTGAAAAGTCAATTCTCCTGCTCCTCGGATGCTGCCTGACTGGCTGTGCTTTTCGAGCACCACACTAAAACATAATGGGACTTGATCAGATCAGATTTGAGTTCTAAGCAGCTACTTACAGGACAAGAACAGTGGTTTTGTATTGCTAAATGGGGAACTGATTATTGAGGGAATGTGGGACCTTTAAAATGATTGAAGGTGAACAGTAGGGAGCAACAGCAGTATTAGTTTCATGTGATGTGAAGCACTTGAATCATGGCTCATGGTTAGATTAGATTAGATTACTTACAGTGTGGAAACAGGCCCTTTGGCCCAACAAGTCCACACCGACCCGCTGAAGCGTAACCCACCCTTCCCCTACATTTACCCCTTTACCTAACACTACGGGCAATTTAGTATGGCCAATTCACCTGACCTGCACATCTTTGGACTGTTGGAGGAAACCGGAGCACCCGGAGGAAACCCACGCAGACACGGGGAGAATGTGCAAACTCCACACAGTCAGTCGCCTGAGTCAGGAATTGAACCCGGGTCTCTATTGCTGTGAGGCAGCAGTGCTAGCCACCGTGCCGCCCAAAAGCACTTTAATGGTTAAAGCACTTTAGTGAACAACAGGGGGTAATGGCAGAGATTAGTTTCAAGTGCCTTTGCTACAGAACTTGAAATTGCTATAGAAATTAACATTGCTATAGAAAATAACATTGCTATAGACAGAACAATTACAGTTACACCCAAAACCACAGAAAGCACAAGGTACGAAGAATATGATCTGTGATCAGACAGGTAGCAGCAGCCTTAGTCCACCTGTGAAGCTTTCACATCTTTGCGATTGTCTTGAACCATCCATGTAACTGAAACATATCTGCATCAAAAACTTAAAGACGATAATGTGAAGTTCCTGGGCCTGGTTATTCCTATTATTGGGAAAACGAGGACTCAACATTCTCTCAGAGTCCAGAATTATTGATCACTGTATTGAAAGTACTGAACTAACCCCCAGCAGTACAAAATTCCAGAGAATCACAATGTTCAATGGAGACATTTCTCCTCCTTTCAGTCCTAATTGGTCCACTCTCATTTTCTGAGACAAAATCCCTTAATACCAAGCTCTCCAACCAGGGAAAATGGCCTCTCAGCAATGCTCTGCCAAACCCTCTCAGAAACTTGTGGTTTCAATAAGATCATCTTCCATTTTTCAGAACACAAGATGTATTAGTCAACTCAACTTCTTCTCTCTCATTCCAAGAACTAATGCACTTAGCCCGTCATATCTGTGATGGTTTTCCAAATTATTTATGTATTTAGTAAGTCTGTTAGCACCTTATTTAAATTACAATATCATTGTGTCTATTGTTGAGGGAGACACATTAATCTCAGCCATACTTTTAAACTAAATATAACTATAAAAACTGCATGACATCTTTCTCATCTCTCAGAATATTTTGTTGTTCCTTTTTGCAGCTCTCCTTACTCTTTATGTGACCTGATCTGAATATGATGATTCCAAGATACTGAGGGAAGGAAGGTGAAAATAGCAGATGTTGTAGCCATAATATTTAATTGCTTTTCAATAAAAGAATGTTGGCAGAGGACTGGGGTGCTTGTAAATGTTTAAAAAAAAAGCAGATTAAACCTGGGAAGTCTAGGTCTGCAGGCCAGACAGCCAGAATGGGGAAGCATGATGTGTGATAAATAAAGAGCCATTTGCAAAAAAAAATCAATTAAAAATGACAATCAAACTAAATTTGTTAAAGACTGTGAGATGAGTGTTGTTTGTGTTGACTTTCAATAGACATTTAATAAAATTGTGCAAAGTGTATTTGTTAGTCGAACTGAAACCAATGGGACCGAATAGGCAACCACTGTTTGAATACAAAACGTATAATGACAGAAAGCAGAGAGTGATAGTGAGCGGTTGTTTATCAGACTGGTTAGACGAATACAGAAGTATCCCCAAGAATCAGTGTTAGATGTCAATGCCTTAGCATGGTTGTATAGGAGATGCACCAGATTTATTCCAGAGATGAAGGAATTCAGTTGTATAAAATATCAGAGAAGTTGGATTTGACCTATTTATAACAGAAGTGTTTAAAGTGATGATTTAATAGGAGAAAGTGAGGACTGCAGATGCTGGAGATCAGAGCTGAAAATGTGTTGCTGGAAAAGCGCAGCAGGTCAGGCAGCATCCAAGGAGCAGGAGAATCGACGTTTCGGGCATGAGCCCTTCTTCAAGAATGAGGAAAGTGTGCCAAGCAGGCTAAGATAAAAGGTAGGGAGGAGGGACTTGGGGGAGGGGCGTTGGAAATGCGATAGGTGGAAGGAGGTTAAGGTGAGGGTGATAGGCCGGCGTGGGGGTGGGGGCGGAGAGGTCAGGAAGAAGATTGCAGGTTAGGAAGGTGGTGCTGAGTTTGAGGGTTGGGACTGAGACAAGGTTGGGGGGAGGAGAAATGAGGAAACTGGAGAAATCTGAGTTCATCCCTTGTGGTTGGAGAGTTCCTAGGTGGAAGATGAGGCGCTCTTCCTTCAGCCGTCGTGTTGCTATGGTCTGGCGATGGAGGAGTCCAAGGACCTGCATGTCCTTGGTGGAGTGGAAGGGGGAGTTGAAGTGTTGAGCCACGGGGTGGTTGGGTTGGTTGGCCCGGTAGTCCCAGAGGTGTTCTCTGAAATGTTCCGCAAGTAGGCGGCCTGTCTCCCCAATATAGAGGAGGCCACGTCGGGTGCAGCGGTTGCAGTAAATGATGTGTGTGGAGGTACAGGTGAATTTGTGGCGGATATGGAAGCCTTGGGGCCTTGGAGGGAAGTAAGGGGGGAGGTGTGGGCGCAAGTTTTGCATTTCTTGCGGTTACAGGGGAAGGTGCCGAGAGTGGAGGTTGGGTTGGTGAGGGGTGTGGACCTGACGAGGGAGTCACGGAGGGAGTGGTCTTTTCGGACCGCTGATAGGGGAGGGGAGGGAAATATATCCCTGGTGGTGGGGTCCGTTTGGAGCATCGTCGACCATATCTGGGGGGAAATTGCGGTCTTTGAAGAAAGAGACCATCTGGTATTGGAACTGGTCCTTCTGGGAGCAGATGCAGCGGAGACGAAGGAATTGGGATATGGGATGGCATTTTTACAGGGGGCAGGGTGGGAGGAGGTGTAGTCTAGGTAGCTGTGGGAGTCGGTCTGTTTATAGTAAATGGCCGTGTTGATTCGGTCGCCCAAGATAGAAATGGAGAGGTCTAGGAAGGGGAGGGAGGAGTCTGAGACGGTCCAGGTAAATTTGAGGTCGGGGTGGAAGGTGTTAGTAAAGTGGATGAACTGTTCAATCTCCTCGTGGGAGCACGAGGCAGCGCCGATACAATCATCGATGTAGTGGAGGAAAAGGTGGGGCGTGGTGCCAGTGAGCTGCGGAAGATGGACTGTTCCACATATCCTACAAAGAGGCAGGCATAGCTGGGGCCCATGCGCAGCACCACCTTCCTAACCTGCAATCTTCTTCCTGACCTCTCCGCCCCCACCCCTACTCCGGCCTATCACCCTCACCTTAACCTCCTTCCACCTATCGCATTTCCAACGCCCCTCCCCCAAGTGCCTCCTCTCTATCTTTTATCTTAGCCTGCTTGGCACACTTTCCTCATTCCTGAAGAAGGGCTCATGCCTGAAACGTCGATTCTCCTGCTCCTCGGATGCTGCCTGATGATTTAATAGACCAGCTCAAAATTACGAAAAGTTTTAATGGAGAAGAACTAAATAAACTGCTTCCACTCGAGGGAGAATCAATAGCCAGATTGAAGATAATTGATGAAAGAATCGGTAGGGTGATGAGGAGAAATATATTTCAGCAGCAGGTTACGATGATCTGGAATGCACTGCCAGAAAAAGCAAATTCAGCAGTAACTTTCCTAATGAAATTGGGTAATACTGGGAAAGTATCATCAAAAAGCAATTTCTCATCTTGCACTCTGACAGTATTTGTAAAGGGGACTTCTTCAAGCTATTGTGAAATAGGTTTTGGCCTTGCAAGTTAAATAAATGGGCAGCACAGTGGCTCAGTGGTTAGCACTGCTGTCTCAAAGCGCCAGGGACTCAGGTTCGATTCCAGCCTCGGGTGACTGTCTGTGTGGAGTTTGCATATTCGTGGTTTCCCTGTGGGTTTCCTCCCACAGTCCAAACATGTGCAGGCTAGGTGAATTGGCCATGCTAAATTGCCCATAATGTCCAGAGGTGTGTAGGTTATGTGCGTTAGTCAGGGAAAATGTAGAATAATAGGGATAATCTTCGGAGAGTTGGTGTGGACTAGTTGGGCCAAATAGCCTGTTTCCACGCTGTAGGAATTCTATGATTCGATGAACGGACACAAAATGCTGCTTCAAGCACTGATTTTCTACCTTAATAAAACGTTAGAATGATAGTTCCAATCTAACTGTTCAGTGAAATCACTTATACCAAAACAATTCTAAATAAATATGGCTGAGTAATTCATAGTGAAAGAACTTACCCAGCGCACCAAAGAAATCATTACCCAAGAAAGGAAAGCCTGGCCTGTTAGCCAGCACAATCATTCGGAAATCTGGATGAACAACTATCAGATCAGGTCTTCCTTCAGCACTGGTGGGATCTGAAAAGTCAGCATGTAATCTGTCACATTACTGAGTACAGTGCATCACATAATGAGTAGAACTTCTGTCAGTCACACAGCATCCAATTTACTGTTTTCCTTAAGTGCACATTATTAAGTGAAACTGCACAGTAAGAGAGATCCGGTCCTTCTGTTGGGGTTTTACCTTTAAACCAAGGAAGTAGCCAGCTCCCCAGTCATTCCCACACTCTCTGGGTCAAAAGTTATAGAGTTGAAAATGTGGCAGGGGACAGTGCGTGAAGAGGGAAAGTCATCGAGTTTACACCTTTGGCACAATATCCCACAGGAATGTCAGCCTGGGATGGGATTCTTAAGCCAGTCTCAACCGCACTTAGAGAATCTCAGAACAATTAGAGCAGAGAAACAGGCTACCTTTCCGCAGGGGTCAACTCTTTCTGTTTTAGTGAAGCCTCCTGTACATACAGAGCATTATAATGGAGCAAAGAGGTGTAGTGAGGCAGAGAGGTTTAGTTCAGGACATCAAGATGTTAATATTCAAACAGCTGATGGTGACGGAATTAAGATTGCTGATGCCCGATTGACCTGAATTTGTACAGCATGGTGGTCGAAAGGGGTTATGGAATAGGAAATTATAGGGATGGGCAAGACCATGGAACAAGTTGAAAGAAAATTGGATAAACGCAAAAAAGTGCAGTTCCTGGAAAGTTGATACAAACATAGAGATCACTGGAGAAACTCAACAGTGCAGCAGAATCTGTGGAGAAAGAAACAAGGTTAACGTTTCAAGTCCAGTATGACTCTCCTTCAGAACTGAACAAAACAGCACTTTCTGTGTTTGTACAGGAAATTTGGAAGGGGTAAGCAACTCGACATGGGACATTCGCAATTCCAAACGGTGCTGAATATTGTGCAGTCATCAGGGATATACGATTCCCTGTGGTGAGGGTTGGGAGACATTGATTAAGTAACTGAAGGTGGCTTAGACCTAGAACACTATCCTAAGGAACTCCTGCAGAGATATCCGAGAGCTGAGATGCTTGATGACCAACAGCCACAACCATATTTCTTTGTGCTAGACAGACAGCAAACTACCTCAAGTGAGAAATAACATGAGTATGATGCTCAAACGACACATTGCCAGGCAATTAAATGGACAGACCAGGGTGAGATTTAGAGATAAGGTCAACATTGAAGAATATAAATTTAGTTTAAACTGAATTAATAAAATGTATGCATGCAGACATTTTGAATTATTCAGAATTTATTGTTTTTGTGTATACCCATTTAAAACAAAGCTCTGATACTTGCCAACAACAATACGCCTTCCATCAGAGAGGATCATTTCACCACTTTCCACTAATGTTTTCAGGATACAGGTGACATTGGTTGGTGCCTTGTCAGCCTCGTCAATGACCAGGATGTGTCCCAATTTAACAGCTTTGACCTGAGAATAGAGAAAACAAGCCATTTCTCTCTTTAATAACGTTATATTCACAGATAATGTCTGCGTTAACACAGAGACACTGGAGAAGACGCAAAAATAATTTACAAGAAATGAAATCAGATCTGAGTGTTTATAATTACTGGGAAAGACTATACAGGCTGAAGCTCTTTTATCCAGGAAAAAGATTGTGGACTGCCTGATAAAAGTTTTGTTCAATGTCGGAACTGGTTCAATAGGCCAATGGAGAGAAGATGTTTCCACAAACTGGGAGAGCAGAACTGGGAACCAGAGATGTGTGTGGGCTCTCCTCTGAACCCATTTGGATAAGCTGTTTGGTCAAGGCAACTCATGACCTGAAAGAGAAGGATGGCAAGATGTTTCTTGTCAGGGCCTGACAAAAAAAAAAGTGTCTGCAAAGTCTGCTCTCAATATTGCATACACAACCTCCATCTCTATCAAGAGAAAATCTGATCATATTGCTTTGAGATTGAATAGCATTACCATCACTGGATCCCCTGCTATTGTGGGGTTCCTACTAACCAAAAGGTCAAGTGCATTAGCTATACAATACAGCAGATACAAGAGCAGGTTAGAGGCTGGGACTTCTGCAGTGAGTGACTCACCTTCTGTCTCCCACAGCCTGTCCAATATCCACCAAGGCACAAGTTAGTAGTGTAGTGGAATACTCTTCATTTGCCGGGATGGATGTGACTCCTCTATAACATCCAAGAAGTTTGACATTTATCAAGTCAAAGCAGTTCACTTGATTGGTTTCCAATCCAACACCTTCAACATTCACTTCCCTCCTCCACTGACAGCAATGTGCACCATCTATAATATGCACTGCAGCAACTCATCGAAGCTCCTTCAATAAATATGTTGACCTCTATTTTCTAGAAGGACAAGTGCAGCAGATGCTTAGCAAAACCACCACCTTCAATATTCCCTCCAAGCCGCATGCTCAGTGGTTAGTACTGCTGCCCGCAGAGCCAGGGACCCAGGTTTGATTCCAGCCTCGGGTGAATGGCTATGTGGAGTTTGCACATTCTCCTTGTATCTGCATGGGTTTCCTTCAGGTGCTCTGGTTTCTTCCCACTATCCAAAGGTGTACATGTTAGGTGAATTGTCAATGCTATAGGGGGCAGCACAGCGGTTCAGTGGTCAGTACCACTGCTTCACAATGCCAGGGACCCAGGTTCAAGTCCACCCTTGGGTGACTGTGCAAACTCCACACAGACATTCTCCCTATGTCCATGTAAGTTTCCTCATGGTGCTCTGGTTTCCTCCCAGAGTCCAAAGATGTGCAGGTTGAGTGGATTAGCAATGCTTAATTGCCCCATAATGTCCAGGGTTGTGCTGGTCTTTCACTTTCTAGGGGCGGTACAGTGGCTCAGTGGTTAGCACTGCTGCCTCACAGCACCCAGGTTACCAGGTTCGATTCCAGCCTCAGGTGACTGTCTGTGTGGTGTATGCACATTCTCCCTGTGTTTGCGTGGGTTTCCTCCGGGTGCTCCGGTTTCCTCCCACAGTCCAAAGATGTGCAGGTCAGGTGAATTGACCATGTTAAATTGCCCATAGTGTTAGGTCAATTAGTCAGAGGGAAATGGGTCTGGGTGGGTTACTCTTCGGAGGGTCGTTGTGGACTGGTTGGGCCGAAGGGCCTGTTTCCAGTGTAGGGAATCTAATCTAATCTAAATTGGCCAGTGTTCAGGATGTGTTGGCTAGTTGCATTAGTCAGGGGAAATAATAGGGATAGGGAACAGTAATAGGAATAGGGGAATGGGTCTGGGTGGGATACTCTTCGGAGGGTCAGTGTGAACTTGTCAGGCCAAATGGCCTGTTTCCACAGTGTAGGGATTCTATGATTGTATGACTTGGAATTATATCATCATCCCTTCACTGTTGCTGGCCCAACCAGTGATGGCCACATCTTATGAGAAGTTAAAAAAATATAGTTTGGATGGGAAAAGTGGGCACTTAATGAAAGGGGCTGGGGAAGAATATTGCTCACTGAAGTCCTAGTTTCTCTCAGCCAATTATAAGGATGGGAGACAGCTATTCAACCCACTGTATCTGTGCAAGCTTTTTAAAACGAAACTAAAACAAACTAATTGTTCCAACTGCCCTGCTCATTTTTCATTGTTCAAAAATATTATGTCAAGATACTTGATACTGTACTCAGCTGGCCCACAATTCTTGGTTGTGAAGGAGGAAAAGAGCAACAGCTTAGTTCATTGTTAAGGGCTGGGCTATGCGGATTTGTAGCAAAGGACAGCTTTTAGTTTGCTTCAATTGTGCACTGAAACCAACTTAAAATGTGTCTGCAGGCATATCATTTCACATCTCCACAAATAGGGATGATGCAAAGTCTTATTCTTGCTAGAAATAGCAAGGGCATTCAAGATGGACAACAAATGCTAGTTAGCCAGCATTCCTAAAACAAATAACAAAGAAATCTGGTTACTTGTGACTTTAGAGTGAGGACAAGGATTTGATAGGACAGGACATTTCAGCTTTTCATTTATATGCCGATATGAACATCGGAGCTATGGTTAGTAACTTTGCAGATGACACCATGATTGGAGGTGCAGAGAACAGCTAAGAAGGTCAGCTCAGAAAGGCCAATGAGTCGAGGAGTGGCAGATGGAGTTGAATTTAGATAAATGTGAATGCTGCATTTTGGAAAGGCACATCAGGGTAGGACTTATATACTTAATGGTAAGTTCCTGGGGAGTGTTGCTGAACAAGAGACCTTGGAGTGTGGGTTCCTAGTTCTTTGAAAGTGAAGTCCCAAGTTGACAGGGTAGTGAAGTTGTTTCGTATGCTTGCCTTTATTGGTCAGTGCATTGAGTATAGGAGTTGGGAGGTTATGTTGTGGCTGTAGAGGACATTGGTTAGGCCATTTTTGGAATACTGCGTGCAGTTCTGGTCTCCCTGCTAGAAAAAGGACATGTGAAACTTGAAAGGATTAAGAAAAGATTTACAAGAATGTTGCCAGGGTTGGAGGGTTTGAGCTACCGGGAGAGGCTGAATAGGCTGGGGCTCTTTTCTTTGGAGCTGGAAAGGCACAGGAGGTTAGGCAGCATTTGAGAACCTGGAGAGTCGACTTTTCAGGCATAAGCCCTTCATCAGCAATGTGGAGGGGGAAGGGGGCTGAGGGGAAGGTAGCTGGGAAGGTGTTAGGTGGATGCAGGCAGCCCAGGACTTGCATGTCCCTGGGGGAATGGGAGGGGGAGTTGAAGTGGTCGGCCACAGGGCTGTGGGGTTGCTTGGTGCGTGTGTGGAACAAGCTGCTAGAGGAAGTGGTAGGGGATGGCAATAATTACAACATTTAAAAGGCATCTGGTTGGTTATATGAATAGGAAATGTTTAGAGGATTATGGGCCAAATGCTGACAAATGGGACTAGATTAGTTTCGGATATCTGGTCAGCATGGATGAATTAGACTGAAGGGTCTACTTCCGGTCTGTACAAGTCTATGACTCTACCTCACTCGGCACTTCAATCCTATTCCATCAGTCATTTTCATCTGGATTATGGATGTGCAGCTATAAACATCCAGCAGCTGCAACTTGATGCGCTTCAAAATAAGTATTTGGTTGTTGACTCCAACACTGACCACAAGACCAGTTTCATTTTGATATATCTCCAGAACAGCTCACATCCTAATTTTAAAACATCCTCAATTCTGATAAACATCCCAAAACATTCCAGTAGTAGCTAAATCCATGCTAAGAAAATAAAAGCTGGCAATTAAAAAGCACCTTTCATGAACATTTCTTCAATGTGCTTTGCATCTATTGGAGTATTTCTGAATTGCAATCACTGGTGTAACACAGGAAACACGGCAGCTAGCTTGCACATAGCAAGTTTCCAAAAACAACAACGCAATCATCTGCCTTTGTGACTTTTGTTCAGGTATCAATTATGGTCAGAACACAAGGGTGGACTCCCCTGCCCTTCTCTGTAACAGTGCTTTGGAGTGCCCAAGGCACATGAGGTCCCAGGGTAAGTAGCACTCAGTACGCAGTAGAGTCTCAGCTTAGGTTTTGTACTCGAGTCTTGGAGTGGGACTTGAACCCAGAACCTTTTAACTCAGAGGTAAGCACTACCAACTCATATAGTTGGTAGCTCTCATTACAGCCAATGGTAACTAAGAAATCCTCATCAGCAATATCATTAAATATCATGCAATATCATGAAGGGTATAGACAGGGTGGATACAGACAAGCTTTTTCCCAGGGTGAAGGATTCAATAACGAGAGGTCATGCTTTCAAGATGAGAGGTGGAAAGTTTAAGGGGGATGCATGCAGCAAGTACTTCACACAGAGGGTGGTGGGCGTTTGGAATTCTTTGCCAGCAGAGGTGGTAGAGACAGGTATGGTAGACTCATTTAAGATGCGTCTGGACAGATGCATGAGTAGGCGGGGAGCAGAGGGATACAAATGCTTAGGGATTGACCGTCAGGTTTAGACAGTACATTTGGATTGGCTCAGGCTTGGAGGGCCGAAGGGCCTGTTCTTGGGCTGTAAATTTTCGTTCTTTGTTCTTTATCACAGAACCACGAGTGATTGCTAGCCATCGTCCAGTTCACTCCCTATCTCTGTAACCTTTTCAATCACAACAACCCTCCAGGATATCTACATTCCGTCAATTCAAGAACATAGAACATTACAACACAGTACAGGCCCTTTGGCCCTCGATGTAGCGTCGACCTGTGGAACCAATCTGAAACCAATGTATCATTCACTATTCCATTTCCATCCATATGTTTATCCAATGACCATTTGAATGCCCTTGAAGTCGGCAAGCCTACTCCTGCTGTAGGCAGGGTGTTCCATGCCTTTATCATTCTGAGTAAAGAAACTACCTCTGGTCTATAATTTCAAGGGTTATCTCTACTCCTCATCTTGAAGGAGGGTACAACATTTTCTATCCTACAATCTTCTGGCACTATTCCTGTAGACAATGACAACATAAAGATCAAAGCCAAAGGCTCTGCAATCTCCTCCCTGGCTTCCCAGAGAATCCGAGGATAAATCCCATCCGGCCCAGGGGACTTACCTATTTTCACACTTTCCAGAGTTGCTAACACATCCTTGTTGTGAACCTCAATCCTGTCAAGTCTAGTAGGCCGTTTCTCAGTATTCCCCTTGACAAAATTGTCTTTTTCAAGTGTGAATACTGACAAAAACTATTCATTTAGCGTTCTCCCATCTCGTCAGACTCCACGCACAATTTCCCAGTACTGTCCTTGATTGGCCCTAATCTTACTGTGGTCATTCTTTTATTCGTGATATTCTGATCTCTAGCACATCCCAGGGTAGTGAATCTTCAGAATTCTCTACCCAAGAAGGCTGTGGAAGCTAAGTTTTTGTATATATTCAAGACAGAGAATGATAGGTTTCTTGAATATGAACAGAACAGAACAGAAGATGAACAGGGGCGGCACAGCAACGTTTCGGGCATGAGCCCTTCTTCAGGAATGAGGAAAGTGTGCCAAGCAGGCTAAGATAAAATGTAGGGAGTTTGCACATTCTCCCCGTATTTGCGTGGGTGCTCCAGTTTTCTCCCACAATCCAAAGACATGCAGGTTAGGTTAATTTGCCATGCTAAATTGCCCATAGTGTTAGGTGCATTAGTCAGGGGTAAATCTCGGGGAGGGGAATGGGTCTGGGTGGGTTACTCTTCAGAGGGTCGTATGGAGTTGTTGGGATGAAGGGCCTGTTTCCAGACTGTAGGGAATCTAATCTAATCTAAAGGAGAAGTAGACCACTTTGTCCCTGAGCTCTGGTCCACCCTTCAATAGCACCATGGCTGTTGTGAATTCCACATTCCCATTTACTCTAGTTAACCTTTGATTGTCCTGCTTGACAAGTAATTATCTATCTTTGTCTTAAAAATAATCAATTACTCCACCTGGGCTCCAACAGAATGAGTCAGTGGTTAGCACTGCTGCCTCACAGAGCCAGCACCTGGATTCAATTCTAGCCTTGAGTGACTGTCTGTGTGGAATTTATATGTTCTCTCCATGTTTGCATGGATTTCCACCGGATGTTCTGGTTTTATCCCAAAGTCAAAAGATGTGCAGGTTGGGTGGGTTGACCATGCTAAATGGCCTGTAGTGTCCAGGGATGTATAGGCTGGATGGATTAGTCATGGTAAAAATGCAAATTTACAGGGACAGTGAGAGTGACGGGGTCTGGGTAGAATGATCTTCAGAGTGTCGGCACAGATTCGATAAACTGAATGACCTTTTTCCACTCTGGAGGGATTCTATGAAACCTCCATCTTTTACGAAGCAGACAGTTCTCACCTTAACCTCCTTCCACCTATCGCATTTCCAACACCCCTCACCCAAGTCCCTCCTCCCTACATTTTATCTTAGCCTGCTTGGCACACTTTCCTCATTCCTGAAGAAGGGTTCATGCCCGAAACGTCAATTCTCCTGCTCCTTGGATGCTGCCTGACCTGCTGTGCTTTTCCAGCAACACATTTTCAGCCCTGATCTCCAGCATCTGCAGTCCTCACTTTCTCCTTAAATAAGGAGACCCCAAACTGAACCCAGTAGTTGAAATGCAGTTTCACCAATTGAATCCTTACCTTACTGTTGAATTACTCTTGCGATAATGGACACCATGTTATTCATCTTATCTGCTGTACTAGGTTTTTGCAACTCATTTACCTAAAACCCTCTGCACCTTGAAATTCTGCAGTCATGCCCTGTTTGTGATATCCTTTCTTTCAGTTTCCCTGCCAGAGAGAACAATTTCATACACTTCCTACATTATGCTCTATCTTTTGCATGCAGAGGGTGGTACGTGTATGGAATGAGCTGCCAGAGGATGTGGTGGAGGCTGGTACAATTCCAACATTTAAGAGGCATTTGGATGGGTATATGAATAGGAAGGGTTTGGAGGGATATGGGCTGGCAGGTGGGACTAGATTGGGTTGGGATATCTGGTCGGCATGGATGGGTTGGGCCAAAGGGTCTGTTTCCATGCTATATGAGTCCATGACTCTATCTGCAGATTTTTGCCTATCCAGGAAGAGTACATGTATGTCTATGGATAGTTAACTTCTGATGGTAAACATTAAAACTGACCAGAGGAGAATCTTCATAAGTGATAATCCCCTGTTGTACAGATGGTTGGAGAGTGAGACTCTGCACTGTGGTGTCCCTGAAATAAAGTAAAACACAGTTTTAAAAAATCAATTGGCAAAACTATACAATGATAGCAAATGAACTCTTGGAAAACCAATGATTTGATGGCATTGCTGGCATAACAAGCTGCCAGGGAACCATGGAGATTTTGCCGGTTAAAACTCTGAATGTAGCCTTGTGCATACTTGAGGATCTGCTACCTTTAGTGCTTCAACCTCTGGATTTAGATAAATTAGATTATGATTCTTTTGGGAAATAGAACTCATTTTATGTCAGGGAAAAACGGATCTATTAGAACAGGTTTCTTGATAACTTGGCAGACACTCTTAAGAGGATGTTCATTTGTGCCAGACATCACCACATAGTCTATTCATATCATTCATTGAGGAGATGAGGATAGCAAACCTCAATACGATGCATTTTTAAGAAGTACCTCATTTGGTTGGTAACTTTCTCTCAAAATGAAATATTTTGGGATGATACTACTCCTTTAACAAGGTTACGTTGTCCTTGGTTTTTTTTCAAAAGGGGTTGCAAAAGGCAGGTACCGCCGAACGTAACAATCAGGAAAAGGGCTTTTAGGTTTGTTTTTTAAAACACTTGCACAATGAAAGGGGAGTGGCCAGCTCTCCCAATTCAGGGATTTTTCAGCTGGGGGCCTGGAGAAGTTCAATGTTTTAGCTAATCATCCTTGGCTGATCCTCTCTGCAATTTCTTTCTCCTGTAAGAACCTGTGTTTGAATTTACCTTTTTGCTAAGAGGTGTGTTTGTGGCATGTTGCAGGAAATCAGAGCAGTTCTTTCTTAAGTTGCAGGGGATATCTTGACGGTTGGGTTTTCAAACAGTTGTTACTTCAAATTCTGTTTTTTTTTGTTTGTGTTTCATTCAGTACTTTGTAAATAAATTCTGTTTTGATTAAAACTGAGTAGTTTGATCAGCTAGATCGCTCCTGGCATATCCACCTTACACCTGCTTTAAACAACTGAAAAGGTTAGGGTCTAAGCTACCTTCTTGAAATGTTTTGAGGGGGTCTGGCCTGGGCCATAACAATTTGAACACCAAGTCAGTGGAGAGTTTCAAACATTGCTTCCTCAGTCCCATTTCAGGCAGGTTGGAATAGACCTAACCAGTCAACAAGCCATTCAGTCATGGGAATGTCATGTCTCATTTGAATCTTCTCCAAATGTTTCAGTGCTCCAAGTGCCCATGAAAATCAAGGTTAGGAATCACTTGATCATATGACATTTGTCTCTAACTATTGTATTCTAATATAGTTGTGGTAACCAATCAGATTCTCAAACATGCAACTGTAACAAGAATATATTTAAATTAATAACGCTGCTCTGTAGTAGAATGGAACATAAGGAAATTCAAAACAGAAATAAAATAATCCAAAAGACAGGCTATTACCTGTCATCTCATCTGTCTTGCTGTGTTTAGAAATGAGCTGGACAAAGTGAGTGTGAACCTGAACCTATCCGCCGCCTTCAAGGCACAGCGATTCATTTCTTCCATGTGAAGACAGACAGCTCACTGTCTATTACTGCAACACTTAGTAACACAAATTGTGTTTACCACAACAGGTTTCATATTCAAGCAGAAGACCAATATGAAGTGGCACATGAAACACAATCAGGTGAGATTCGTAATTTAAATAAAAAAGTAAAAACATAGTCAAATATTGGGCAGAATCTCAAAGGGTTCTCAGCAATGTGGACTATGACTGGATTTGGGATGGAATCGGTCAAGAGAGGTCCATTTCGACATCAGGAGCACCTCGCTCTATTTCTTCTGCTTTGAAAAGTGACACAATGAGTTTTCAGCTGGCAGTGACAAGCTGCCAATTAAGAGGATTATTAAACACCTTATTGATAGGCCAAATCACTTAATTAATATGCAAAAACAGAAATTGCTGGAAAAACTCAGCAGGTCTGGCAATGTTTATGGAGAGAAAACAGTTAACACTTCGAGTCCAGTGTCTCATCTTCAGGACCTTCCAACTCAAAAGATTTATTTTGCTTTATCATTACGCAAGCTGCCTACCTGCTGCATTCCTTCAGTAATTTTGTTTGCTTCACATCTCCACTATCTCCAGTTCTTTGTTTGATTTTAATTACTATGGCAGCTTCCTACCTTACGAAATGTGCCAAACAAACTAGACATCAAGAAAATTCGACATGGAAACCTGACTGGGTACCTGGCAAATTCAGCACATTGTGGGGAGTGCAGCTAAGATATATCAGAACGGTACCTGGTCTCCAAGGGGAGAACGGTTTTTAAGCAACACTGTTTGTAAAATAAAATACCTGGCCACATGCTGAAAGATCACAAAAGTAAAATATTCACTCTCTTTACCTCCTCACGGATGCTGTTGACCTGTTACGTACTCGCTGTACTTTCTGTCTTTATGACATAAATGAAGTTCCAATACTTGGAATCAAGAGGTTCAAGAGGGAATTTGATACATGTTTGAGCAGGGAAAGGGGGAACAGGAAGCAGAGGTGAAGAGCAGCTCCAGAGTGCGAAGGAATTGTCAGCTTTCAGTCGGTGAATAGAGAGGGGAATGGAGTGAGCAGGAAGCTCTGCAGCAAGTGAAGTGGAGAGTGGGTCCAGAGAAGGGGATACGTTTGGGTGTTCTGCAGTTTGTGAGGCCAGTCTGAGTCAGTTAAATACTGACTCAGGAGTTAAATGATATATTTAATACTCTAATGCTCCCTGATTGACTATTTAAGAATTACTCTCTGGGTATTTCTTCTAGTCTGAAACCCTCAAAGTCTCCATTTAAATCAGAATTTGGAAGCTTCAGTTAAATTCCTTTGAAAGCTGCTATGATGGAAATTCTGTAGGGTCCCCTTGCACACACCCCTCAACTCTGGAATAACGACTATCTAGCCAGTGGAGAATAAGAGTGGATAAGAAAGACCGTAAGATCATAAGAAACAGTAAAAGCACCCTCGAGCATGCTTCACCATTCAATAGGATCATGGCTGATTCAATATTCCCCATGTACACTTTCCTGCCTTTCCCCCGTAATCCTTGATTCCCATACAGATCAAGAATCTATCGACCTCACCATAAATATGCGCAAGGATTCAACCACCACAGCTCTCAACAACAAGGCATTCTGATGACTCTCAACCCTCAGACACATGAAATTCCACCACATCTCCATCTTAAATTGTGCTCTTTTATTCTAAGACTGTGCCTTCTGGTCCTTGACTCCCCCATAAGGAAGTGCTCACAGCTTCATCGAGTACACAAGTCACATCTAACGTTGGGAACAACTTT
Organism: Chiloscyllium plagiosum; assembly: GCF_004010195.1. NCBI lineage: Eukaryota > Metazoa > Chordata > Chondrichthyes > Orectolobiformes > Hemiscylliidae > Chiloscyllium > Chiloscyllium plagiosum. Next base: position 117,573,873 of record NC_057716.1, on the reverse strand, counting down.
ACCGATTGTTAACTTGAAACCTGAGATTGATAAGATTTTTGTTAATTGAAGATATTAATGGATATGGGGCAAAGGCAGGTATATGGAATCATGGCCAGTGAATAGCAGAACAGGCCTGAGGAGATGTATGGCTTATCCGTTTTTCTTTTGACTATACCTGGTTGAAAAGTGTTTTATGATGACCTGAGATTGTGAAAGGGACTACATATATGCATTTTTCCTAACTTCACCATTCTGAAAACAGGGATCTGCTGTCGAGATTTTTTTAAGGAGTTTTCTCCTGATCAGCCTTGCGCTTCTTCAGTCTCTGGGAGAAAGGCAAGTGAGACAAAGAGCAGGAGGAGTTTTAACAACAGCTTCACTGTGAATGCTAATAATAACTGATTATTTTTAGAATTACGGCTGCATTGCAGATGCCCCAGTTTCACATGCTACTGAAATGTTTCTTTCAACCTTGAATATGCCCAAAGGCTTTGCTTCATGGATAGTACTGCTTAAAAACGCGCTTATCTAAACATGTAAATGCTGCAGAATTAAAGACTATTCCAACCATTATCTTAAGAAAATATTTTTAAATCTCAAAAAAAACTAAAATGTGCAGTAACATTCACACTTCGTGCAGAATGCTGGAAATGAACTGGCATGTTGTATTACGACACATCAAAAAAAAGCTAAAATACTTTGTAACATGGCTAGCCAATGATTTGAATTACTGACTTTTAAGCAGAGCCAGGGATTCATATACAATTTAAACTTGTTCAAGATAAAATTGGAATAAAAACTGGCACTGCCAACTTTGGCTGCAGGTATTTTGGGACGATGGTCTGACCATGTGATGCCTGTGCATGTTACTGCTGGATTTCTAGTGGATTGAGGATCACTGCTTGTGGCTTTGTTCCAGCAGCTATTGTTGTGTCACAAGGTGCTTGACAAAGGAGCACACATTAAGCTAGTTAGCAAAACTGAAGCCCATGAGATGCAAGTGGTGAATCAAATTGAGCTTAGGAACAGGAAGTTGCTGTGAATGACTGTTTTTTGAACAGTATGGCGGTACACTGTAGCTTTATCCAAAGTTCTGTATGAGGTCACTCTGTTTTGATATACTTTGATAACGTGAATGTAGGCATTACAAATTCAAAATAAGCAATGATCTGTGACTAGAAGTACAGTGCACAGTGATGAAAAGATAATAAACTTCAAGAGGACATGGAAACTAGTGTACCTCCCTGGCTTTCATATGCCATGTATCTATTTATAAATTCCAGGATTCCATGTTTTATTAAGTGCTGTGTTAAACTTCCCTATTACATTCAAAGACCGATGCACAGATATTCCAACATCATTCCTCTTGTACGGCCATTAAAACACTACCATTCATCATGTATTGTTTGTCCTCACAGGAGAGGAGAGAGGAAGGCAAGGAAATGTGAGGTGATCACGTTGTTGGGAAGGAGGAATACAATATATATTCAATGAGGGAGTAGGAGGGGAGCGACTTGGAGCGTGTCTGACCACCAACATGGAGGGAAATCTAAAGTGGTGAGGATGGAAGAGTATTAAAGAGGGGAAGCTGTGGGGTCAGAAAGAGGAAAACAGAGATGGGAGGGAGATAGAAGAAGGTCAACCGAGGGCAAGGGGAAGACGATACAAACCGAGAGCAAAGGGAGGAGAGTGAAACCTAGGGCAGGGGTAAAAAGGGTGAAACCGAGGGCAGGGAAACAAGGGTGAAATTGAGTTGTGGGTCTTATATCATGTAAATGATTCCTGATGGTAAGATCTAACTGGAGGAAACTGAACTGCTAAACTACGGTAATTTTTAAAATTTGTTGGGTGGTCAGCAAAATTAGGTTTATCCAGCTACTTATAATTTGGCAGTTTGATCACTATTTACCTGTGAAGCTGTAAATATTCCCGGGGTCTATTCAATAGATGCAGGAAATGGTCAACGATCTTGTTTTTGCCCACACCCTATGTAAACAACAAAAAACAATCATGAATAAATAATAACTCAAAGAGACAGTATCTGTTAGTGGATCATAGTACCAGAAGTAGCAGTGTGCAGTTAGAAAATGTAGACACTTTGCTGGTGCAGCTTGATTTTGAGATTATGGAGTCATAGAGTCCTACAGCACAGAGACAGGCTCTTTGGCCCAAACGGGTCCATGCCGACCACAATGTCCACCTATGCTAACCCCATTTCCTTGCACTTGGCCCAAATCCTTCTCAACCTTCTTATCCATGTATTTGCCCAAATGCTTTTAAACGTTGTTAATGTACTCGCCTCAACAATTTCTGCTGACAGCTCATGCCATATTCATTCAATCAGACCAGAAGACATAGGAGCAGAAATTAGGCCATTCAGCCCTTCCAGTCTGCTCCGCTATTCAATCATATCTGATAGGTTTCTCAATCCCATTCTCCCATGCAAGACCTTACACCTAAGTATATTAAACTCCATTTGCCATTTCTCAGCCCACATCCCCAGCTGATCAAGATCCCGCTGCAATTTCTGATAACCTTCCTCACTGTCCATGACAAATGGGTCTGGTTTTAGAAGTACCAGTCAGGGCAAAAGTCAGAAAAAATGTTGACAGTGAACAAATGAATGATCATCTTTCAATAGGCAAAAGAGATATAAGGGCAGGGTTAAACTGCGTGTATGCAAATACAAAGGGTGTAGTGAACAAAATTGGGGAACTGGAACCAGAAATTGCTTGGGATGGATATTACATTAGGAGCATTAACAAAAATACGGTTCAAGGAAGAAGATGACTGGATATTTAACATCTTGGGTTATAAAGGTTTTATTCGAACGGTGGGTAAACATGAACGAGGTATCGTAGTCTTACTCAAAGACAGTATATTGCCCTTGAATAAGATACAGTATTTGAATCTGCATCTATATGGTTGAAGGCGAACAACAGAAAGGGACCAGTGACTGTGCTGGGTATTTATTATAGATCTCTAAATAGTGGGGAGGAAGTAGAAGAAAACGTTTGGAGGCAAATTATGGAAATCTGCAGGAAAAGTTGTGTTGATTGGTGTTTATATTAGGAAAGACTAGGAAAAAGGTAGAGGGTGGGGCACAGAAGGGGAGATATTCCTACAATGTGTACCAGAAAATTTTCTGAAACAGTACATTTCCAGTCCTATCAGGTCAGGGGCCATGCTGGATTTGGTCTTAGGTAATGAGGCAGGCCAAGTAGAGAATGTCGGAGTGGGAAGCATTTGGGAAATAGTGACCATAACATAACAAGGTTCAATATTAAGCTGCAAAAGGATAAAAATCAGTCTATAATTAAGATCCCAGACTGGAAAACGGCAGATTTTAGGTGTCTAAAAGTTGAATTAGAGCACATTAATTGGAAATGTATTTTGGTGGACAAAATGGTAGATGCAAAATGGAAGCATTTCAAAAGGGAGATGAAAAGGTTACAAATTGGGTACATACCACGAGATATAAATAAGGGGTATCCAAAGTTCGAATACCCTGGATGACTAAGAATACTGATGAGAAAATAAGGCAGAAAAAGGAAGCATATGATGCATACCAGAATAACAATAACAACAGAAATCATGAAATATATCTCAAATGCAGGAAAAAAGGCTAAGGCTGGGATAAAGAAGACGAAGAGGAAGCACATGGAAAGGATGACACGCTGCACTAAAACAAATAGTAAAATGTTCTTCAAGCCTATTAACAATAAAAGATTACTGAAGGATAGAGTTGGGCCCATAAGGAACTAGCAGGGTAAGCCGCTCACTGAAACAGAGGTACTAAATTCATATTTTGCTTCTGTCTTTCACAAATTAGAAGATGGTGACAATGGCATAATTAAAAATGTGTGTAATTGAACAGTATAGTGATAGAAAAAGAACGGTTGCCAGAAAGTTGATAGCACTCCAAGTGAAGGGAGTCAACAGGCTCAGATGGGATGCATCCTCAACTGAGAGAATTAAGGGAGCAAATTGTGGAGTCGTTGACAAAAAGTTTCCAGACTTCTTTGAACACAGGATTAGTCCCGGGGGGAGGTTTGCAAATGTGACACCATTGTTTATGAAAGGGGCAAAGGATAAGCCAGGGCTTATAATGGGAAAACTGATGGAGGCTGTAATATGAGATAAAGTAAATACACACTTCCAGGTAAATAAGTTAATACTAGACACTCAACATAGCTTTGACAAGGGGAGGTCACGTCTCACAAACTTAATTGAGTTCTTTGATGAGGTGACGTAAGCATTTCGTGAGGGTACTGCTGTGGATGTTGGATATTTGGACTTTCAGAAAATACTTAGAGTCATAGAGATGCACAGCATGGAAACAGACCCTTTGGTCCAACCTGTCCATGCTGACCAGATATCCCAACCCAATCTAGCCCCACCTGCCAGCACCCATCCCATATCCCTCCAAACCCTTCCTATTCATATACCCATCCAAATGCCTCTTAAATGTTGCAATTGTACCAGCCTCCACCACATCCTCTGGCAGCTCATTCCATACACATATTATCCTCTGCATGAAAAAGTTGCCCCTTATCTTTCCCCTGTCACCCAAACCTATGCTCTCTAGTTCTGGACTCCCCGACACCAGGGAAAAGACTTTGTCTATTTATCCTATCCATGCCCC
>NC_057716.1:117548085-117569146 GCF_004010195.1 Chiloscyllium plagiosum | reverse complement strand
TGGCAACATCCTTGTAAATCTTTTCTGAACCCTTTCAAGTTTCACAACATCTTTCCCATAGAAAGAAGACCACAAAATGCACGCAATATTCCAACAGTGGCCTAACCAATGTCCTGTACAGCCGCAACATGACCTCCCAACTCCTGTACTCAATATTCTGACCAATAAAGGAGAGCATACCATATGCCTTCTTCACTATCCTATCTACCTACGACTCCACTTTCAAGGAGCTATGAACCTGCACTCCAAGGTCTCTTTGTTCAGCAACATTCCCTAGGACCTTACCATTAAGTGTATAAGTCCTGCTAAGATTTAAGTGTATTTGATACAATATTACATGCCAGATTTGTTAAAAAATTGGAAATGTTTTGGAATGATGCATCCTCTGTGACATGGATTAGAAGTCTGCTAAAAAAACATGAAGCAGAGGGTAGGTACAGATGGATATTTTTCAGATTCGGGATGAGTTGAAAGTGATGTGCCCCAGATATCAGTGTTGGGACCCTTGCTGTTTCTGATTTAGAGAAACGACTTGGAGATGGTGTTGAGGGCAAAATCTCTAAATAGGAGATGATACTAAGCTGAGGAGAAAAGTGAATTGTGAGGATGATGCCGAGCAACGTCAGAGGGATGTTTACAAGTTGGTCAAATAGGCAGACACCTGGCAAATGAATTTCAGTGAGAGAGATGAGAGGTAATGGTTCTTGGTAGAAGATACAAGGAGGGATAATACAGCCTCAATGGTACAACTTGCAGGAGATTCTGGTGGAGGGACCTCAGGGTTCACACGCATGATTCTCTGAAGGTGGACAGGCAAGTTGAAACAGTTGTTAAGAAGGCTTATAATCAGCCACACAATGTATAAAAACAAGTAATGATGCTAATCTTCTACAAATCTTTGGTCAGACCACATATGGACTATTGTGTTCAGTTTTGGGCACTCTATTTAAGGAAGGAATGTCAAAGCCCTGGAGACAGATCAAAGGAAATTTAATGGAATTATACTAGGAATGAAAGATTTAAGATATAAAGAAAGATTACAGAAATTGGGCTTATTTTCCATCGAGCAGAAAATAAGTGACTTATTGAGGTTCTCAAAATTATGAACACGTTTCACAGGATAAAGGAAGATTTATTTCCACGAAATGGTATGTCAGTAACTAGGGATCACAATTTCAAGATTGTCAGCAAGAGAGCTAGGAGAGGTATGAGGAGAAACTTCCTTTCTCAAAGTTGTTAGGATTTGGAATGTGCTGCCTGAGACAATGGTGGAGGCAGATTCCATGGGAGGTTTCAAAACAGTCCTGGATATATATTTGAAAGTGATGAAGTTAGAGGGCGACAGGGGTAAGGCTGGAGAGTGGGTCCAGCTGGGTAGCTCTTTTGGGAGCCAGTAGAGACATGATGGGTCAAATTCCTTCTGTACTGTAAAATCCTATGACTCTATGATAGATTGGGTCAAGGAGGAAAAGTTATGTTTATTTGAGTAACTATTAATAGATAACATTGGGGAGTAAATGGGATTTATTTTGCCATGTGTTTTGAAAGCTTTCAAACTGTGTTATGTTTAGGCAATTTAGGATTATTTTTATTGCTCCTATGTAATAAACTTATTGTTTAAACGTAATCCACAGCCTTGTGTGTTTATGTTTCAATTCATTTTGAATTAGAAAAAAAATCTATCAGGCCAAATTTATTTCTGAGACACGTTGGTCACAAGTCTCAGGAAAATGTCATAAGAGACTTCAATTCTTCACTTTGAACAATGTGGAATAGAAATTGCCTCAAGTGCCATTTCATCATGCTCTGCATCAATAACTATTTATGTTCTGGTCAATCGCCCTCTTATCTCCTGCAATTACATTTTTCAGGTTTCTGAAAACTATTCTTCAGCACTTACTCACAGGCACAACTTCAGTTTTCACAGACACCCAGCCACCCCAAGTTAATACAATCCCTGGACGTCAGATTTGAAGGTGAGATTTGAGTGGATCTATACCATCTATGCTAACCGATGAATTAAAAATTGGATATGCCAATATTACCTTCCTGTTCATGTGTCTGTCTAACTGCCACTGAAACATATCGAATCTGCTTTTACCAACTCTACTGGCAGTGTGTCCTACCATTCTCTGTGTAAAAACATTTCCTCGTAGACTTCCTTTAAACTTTCTCTCACTCACCTTAAACTCATGCCTCGAGTATTTGACATTTCCACTCTAATTATCCACCCTATCCATGCATCTCATAATTGCATACACATTGTCAGCTTGCCCCTCAGCCTCCAATGTTCGACTGAAAACAGTCCAAGCTTGTCCAACTCTCCTTAAAGCTAACAGGCTCCCATCCAGGTAACATCTCGGGAAACCTCTTTCGCACAAAATCATAAATTGCTGGAAAAATGCCGATTTTGATTTTGTTTCAGATTTCCAGCATCTGCATTTTTTTTGCTTTATTGTTGGTGTTAACATCTTTTGCATCCTCTCCAAAGCCTCCACAGCTTTCCTGTAGGGTGGCGACCAAACAGCACTTCGAATGTTGCCAAACTAAACTTTCATACAGCTTGTAATTCTGGACTTGTCTGCCTTCAATCGCAATTGTTTGCTCAGTACTTTTTCCCCTCATGATGATAATTGATCTAAGTTTGTCCCTTTTCATAACTTCTACATTACTGATTACCATTAAAATGGTACTTGTGTTCTCCATTGTGAAAAGTGAAACAAAATACTGATTTCATGATGCCGCCATTTCTGACTTCCCTACTATTAACTCCTCAATCTCATCCCACCAGAGACCATCATTCACTTTTGCACTGTTATATTCTTACAGAAGCTTTAACTATCTGTTTTTATATTTTGCAGTAGTAGACTCCATGACTCTATCATATTCTTTCATCATTTACTTTTGCTCTTTTGATGACATTTTTCACTAACCCTTTCTTGACCTTTACACGTTTCCCAATCCTCCAGCCTACCAATTGCCTTTGCAATATGGCATGCCATAACTTTTGTTTTAATATTACCTTTAACCTCTACACTTAGCCATGGATATTTCTATCTCTCTTACAATCTTTCTTCCTTTACAGAATCAATTTTAGATAGGAGCAATTGAGGATCTTCTTAAACATCAGGTATTTGCTCATCAACCATCCTACATTTTCATCATCTCGCCCAGTCCAATCTGTCCTCCTGCCGTAAATTACCTTTGTTTAACCCTAGAATGCCAGTGAGACTCCAGTTTCTCACTCTCCAATAAAATTTGAAACACTATGTTTGAAAAATACTTAGGCTGCAAAGCACTTTCAGAAGTCCTGAGGTTGCAAAATACACTATTTCAGTTCAAGTTCTTTCTTTCTCGACTTCAAATTTCTAATCTGACTGCATCAATTCTCAGCAATGGAGTTTGAGAGCTGGCCTCAATGTGGCTGAGCTGAGGAGTCTCTTTCTCAGTGTCCCAGTTTCAACTGTCAATCAGCAGGGCCTATTTTCAAGTGCAACGTCACCTTAGACACAGATTTGGGAACAACTTCTCAATTTAGTACAAAAGCAGTGACAAGTATAAGGTATTGAGGAGTGCTCTGCCCTGACTTTTAAACTTAAGACCTCAGAAACTGTTAATTAAAATCAAAGCATTTTAATCATTATCTGCAGTGGTGACACAGAGTAAGTTGATGTGATACAGATCAGTCCGTTCTTCCTGTGCAGGTTTAGTGCTGATCATTAATTAAAATGTAGTCATGCTAGGAAGAACTCACCTTTCATTCTCGGCTAGGAGCAAAAACAAATATCACTGATTATGCGACTCACAAGCCCTGACATATTTGACAATTTACAGTAATGGCAGGCAGTCCTTGTAAATTGTAGGCTCTAACATGCAGAGAACATGTGTGTTTTCCTACCTTCACAACTGGACTCCAATGATATGTACGTGTTGTTAGGTTTGACATTTGAACTTCTTGTTACGGTATTAACAGCTTTAAACATGATAGGTTCACATATGTCAGGCCAATGGTGTTAGGTTACTAGATGTAATGTCATGAGATTTGAAATCAATAAGCTAGACTAATGCTTTGGGGTTTGAGGTCAAATCTCACACCATGGTTGTTGGTGGGATTCTAATCCAATTAATAAAATTTTGAACTGAAAGTATGCTGCAGTAGTGATGATCGCAAAATTATCTGTTTGACTTAAAAACCCATCTGTTTCACTGATGTCCGCTGATGAAAATCTGCCATAATTTCTTGGCCTGGCCTACATGCGACTCGAGATGCACAGCAATGGGTTGACTCTGAGCTACATTTTCAATTGGCTGAGCAAGCTACTCGGATAGGAACTTGCAACAAAATGTGGCTTTGCCAATGACGCACATACCCCAGGAATGAACAAGTTAAAAGCAACTGTCATTATGCAGATTCATCCGGGTTAAATATACATTCAACAAATAAACAAAATCTTTCCCTAAATGGGTATTAAGAGAGGTTCAAATTTGTTTTTATCCTGGGAAATGAGATTCTCTGTCAGACACCAGTGTTATTGCAGAGTTCATAACTTTCTTTAAAAAGGAATTAGTTCCTTGATTGAAATGGAGATTAAGATGTGGGATTACACAATCTGGCTCATATTGGAAATATGATCCAAATAGTTTCTTTCTGCACTGCAGCACTCAATGATCCCCAGCTATATTCTTTGTAGAGAGGCAGTTGATGTTACTTTAAAATTATTGTTTTCAGCTTATTTGATGCTGTAGCATGTCAACCATTCAACGCTTACATGTTACATTTCTTAATCCTGAAGGTTTTTTCCCTGAGTGTGGAGAGGGTGTGTGGTTGGACCGGGAGGTGGAGGGACATGCGATCAACCACAAATTCACTCCTTCAAAACAGTGCTCACCTGATTTCCAACCAACAGAAGATGCTCACCGAGCAGGAAGTCCTTGAGCATATCCTCCATTACCTCCATGTGCTAAAGAGAGAACAGACATCTGAAGTGAAGACTTCATTCAGGAAAAAGGAAGGCTACAACTAACAGTAGGAATAGGCTTGTGACTCTCTGGTCTTTTCAATTAGGCTAAGTTGGACAATGCACCATTAACTATACTAAGGGTTATTCTTCCAAGGCAGCTGGAGAGACTTAATATATTGACCCACGATGTTTCAATCAGGGAGAGGAAGAGACTCAAACAGCTGACTGGTTTACTTTTGTCCCTATGTTCCACAGCACAGTACTGTGTAATGGAGTATTTTGATACTTCAATATAATTATGTATAATCAGGGTCAGACATTTCACTTCAAGGTAACAGTGAAGAATTAGAAATAGATATTTTCGATCAACCTGCTTAGATATGTTATGATACATCTCTGGAGCAGGTGGGGCTTGAATCTAAGTCATCTGGCTCAGAGGTAGGAACTTTTGCCACCCTTTTAAATTTCACCATCTGTCATGATGGGAGATGAACCTAGAAGAAATATGCAACTTCTTAAGCCAACTACAGTTGAACTACTGCTCCCAGAGTATGTCTGCAAAATGGTATGGTATGCAAATGATATGATCAAAAGCGAGCACAGTGAGCTTTTCAAGACCTTGATTTATTAATGGAGGTTTAATTTTTTTTTAAACTTGCTTTGATTTTCTCATGCTTTCTGGAGAGGAGAAAAAGACTAAGAAAGTTTGTTAATCTTTATGTTTTGAAATAATATGGTGATGAAACAAAACCAGCCATTTTTTTACAGCTGGATTATCAACAACATGCACGGACTAAGTGAAAAAGCAGTGTTCACACTGACTAAACTGCAAAGTGTGGGTCAGCCCATTCTCTCGAGTAAAATGCAGATCTTTCATCAACAAGGGAGTCGAGAGATATGTAAGGACAGACAGGAAAGTGGAGTTAACACCGCAAACAGAACAACCATGATCTTATTAAATAGGAGATTGAAGATTTAAAGGAACATGTGATCAGTGCAGCTTCTACTTCTTGCGATCTTATGAATGACATCTAATTTGATTGTGTAGCTGGTGAATAGGAGAATCCCGACAGTGTGGAAGCAAGCCATTTGGCCCAACAGGTCCACACCACTCTGAAGAGTATTCCACACACACCCATTCCCCGACCTTATTACTCTACATTTCCCCTGACTAATGCACCTAGCCTACACATCCCTGAACACTATGGGCAATTTAGCATGGCCAATTCACTTAATCTTCCCATCTTTGGGCTGTGGGAGGAAACTGGAGCACCCAAAGTTAACTCACGCAGACACGGGGACAATGTGCAAACTCCACTCAGACAGTCACCCGAGGCTGGAATTGAACCCTGGAGCTGTGAAGCAGCAGTGCTAACCACTGAGCCACCGTGAAGATTCTGGGCTTGATACCGGCATGTGTTTTCCTGAAGACAAGGTGGACAAGTGATATTCTTTCATTTTTCTTCATGACAAGTAACTAACACTTCGGGACGGGCTTTTGGGAGCACATTTGAGGGCGGCACGGTGGCTCAGTGGTTAGCACTGCTGCCTCACAGCACCAGGGTCCCAGGTTTGATTCCAGCCTCGGGTGACTGTCTGTGTGGAGTTTGCACATTCTCCCCGTGTCTGCGTGGGCTTTCTCCAGGTGCTCCGGTTTCCTCCCACAGTCCAAAGATGTGCAGGTCAGGTGAATTGGCCATGCTAAATTGCCCATAGTGTTAGGTGCATTAGTCAGAGGGAAATGGGTCTGGGTGGGTTACTCTTCAGAGGGTCGGTGTGGACTGGTTGGGCTGAAGGGCCTGTTTCCACGCTGTAGGGAATCTAATCTAATCTAGTTGATGTGTAAGAATTAAATGCTGCAGCAAGGAAAGTGCGAGATTGCTGTCGATGGACATACCAAGATGGGCCAAATGACCATTCTCATTTATAAATATCTGTGATCTTGTGAAATGGAAAATAAATAAATCTTTAACACAAGAAAGCATGGTAATCACTTTACTTGAGAGAGATGTGAAGTTGTTAGCAATTTCAAAAGCGATCCAAGCCAGTACAGCACAAATTTATTGCAACTGGCAAGTGATCAAATGAAGAGAGAGGTCAGTTGGAATGACTGCCAGAGAATCTGGGTTAGCACTAATAAGGCTAAATTACTCAGAGCATTCTGACAGGTTTGTCAGCATCTGGTCAACTGTTTTTCTTCACAAACTCTGCTGAGTGAATAAAGAATATAGGTCAGAAAAAACAGGTCAAGCAAATCAAATTTCAATTACCTGAATCTATCATTCAATATTCTTGTCTCAAGGGAGGGTTTCAAAGCTAGCTTGACAAAAGTGAAGAGTTATAATCCCTTATGAAGTTTAATGAGATTTGACGGCCGTTCATGAAATTAATGTCTTGAGAGAATTACTGAGAAATCTGTGGGATCTGTTCTGATTACATTAGTAATTTGATGAGTGCTGTGGGAGTTTGATCAGACTGTATGAGCCAAGTTTACCACATATCAACTTTGGGTGATAGAAATACGTTCTATAAATATTGAAGACTGTATCAATGTTCTAACTATATAAACCTTACAGTTGCTGGTTCAAACCCACGGAATATCATTGAAGCTTTATTCTTTTAGTAATTCCCTGACTATCACAGCTCATTAATTAAAAAATAAAAGTTATCCAAGATTGTCACGTAATTGTGACCTTCGGGGTACAGTACACTCAGATCCAAGGGTTGTATCAATATGTCTGTTGTATTTAATTCCATGTAGCAACAGGGGAGAGGCATACAGGTCATTCTGCTATTATGCGCGTTTCGTTAACTCAAATTCACTGTAACAATTGACAAATTGGGAATTTTGTTTCTACAGCGTGAACTTTTAAGACTTGTGTTGGCTGTAATACAATTATAAGTGCTGTTTCTAAAGCACAATTTTTCGAGAATGTGGGTTGCACAAGAACGCAACTATTGTATTACAGAACTACCTGTACTGCAAGGTTTTTCACAGTACAGGTCAATTCCAAAATCATAGAAGAGCAGTTCAGTGGTTACAGACAGTTGAGGCTACTAATAATCCAGAGATCATGCAAAATCCTCCTGATGAACATCTTGGGGCGAGAACCAAAATTCTGTCTCACGGACTAGTCAAGCAATTGCCTAACATAGCTATGCTCACAGAATCATACCTTACACACAATATCCCAGACATCAACACCACCCTTTGCTCTGTCCTGTCCACCAGCAGAACAGACTGAGTAGGGGCACAGAGAAACAGAGTTGCCCTGTGAATCCTCAAATTTGACCCTGGATCCCATGAAGTTTATGGCATCAGGTCAAACATGGCCAAGGAAACCTTAGTTATCAGCAATACTAATGACCAAGTCAGTTGAGCCCTAAAGGACATAACTGCTTGTCTGGTGATAGGGAAGCAATATGAGGGGAAAACATACTTGACTTCATCATCATCAATTTTCCTGTTCAGATGTATCTATCCAAAACAGTATCAGTAAGAGAGACCACAGCACCTTGTGGAGACAAAGCCACAAAATTTAAGAAAGCTCCACTATGGTGTGACAGTGTCTAGTGCTGAATGGGATAGACTTTGAACAGATCTGTCACTCAAACCCCGGAATCCATGATGTGTTGTTGGCCATTGGCAACAGCAGAATCATACTCCAATGTAATCTGCAACCTTGTGGCCAAGCATATCCCCACTCTAATATTACCATCAAGCCAGGGGATAAACCTTGGTTCAATGAAGGGTGCAGAAGGGCATAGCCGGAGCAGAACCAGGCATGTCTAAAAATGAAGTGCCGATCTGGGGAAACTACCAAACAGCTTTACTTGAATGCGAAACAGCACAGGCAGCAAGTGATAGAAAGAGTTAGGCGATCCCAAAAACCAACAGAACAGATCTAATCTCTGCAGTCCTGCCACATCCAGTTGTGAATGGCGGTGGACAATTAAACAACTCACTGGAGGCTCCACAAATTTCCCCACTGTCAATGACTGGGGAGCCCAGCACATCATTGCAAAAGATAAGGCTCCAAGTTAAAAAAACTTTTTCCTGCACTCAGTCTTAAACCTTGATTTTATGCTGGACTCATTAACCTTAAAAAAATGCCTAATTTGTCTACTTCTGATCCAGGTATAGTGGCTCAATGGTACCATTCTTGGCTCTGAAGCAGCAGGTCATGAGTTCAAGTAATAGACCAAGCTCTTTTGATAGCACCTCCCAAACATATGACCTTTACCTTATAGAAGAACAAGGACAATAGACACATAGGAATACCAACAACTGCAGGTTCTCCTGATGGCAATTTCTTCAATGTCAAACAGTCAAATTCCTGAACCTCCCTTTGTAATAGTACTGTGGGTGTACCTACACCACATGGACCACAATAAATGCAGGCTTAGCCTGCACTGGCCACATCCCATAAGGAATTGATTAAAAAGTCCCACTTCAGAGATTTCAACCCATCCTAGCAAATAATTAGCCAACCATCTCACTGAAAACAGATAATTTTAGTGTCTGTTTGAGTCTGCTTTGTCAAAAATTGGCTGCCATGTTTCACATATTAGAGCAGGGACCACATTCACTGGAAAACACTATGAAGCATCAAAGTTGCCAGATTAATGCAACCCCTTTTTTCCCCTTCATAGTGACAAACTGATACTGAGTTTGCTTTACCTGAGTGTTTTCATAAAAGAGGACATCTGGTACTTTCATCTTTTCATCTGGATTGTACAATGGAACAGAAACCCTCCCAATTGTAAGAATTCCAGCCTTGATTTCACCTGCAATTGTAGACAATGCACAGACTTAATATTAGAATACTGTACAAATCCCAGAGAGTTTCATCACAATTCAACAGTTCAAAAAAAGGAGTGGATGTGAACTTGCATCTGATGTCGGCCTCCTTCTGGTGCTCCACATCATCAGATGTTGCCTCAATCCCTGAATCCTTCAGATTTTTCTGCAAAGCTGATCGAGCAAGGTTTGGCAAAAACCTGGAGAAACAAATTGCTGGTTTATATTTGTCTTACTCTGACACATAATGTGCTAGTCATGCTGCAGTTGATATGAAATCAATCACCCTTCTTTAACAATTTTCTGTTGTTTGTCAGAACTACAATGAGCAAGTGGTTGTGAGATCAGTAGATAGATACATGAATCAATTTGACTCACATCACTTAACAAATTTAACAAAGCTCATATGAAGAATTCTACCCACAGACAAGAAATCCAGTGTGCAAACTACAGAGATTAAAGGTAATGTTGCACACGAGACTGTGCAAATGGATGAGATGCATGATTGGCAGGGAACAGCTTCGTAATACTTGCATATATTCGCAAACTTGTTCTGAATTTCTATACAAACAACAGCTCAATGAGCTGTGTAAACAAAAATTCAGCCCACTATCACTTCAGTAAAGTTGAAAATGGGTAATATTGAGAAAAGCTTGATAAGGACCTTCAACGTAGTTGAACAGTGAGCAACAGGTACAGGGAACAAACTGCCAAGCTACCTGGAAAGACATGCTTTATTTACAGCATGGTACAGACTCTCTTCGGGATAGTGAGAGAAGCGGTTGCAGATTCGCAGTAACTGTCGTGTAGAAAGAGATGAGGCCAGAGACTGCACCTGAATGGGCAAAGAAAACAAAAATCCAGTATTAGAAGCCATTCCTGTTTCCAATACATTCAGGATTAAATTTAGAATTGAAGAAGACTGCAAAGAATACAAACTGAAGAACAATTTTGCTCTGAGATTACTCTGCAATGATACTTGTACAAAACATAGATTGTATTCAAAACGTGAAGAGGCACTTTGGCACAAACAGCAATATCATACTGAACAGCTAAAATGCTTTTTGTGACATTACTCAATTGACAATATTGGCCAGTTCAGTGGAGATACTTCCCAACTCTTCCTGAAGGAAGTGCAATAGAATCTTTGAAGTCCAACTGAGAGGGTACTGGACTTCAGCAAACATCTCTTTGGAAAGACAGCACCTCTGACAGTGCAGTCTTTCCGCATTGCAATGAAGTTTTAGCTCAGATTTTTGAGGTCAAGTCTCTGGAGAGGGACTAAAACATTCTGCCATGAGTGAATGACCAGCTTGACAAACATCTTTGTAAATACTAGACTTACAAAAACATAGTAATACACTTTTTGAGATGATGAACCTCTTCTTCAGCTCCTGATCTTTTAAGTTCATTGACCAAATTCCTTGAAGAGACATCTGTTATTTGCATTAGCAAGACAAAGAATTTCTTTACACAAGGATATTTCAGTAAATGATGAATCATGGATGGACACTGAAACTCCAAAACTTGAAGCAATTTATTGAAGCTCACCAACATATGAAAATAAATGCCAACAAAGATTGCCAGGCCCATTCAAGCCAACTGCATTACCAAACTATGTTATTACCAGGAGATGCAGGCAAACAGTTGTCACTAGTTTCAGCAGAGCTCTGGGAAAGGCTTCTGCATGCAAGACAAACTGGAGGAAATGCCAATAAGCCTACCATAATTAACGAGAATTTATTCCCATGACTGGAAATCATCTCAAATGTTTGGAGTTTGTCAAGTTCTCTTTCAGGAGGCCTTTACACTGGTCAGAAGACTCAACAAAAGAAAACAACTTGCATTCACAGGGTGCATTTTAACATAATAAATGTCCCAAAGTACTTCACAGGAGTGTTCCAAAAAACCATATGGAATAGTAACAGGAATAGGCCATTCAGCCCTTCGAGGCTGCTTCAAGGCCAGTTCTAAAACAAGATCTCAATCTGAAAATATTCTCTCTTCACAGACGCTGTCTGACCTTCTGAATATATATACACAACATTTTTGTTTTTATATCCCAACGAGACATTCTTCTCAGACCTTGTTCTCCTTGTACAATTTTGTGCCCAAATTCAACTTACTGTAGGGTCGCTGGCCTGCCGAAGCTTGTGTGTAAATCGCAACAATTGTGCAACAGCCTCTTTTGGGACATGCGGAGTCTGCAGGAACAAGACAATACAGCACATGCCAATAATTTTCCAAGCAGTTTGAAAGAAACTGGATTTATGCAGATATTTATAAAAATGACAAACAGTAATGGTCCCAAAACAGATTCTTGCGGCACACCACGAGTAACAACTCCAGGACGAACATTTCCCATCAACCACCACCCTCTGTCTTCTTACAACTATCCAGTTTCTAATCCAAACCGCTAAATCACCCTCAATCCCACGCCTCTGTATTTTCTGCAATAGCCTACCGTGGGGAACCTTATCAAACACCTTACTGAAATCCATATACACAACATCAACCGCTTTACCCTCATCCTCCTGTTTGGTCACCTTCTCAAAGAACTCAGTAAGGTTTGTGAGGCACGACCTACCCTTCACAAGCCTGTGTTGATTATCCCTAATCATATCATCCCTTTCTTGATGATAATAAATCCTATCTCTTCTAATCCTTTCCAATACTTTACCCACGACTGAAGTAAGGCTCACTGGTCGATAATTACCAGGATTGTCTCTACTCCCCTTCTTGAACAAGTGGACAACATTTTCTATCCTACAATCTTCTGGCACTTTTCCTGTAAACAATGTCAACATAATGATCAAAGCCAAAGCTCAGCAATCTTTTCTCTGGCTTCCCACAGAATCCTAGGATAAATCCTATCTGGTGCAGGGGACTTAGCTATTTTCACAATCGCCAGAATTGCTAACACTCTCTCCTTGTGAACCTCAATCCTGTCTTGTCGAATAGCCTGTATCTTAGTATTGTCCTCAACAACATTGTCTTTTTCCTGCATGAATACTGATGAAAAACATTCATTTAGCACCTCTCCTATCTCCTTGGACTCCACACATAACTTCCTGCTACTGTCCTTGATTGGCCCTAATCTTACGCTGGTCATTCTTTTATTCCTGACATACTTATAGAAAGCTTTAGAGTTTTCCTTGATCCTATCTATCAAAGACTTCTTAGGTCCTCTCCTGGCTCTTCTTAGCTCTCTTGTTAGGTCCTTTCTGGCTAACTTGTAACTCTTAAGTGCCTTAACTGAGCCTTCACATCTCACCTTCACATAACCCTCTTTCTTCCTCTTGACAAGTGATTTAACTTCTTCAGTAAAACATAGCCCCTTTGCTCGACAACTTCCTTCCTGCCTGACAGGTACACACTTATCAAGGACACACAGAGTAGCTGGACTTGAATAAGCTCCACATTTCAATTGTGCCCAGCCCCTGTAGTTTCCTTCCCCATCCTATGCATCCTAAATCTTCCCTAATTGTATCATAATTGCATTTCCCCAGCTATAACTGTTGCCCTGTGCTATATACCTATCCCTTTCCATCGCTAAAGTGAATGTAACCAAATTGTGGTCACTATCACTGAAGTGCTTACCTACCTCCAAATCTAACACCTGGTCAGGTTCATTATCCAGTACCAAATCGAATGTAGCCTCCCCCCTTGTGGCCTGTCTACATACTGTGTCAAAAAACCCTCCCAACACACATTGGACAAAAACTGACCTATCTAAAGTAATCAAACCAAAGCTTTTCCAGTCAATATTTGCAAAGTTAAAAACCCCAAAATAACCCTGTTACTCTCACTCCTACCCAGAATCATCTTTGCAATCCTTTCCTCTACATCTCTGAAACTTTTTGGGGGCCTATAGAAAACTACCAAAAGGGTGACCTCTCCTTTCTTGTTTCTAACCTCAGCCCATACTATCTCAGTAGACAGGTTCTTGTCAAACGTCCTTTCTGCAACCATAATAAGGTCCTTGACTAACAATGCCACACCTCCCCCTCTTTTACCACCTTCTCTGTTCTTACTGAAACATCTAAACCCCGGAACCTGCAACAAGCATTCCTGTCCCTGCTCTTTCCATGTATCCGAAATGGCCACAACAGTGAAGTCCCAGGTACCAACCTATGCTGCAAGTTCACCCACCTTATTCCAGATGCTCCTGATGTTGAAGTAGACACTGTACAAACCACCTTCCTGCTTGCTGGAACACTCTTGCAACCTCGAAACCGTATTTATGACCTCACTACTCTCAACCTTCTGTACACTGGAGCTACAATTCAGTACACTTTGGTCCAACTTGTCCATGCCGACCAGATATCCTAATCTTGTCCCATTTGCCCCATATCCTGTAAACCCTTCCTATTCACTTACCCATCCAGATGCTTTTTAAATGTTATCATTGTACCAGCCTCCTTTACTTCCTCTGGCAGCTCATTCCACACATGCACCACCCATGTGAAAAGATTGCCCCTTAGGTCCCTTTTACATTTTTCCCCTCTCACCCTAAATCTATGCCCTTTAGTTCTGGACTCCCCCACCCCAGGGAAAAGACTTTGTCGATTTATCCTATCCATGCCCCTCATGATTTTATAAACCTCTATAAGGTCACCCCTCAGCCCAGAGAAAATAGGCCCAGCCTATTCAGCCTCTCCCTATAGCTCAAATCCTCCAACACTAGCAACATTCTTGTAAATCTTTCTGAACCCTTTCAAGTTTAGTAGGCTCTCATTGGAAGCAGAACAGCAAAGGTTCAGTTGATTCATTTTTGGGAGGGGAGAGTTGTCCGTTGATGAGAGGCTGAGCCAACTGTGTCTCTGTTTCCTGGGGTTTAGAAGAGTGTGAGATAATCTCACTAAAACTTTAAAGATTTTGAAGGAGTTTGAAAAGATCCGAGAAGTTATTTTCCCTTGGCGAGAAATTCTAGAACATGGGGCATGATCCCAGGAGGAGGTCAATCATTTAGGATTGAGCTGAGGTGAAATTTCTCCATTCAAAAGGTTGTGAATGCGTGGAATTCCCTACCCCAGAGGGCTGCGGATTATCCATCTTTGAATAGCTTTAATACTG
This sequence comes from Chiloscyllium plagiosum, assembly GCF_004010195.1. Classification (NCBI taxonomy): domain Eukaryota; kingdom Metazoa; phylum Chordata; class Chondrichthyes; order Orectolobiformes; family Hemiscylliidae; genus Chiloscyllium; species Chiloscyllium plagiosum. Next base: position 117,554,308 of record NC_057716.1, on the reverse strand, counting down.
GGAGAAATAGATTTTCGATCTCTCAAGGCATCAAGGAATATGGGGAGCTGATAGGAAAGCAGAGTTGAGCCATGATCAGCTAGGATTGTATTAAATAAATAAGCAGGGTCAATGGGCAAATTGGTGTACTCCGGCTCCACTTTCTTGCATGTTATGCCTGCACTCAATTTCTTGCCATAGATTCTTGTCTAAGGTTGAAACGCATTTGTGAACGAAACCAATATTCTGTCACATTTCAGGGTAACGTTGAGAGGTCATTCATTCATTCATAGTGAATGGAAAAAATCAAATCAGTGTAAGGCTGGATTTTCATGGTATGTTTACAGAATTAAGACTTTTTTATTTACAGCATAGGAGGCATGGATAGGAAGAATGCACTCAGTCTTTTTACCCCAGTGTTGGGGAATCAAGGACTAGAGGGCATCAGTTTAAGGTTAGAGGGGAAAGAGTAAAAGGTAAACTGAGGGGCAACATTTTTACACAGAGGGTGGTATGCATATGGAATGAGCCGCCAGCAGAAGTGGTTGAGGTGGGTACAATAACATTTAAAAGGCATTTGGACAAATACATGGACGGGAAAAGTTTAGAAGGATATGGGCCAAGTGGGGTTAGCTTTGATGCACATTTTGGTAAGCATGGACCAGTTTGGGGCAAAGTCTCCTTGCTTTAGGACTCTTTAATTTATGCTTCTGTTCATCAATTGTTAAAATGGCAAGCAAACCAAATCAATTTTGAAATGAAAGTTTGGCATTTTGCTATTCAATGACTGCCAAAAAAAGATCCAACATCCACAAAAACAAATTAACATCCCAGCGTGCAGTGAAAACACTTCTCAGAAATTATTGGTGAAGTGCTGCACTGACTACAAAGGGAAGCAAATTGTGTCAGGCTCCTTCTAGGAATCTCACTCCATTTTATCCAAGTGTTACATCAGGTCTGGATTCCAGCTAAGACAGACACTGATGACGAGAAGTTATCCATGAAAGCAAACAGGATGCAACTTCACACATCACAAAGTCTGCTTACTTCAACCCTGCCTCAGTTGCTATAGTACACTCAACCTCAGCCCTTCACAATTTTCTGTGTGACGTAGATGGTTGACAGTAACAAACAACTGCATGGACAGTAAAATCATACAGGACATACTGCTTATAATACATTTAAAGATATCTAAAGCTAACAATGATGCAGGAAGAAGCATTTCATGAATTTGATTTTTTTTCATGGAACACGCATATCACTGGCGAAGCCAGTATCCACAGTCCATTCCTAACTGCCTTTAAGAATAAACTATTCGAATCCATCTGGTACAATGCACACACAGTGGTGGTGGGAAGGAAAGCTCAGGAATTTTCAGTAATTATCTGGCTCTTGCAATGACATGCAAGTCATTTATCATGGTCATTTTAAGCTTGGACAATGAAACAGCAGTTAAGGTTGCCAATTTCCAATTGTTATTTCCTACCCTCCAATGTTTAGGCAATTCAGCAGGACTCATTTCATATTGTTTTTGTTTTCTTCATTGGAATGTCAGTATCTCCAGTTGGGGTGGCTTTTGTTGCCCAGCCCTAATCATCCTTGAACTCAGTGACTTGCTGGGCCATTTCAGAGGGCAGCTACGGGTTAATGACATTGCTGCGGGTCCAAAGTCACATATGAGTTTGATGAGGCAACAACGACACATTTCCTTTGTTAAAAGACTTTAGTGAACCAGTGTGGGTTTTCTTTTTTAAAAATAGTCTGGCAACCCTTGTTGCCAGACTATTACTCTGGGCCTCTGGATTACTCATCTACTACACCATCGACTTCCCCTTAATGCCAATTAAAACATCTCATACAAAAACACAAATGTACAGAAACAGTGAAGTGTTGAAGCTAAGCAATGCTTACTATATTTCTAAGGACTTCAGCCTCTTCTTTCAATGCAAGCGGTCTTATACTGTGAAACAGGAACATTGTTAGCAACTCCGATCCCAGCCATTGTTGAGTGCTACTGCCCACAACAGGAGGCTCGGCCAAGGCTAAGATCCTGAAGGATGGATGGATGGGATAAATCAACCTGGAATCACATAGGGAACAAGTTGTAGAAAAAATTGCTTTAAATTTTGGCAATACAAGTAGACGCAAAACAATATCGTGAAACAACTTAACTGAGAGCTCTTCCCAATCTGACTTTCAAAACCAGGTCCAGCCCTGCTTTAGGAACCTGATTCATATTGTGCTAGCTTAGCTCAACAAGAAGATTCACTTAAAAGCAGCCCTGTTCAACAGTACATATTATGACAAATGAGATTGGAAACAGCTTAAGTAAGTTTTAAAGCAGAGTTCAAAGCACAATCTGTGGAAAGAATCTTCATATTTTACACAAAAAGGGAAGGTCCTGTTGTGGTTCTGTTCGCCGACTGGAAATTCGTGTTGGACAGTGTTTCGTCCCCTGTCTAGGTGACATCCTCAGTGCTTGGGAGCCTACTGTGAAGCACTTCTGTGACGTTTCCTCCAGCATTCCTAGACAGGGGACGAAATGTCTGCAACACACAATGAGCACCCGAGCTACAAATCTTCTCACAAACTTTGAAGGGAAGGTCCTCTTTTGAAACTGGAGAATCAAGGGCAACTTTTATCAGGAGCGCCCTTGAGTTTTTCTATTATAGTGTATTTTGGAATTCCTTCGGCATACTGCCCCAGTAATTCCAGCTGGAGGTCGCATCCAAGGGCGCACACATTCAAATTCATTTATACCATTTTTATTCTATTAACACAATGTTCTGATCTCGAGGGAGCCCATTAACCTTTAAAAATACAATCTCTATTCGCACTTGTTAACTGAAAGTAGTCTACCATGAGAGTTCACATTTTAAACAAGATCTTTTGCTGTATAAAAATTAAAACCAGTATTCATAATTTAAGACTGCACATATTTCATAAACCCTTAAGTTATGAAGTTGAAATTCTTAACAAGTCACTTCCACTTCTGTTTTTAATTCCACACAAGAGTTCCTTTGTACATGAAAGGAGCTTGAGGGTTCTTTTATTCTTCTGAGACCAAGCCAAGATATGCCACAGCTCTCAGGAATTCCCATGTATTCTCATTACCCTCCCCCAAACTTCGAGGTTTGAAATTTCCTGAGGTTCTTCCACAAGAATTTGGCTAAGCAACTCTCTCAGTTCTTTAGCAGCTCATAATGGGTTTCATGCCTTTGTGTAGTGACCTACAACCTCCAGCAGCTTTCTCTCTCTGTCGGATTCCAACTTGCCTGAGTTGGAGACAAAACAGAGATAAACGTAAAACAGAAGGAAAGCTCACCACAGTGTAACCTGCCCCATGGCAAAGTGACAAATATGGGATGTCCCAGCTGGACATTTAAACTGATTAATATCAACTTGCCCTTTGTTCCAAAAAGCAAATGGATACTTTAAGATATTGCACTGTTTACCAGTTGTTAATCAACCTATTGTAGATCTGGAAATTTGCACGGCTGATGCATATCTCTGGGTTAAATCACGTTTTATCAGAATTACTCTCTACATTTTGAGAGAAAATAACCTGCTGTTTATTCTACTCACACCTTTAACTCTAGCCCTATTCAATAAACATGGGCTATCTTTTCAACGGTATTTTTTAGATTTACTAGATTCCCTACAGTATGGAAACAGGCTCTTCAGCCCAACAAGTCCACACCGACCCTCCGAAGAGTAACCCACCCAGACCCATTCCCCTACCCTATATTTACCGCTGACTAATGCACCTAACACTACGGGCAATTTAGCATGGCCAATTCTCACCTAACCTGCACATCTTTGGAGTGTAGAAGGAAACTAGAACACCCAGAGGAAACCCACGCAGACACGGGGATAATGTGCAAACTCTACACAAACAGTTACGTGAGGCGGGAATTGAACCTGGGTCCCTGGCACTGTGAGGCAGCAGTGCTAACCGCTGAGCCAACATGCCGCCCACGACTTGAGTAATTAGAGATATTTAGATTAGATTACTTTACAATGTGGAAACAGGCCCTTCGGCCCAACAAGTCCACACCGACCCACCGAAGCGCAAACCACCCATACCCCTACATTTACCCCTTACCTAACACTACGGACATTTTAGCATGGCCAATTCACATGACCTGCACATCTTTGGACTGTGGGAGGAAACCGGAGCACCCGGAGGAAACCCATGCAGGCACAGGGAGAATGTGCAAACTCCACACAGTCAGTCGCCTGAGGCGGGAATTGAACCCAGGTCTCTGGTGCTGTGAGGCAGCAGTGCTAACCACTGTGCCACCGTGCCGCCCCCCCAAACAATTTCTCAAATTCTCAAAACTGGAACTGTTCCCAATTAACTGACATTTGATAACTTGATTTCATACTATCAGATGTTTTTACAGTAGGATCATACAGCACTGCATAATTGATAAGGTTACTGAAAAATTCACTGGCTCCAGCACTCAGGATATCTAAGTGTCCACTGCTTGAAAAACCTCACACACATGAAAGGCACGCAGTACCAAGTAACAAAATAAATTAATTTGATATTTTGAAAAGGTAAAAAATATGGTTATTATTCTGATGAAAGGAGAGTGCAGGAAATCAAGCCCCATTACTCACTGAGCTACACCAAACTCACAAAAATGATCAATTTAGTTCTCTTTATTCCTGCTTTCAAGAAAACATGACCAGGTTTCTTCAGTAAGCTCAATAATAATTAGTTTATTAGAAACAAACAAACAAAGGCTTTAACTATGTAGCCAGCTGATTATCAACTAAGCTACTATGCAGACGAAACAATGTCATCTCAAACCTATAATGCATATTGAGACAGTGACAAAATGACAAGACATATGGACCACCGTCTGTGTGAAAAAGATTCCCCTCAGGTCCATTTTAAATCTGTCCCCTGTCACCTTAAAACCTATACCCTCTAGTTTTGGACTTCCCTACCCTACAGAAAAGATCACCTATCACCTATTCACCTTGCCTATGCCCCTCATGATTTTATAAACCTCTGCAAGGTTACCCCTCAGTGTCCTACACTCCAGTAAAAGTCCCAGTTTATACAGCCTCTCCTGAAACTCAAACCCTTTCGTCCTGGTAAGATCCTTGTAAATCTTTTCTGTACTTTCCAATTTAATAATGATGTGGAGGTGCCGGAGTTGGACTGGGGTGGAAAAGTTAAAAATCACACAACAGCACGTTATAGTCCAACAGGTTTATTTGGAAGTACTAGCTGTCAGAGCGCTGCTCCTTCGTCAGGTGCAGCTGAACACACTTCTGCACACTTTGTTACCACAGATACTGGAAGTGTCCCTGATTTCCCACTTATTTGCCATTATGAACTTTATTAACTACAAACAATAAACTGAGAACCAATTACTCAACCCGACTGACTACTCACCAAGTCAAATTCTTCACTAGCTTTCACTCTCTATTCCTCACAAAATACATTTAACATTTAACAAGTTGGTCACACCACACACCAGGGCGACACAGACAGAGAATTATTGAATGACCAGCAGAAAGACAACCAGAGTAAATATAACACATTGGATACTGTTGGGGAGGGAAATGGACTTTGAGGAGAAAACAGCAACAGCCACGTTGCAGCTGGAATTGCCAGAGCGGGGAAGTGACAAAAGAGGAGTGGGGACATTGCACTACTGATAAACGAAACTATCACTGCAGTAATGAAGGTGGTCATCGCAGAAGGATCTTCAAATGAGGTCATTTCGGTAACGGGGCAATCATTTGCTGGGATTATACTACAGGCCTCTCTGTAGAGGAGTAAATAGAGTCATAGAGATGTACAGCATGGAAACAGACCCTTCGGTCCAACCTGTCCATGCCGACCAGATATCCCAACCCAATCTAGTCCCACCTTCTAGCGCCCGGCCCATATCCCTCCAAACCCTTCCTATTCATATACTCATCCAAATGCCTCTTACATGTTGCAATTGTACCAGCCTCCATCACATCCTCTGGCAGCTCATTCCATACACGTACCACCCTCTTCGTGAAAAAGTTGCCCCTTTGGTCTCTTTTATATCTTTCCCCTCTTACCCTAAACCTATGCCCTCTAGTTCTGGACTCCCCGACCTCAGGGAAAGGCTTTGTCTATTTATCCTATCCATGCCCCTCATAATTTTGTAAACCTCTATAAGGTCACCCCTCAGCTTCCGACACTCCAGGGAAAACAGTCCCAGCCTGTTCAGCCTCTCCCTGTAGCTCA
>NC_057716.1:117543215-117544602 GCF_004010195.1 Chiloscyllium plagiosum | reverse complement strand
GCCGTCGTGTTGCTATGGTCTGGCGATGGAGGAGTCCAAGGACCTGCATGTCCTTCGTGGAGTGGGAGGGGGAGTTGAAGTGTTGAGCCACGGGGTGGTTGGGTTGGTTGGTCCGGGTGTCCCAGAGGTGTTCTCTGAAACGTTCCGCAAGTAGGTGGCCTGTCTCCCCAATATAGAGGAAGGTGCAGCGGATGCAGTAAATAATGTGTGTGGAGGTGCAGGTGAATTTGTGGCGGATATGGAAGGATCCCTTGGGGCCTTGGAGGGAAGTAAGGGGGGAAGTGTGGGTGCAAGCTTTTGCATTTCTTTCTAAAGTAGTGTAGTGAGAATTCAGCATGTTGGTCTGACAGTGATAGGAAGAGCAGCAAGCTCAGGGAACCCTGGATGTCAAGACATATTGAGTGTTGGATACAGAAAAAAAAGAACGCATATGTTAGGAACAGCACATCACAAAATGGCTCTCCAAAGATATAGAATAGGGAGTGTTTGAAAAGGAAATTAGGAAGGCAAAGAAAGCCCATAACTTTGGCAGATAAGATTCAGGAAAACCTCAAGGCTGTCTTATAAATATATTCAGAGTATTAGAATGAGGTTTTATTGGTACATGTACTCAAGTACAAAAGTGCAGGAAGACAGTAAAAAAAAGTACAATATCGCCACACATATCACCACCTTAGGTGCAAAGTACATAGTTACAAATCTTAGATACTAAAATAGATTAGGGACAAAAATATAGAAATAAAATAAAACTAAAGGTTATACATTACAGGTCTTCATAGTTATAGGTTAGGAAAAGAAAAAAATAAAGTTAAAAGATAAACAAGGAGTAAGAGGATTACCTGGACAACAATGGGAGCTATTAGATACCAAAGAGGCAATCTGTGCATGGAGCTAGAGGATGTGGGTGAGATCTTGAATGAATATTACTCATCTGTGTTCACAGAGGAGAAAGGCATGGTAGTTGGGTTTTCCAGAAGGGATGGTGAGGTTCTAGAACATGTTAAGGTTAATAAGAAGGAAGCAATAGATGCTTTAGAAAGATATTTTTGAGTTGGAAGGAGAGCAGGAAAGGTTTGTCTGAATTACTCCTCGAATAAGAACTGTTTAACCAGGAGAGATTGAGTAGAAAAGACCGACATTCTAAGAATTTACATTAGTGGGAGATGACCTGATTAAAACAGACAAAATATTTAAAGGACTTGACAGAATGGATAGCTGGATTAGTAGTGCTGGAAGAGCACAGCAGTTCAGGCAGCATCCGAGGAGCAGTAAAATCGACGTTTCGGGCAAAAGCCCATCAGGAATACAGGCAGAGAGCCTGAAGGGTGGAGAGATAAGTGAGAGGAGGGTGGGCGTGGGGAGAAAATAGCATAGAGTACAATAGGTG
>NC_057716.1:117536924-117543203 GCF_004010195.1 Chiloscyllium plagiosum | reverse complement strand
GCTGGAAGTTTGGAACTGGGGTGAGGTGGGTGAAGGGGAAATGAGGAAACTGGTGAAGTCCACATTGAAGTGTTCCGAGGTGGAAAATGAGGCGTTCTTCCTCCAGGCGTCAGGTAGTGAGGGAGAGGCAGTGAAGGAGGCCCAACACCTGCATGTCCTCGGCAGAGTGGGAGGGGGAGTTGAAATGTTGGGCCACAAGAGGGAGCGGTGGTGAAGGAGGCCCAGGACCTCCATGTCCTCGGCAGAGTGGGAGGGGGAGCTGAAATGTTGGGCCACAGGGCGGTGTGGTTGGTTGGTGCGGATGTCCCGGAGATGTTCCCTAAAGCGCTCTGCTAGGAGGCGTCCAGTCTCCCCAATGTAAAGGAGACCGGATCGGGAGCAACGGATACAATAAATGATATTGGTGCAGGTAAAACTTTGATGGATGTGGAAGGCTCCTTTAGGGTCTTGGATAGAGGTGAGGGAGGAGGTGTGGGTGCAGGTTTTACAATTTCTGCGGTGGCAGGGGAAGGTTCCAGGAATGGAGGGTGGGTTGTATGGGGGCGTGGACCTGACCAGGTAGTCACGGAGGGAATGGTCTTTGTGGAAGGCAGAAAGGGGTGGGGAGGGAAATATATCCCTGGTGGTGGGGTCTGTTTGGAGGTGGCGGAAATGTCGGCGGATTTATGTGAAGGAAGGTTGGTTGGGTGGAGGTGAGCACCAGGGGCGTTCTGTCCTTGTTACGGTTGGAGGGATGGGGTCTGAGGGCGGGGGTGCAGGATGTGGACGAGATGCGTTGGAGGGCATCTTTAACCACGTGGGAAGAGAAATTGCAGTCTCTAAAGGAGGAGGCCATCTGGTGTGTTCTCATTTCTTCCTGACTGGAGAATGTGCTGCACAGGAGAAGGACATAGAATCATAAAGATGGGATACAGACCCTTTGTCCAACTCACCCATGCTAACCAAGCTTTCCAAACTAGGCTGTTTTTGGCCCAATGATGGAGCAGGTTCAAAGGGCTGAATGGCCTAATCCTGCTCTGAATTCCTGTTGCAGCTTATCTGCCAGAATGAGACCAACGCCCAGGTAACAGAGAGATGTCAGTTGCAAGAGGTCAGCTCATAGGTGCCATGCAGAAAGCACCAGAAATTGACCTTTGCCACTGAGACTGTGCATCAGGAAGAAATCAATGGTTTCAGGCGAGTAGCATAATGGCAAAAAATTGAGAGGAGGAACAAATACCATTTAAATACTTGCAAAAACATGAAAAAATTGAACCATTTGCTCAACTATCTCTCTCTCTCCCCTCTCATTATAATATTAGCTGATTTGGCTTTAGACTTTTGAATCCGCTAATGAATTCCATCTTTGTCTTGATCATCTGATCATACTATTGATGTAAAACTCATACGACATATAAAAATAGCAAGAAATTGCTATATACAGCATTACAAATTAAGTTATTTTTGTTACAAACATGTTATCTGGTTTATTTATGAGTTCAGTGTCAAGTCAAATTTGGTGTGTGAGAAAGTGTGCCAGACTGAAACACGTATATTTTCAGAGATGTCAGACTTCATATCATTGGGACATCATCTATTGGTCAGCAGAAAAACATTTCCATCTTTTCCCACAACATTCTTCTCATCAGATTCTCTGTATGCCAAGGCACGAAGAGTCAGAAACTGAACTGACTGTAATGTTTATTTTTTAACTTTATTTTCCTAATTCAAACTTATTAAGAACTGTAATTTGGAACGTTTAGATTTTTCACACTACACACAAACGAAGTTGCATCAAGACACTATTCAAAAGGGCCACAACACACTGCAGCACACCAGAACTGCAAAAAGAGGAAGAGGAACACCTATACAAGGTATTCGCAAAAAACGGATTTCATCAACAGATGCCTAAGGGAAAGACAACAGAACGAGGACATGCCACAACCCAAAGGACTAGCCACACTACCATACATCAAGAACATCTCTGAAATGACAGCCAGACTACTGCGACCACTAGGACTTATAACAGCACACAAACCAACAGCCACTCTCAGGCAACAACTCACCAAAACGAAGGACCCGATACCCAGCATGAGCAAAACTAACGTAGAGTACAAAACCCCAAGCAAGGACTGCACAAAACACTATATAGGACAAACAGGAAGACAGCTAACAATCCGCATCCACGAACATCAACTAGCCACGAAACGACACAACCAGCTATCCCTAGTAGCCACACACGCAGACGACAAGCAACATGAATTTGACTGGGACAACACTACCATTATAGGGCAAGCGAAACAAAGAACAGCCAGGGAATTTCTAGAAGCATGGCACTCATCCACAAACTCCATCAACAAACACATTGATCTGGACCCAATATACCGGCCACTACAGTGGACAGCTGAAACTGACAACCGGAAGCGGCAGGGACAGGCCACTATAAATGCAGGGGGAAACACCACAGAAGCGCTTCACAGGAGGCTCCCAAGCACTGATGATGTCACCTAGACAGGGGACAAAACGTTTGCAACAAAAACTTCCAGCTCGGCGAACAGAACCACAGCAACGAGCACCCGAGCTACAAATCTTCTCACAAACTTCAATCCCTTTAGCAATGGAGGACAAAATTCCACTTCTCTTCTTAATTACCTGTTGCACCTGCAGACCAACCTTCTGTGATTCATGCATATGGACACCCAGGTCCCTCTGCACAGCAATTTCTTATCATTCAAGTCCTTTTTATTGTTACTCTTACCAAAATGGATGACTTCACATTTATTAACATAGTACTCCAACTGCCAGACCTTTGCCCACTCACTTAAATTATCCAAGTTCCTTTGCAAAGTTTCACAGTCCTCAGCACACTTTGCTCTCGCACTCATCTCAGGGTCATCCGCAAACTTTGACACACTACACGCACTCCCCAATTTCAAATCATCCATGTAAATTGTAAATGATTGCGGTCCCAACACTGATCCGTGAGGCACACTGCTAGTCACTGATTGCCAACTAGAACAACACTCATTTATTCTCACTCTTTGCTTCCTGTTGGTTAACCAATCCTCTATCCATGCTAATATATTGCCTGTAATGTCTTGCATCATTATCTTATGCAGCAGCTTTTTGTGCTGCACCTTGTTGAATGCCTTTTAGAAATCCAGATACACCACATCCACTGGGTCCCCGTTTTCCACCTTGTTAGTAATGCCTTCCGAGAATTCCAAAAGATTATTTAAGCATGACCTGCCCTTCATGAACCCATGCTGCATCTGTCCAATGGGACAATTTCTATCAAGATGCCTTGCTCATCCTTCCTTGATAATATACTCAAGCATTATACCCACTACAGAAGTTAACCTAACCAGTCTATAATTCTCCATCTTTTTTCTACCTCCCTTTTTAACCAGTGGCATCACATTTGCTGTTTTCCAATCTGTTGGAACTTGCACAGAGCCCAGTGAATTTTGGAAAATTCCCACAAGTGCATTTGCTTTTTCTCCTGCCATCTCTTAGCACGCTGGGTTGCATTCCATCAGGGCCAGGAGGCTTGTCTACCCTTAGCTCCATTAGTTTGCCCAATACTACCTCTTTCGTGATAACAATTGTTTCCAGGTCCTCACCTACCTTCATCAATTACTGGCATGTTATTAGTGTCCTTAACTGTGAAGACCAACACAAAATACCTGTTCAATGCCTCAGTCATTGCCTCATATCTTATTACTAAATCCCGCTTCTCATCCTCTGAAGGGCCAATATTTACTTTAGCCACTCTTTTTTTGTTTTATATATTTACAGAACCTTTTGTTATCTGTATCTATATCCTGAGCTAGATTTTTTTTCTCATGTTCTATCTTACTTTTCTCTACAGCTCTTTTTGTAGTTGTTGCCCTTGAAAGCTTTCCCAACCTGCTAGTTTTTTCCTATACTTGGCCACTTTGTATGCCTTCTCTTTCAGTTTAATCGCCTCCCTTATTTCCTTAGGCACCCATGGCAGATTACCCCTATTCTGACAGTCCTTCCTTTTCACTCTTGCTGAGCGCTTTGAAAAAAATTGTTTTGAAAGTCCTCCACTATTCGTCAACTGTCCCACCATAAAATCTTTGCATCCAGACTACTTTAGTCGACTCCTCCCTCATCTTATTGTAGTCTCCCTGATCTAGAATAGCTTGCACCCTCGTTGGGTCCATTACGTACTGGTCAAGAAAACTATCATGTATACATTCAATGAACTCCTCCTCAAGGCTACCCTGACTGACCTGGTTCGACCAATCGAACATGTCAGTAACAGTCAAGTTAATAGTGTCAGAATAGAGGCATCAGGTTAAATAGCCATGTATTTTCTTAATAAAAAACATATAATCATAGATTGTTGCTTCATCTACATTGGTTGCACAATACCAGGGCACTCAACCAGCAAAAATGATGAATGAGACAATCATTCCATTAAGTAACTGTAGGGAGACGATGAAGGAGGATTATGGGTTCACTGGAAGGACCAAGTGCAAAACAAAACTGAAACTCTCAGTTTCTCATTAATGAGCAATAAAATGCACAGACTTGCCCAAGAGACAATATGTTAATAGAATGAAATTGATTCAGGATATTATAACCCAAACAGAAGGTGCACCTCAACTGCACATCTTTGGACTGTGGGAGGAAACGGGAGCATCTAGAGGGAACCCACACAGAGATGGGAAGAATGTGGAGACTTCACACAGACAGTCACCTGAGGCTACAATTGAACCCAAATTCCTGGCACTATGAGGTAGTAGTGCTAACCAAGAGGTCATCATGCTGTCTGTTACAACATGACATCACAGGGTAATTTGAGCACCATCACTTCTTAGATTGACAGAACTGTAGAAGATACTTTAGCTTTTCCCTCACGATAAATCAAACCCTCATGCCCCAAGTGGGACTGAAACCCATAACCCCTGGTTCCAGAGGCCAGTGTCTAATCAATGGCTTATGGTTTATTTCAAAGTAGAAAACAGGTACACGTTACATTGGTAAGACAGATATTGTTACAAAGACAATGTAGAGATCTAGATGCTAGGATTCCTGAAGGGCTTATGCCTGAAACGTCGATTCTCCTGTTCCTTGGATGCTGCCTGACCTGCTGCGCTTTTCCAGCAACACATTTTCAGCTCTGGTCTCCAGCATCTGCAGTCCTCACTTTCTCCTAGTTGCTAGGTCTGCCCCCTTCAAGATCCACTGTTGTTCCACTTTCCCATCCAAGCACTTATATAATCAGAAACAAAAACAGAAATTGCTGCAAAAGCTCATCAGGTCAGGTAGCACCTGTGGAGAGAAATCAGTGACCCTTCCACAGGACGGACCAGCCAAAGGAAGGCTCACTTGACCCAAAACATTAACTCTGATTTCTCTCCACAGATGCCTCCAGACCTGCTCAGCCTTTGCAGCACTTCCTGGTTTTTACCTTATATCATCAGATTGGGTGGAGCTTAAAGCAGTTTTAGAACTTTAAACTTACAGACCCAGCATCACAGACATTTAGAGTCATAGAGATATACAGCACAGAAACAAACCCTTCAGTCCGAGTCATTCATGCTGACCAGATATCCTAAATAAATCTAATTCCATTTTCTAGCATTTGGCCTATATCCCTCCAAACCCTTCCTATTCATATACACTCCAGATGCCTTTTAAATGTTGTAATTGTATTCACCCCTACTACTTCCTCTGACAGTTTGTTTCGTGGACATACACCCTCTGTTTGAAAAAGTTGCCCCTCAGTTCCCTTTTAAATCTTTCCCCTCCTACCTTAAACCTATGCCCTCTAGTTTTGGCTTCCCCCGCCCCAGAGAGAAGACTTTATATACCTCTCATGATTTTATAAATATCAGTGAGGTCTCTCTCCTCAGCCTCTGACGTTCCAGGAAAAATAGCCCCAGCCTATTCAGCTCAAAACCCGCCATCCTGGCAACATCCTTGCAAATCGGTTCTGAACCCTTTCAAGTTTCACAACATCCTTCCTATAGCAGGGAGACCAGAATTGCACACAGTATTCCAACACTGGCCTAACCAATGTCCTGTATGGCTGCAACATAACATCCCAACTCCTTAACTCAATGCACTGACCAAAAAAGGCAAGCATTTTAAACGCCTTCTTCACTAATTTATCTTCCTGCAACTCCACTTTCATTGAATTATGAATCTGCATTCCAAGGTCTCCTTGTTCAGCAACACTCCCCAAGACATTACCATTTAATATGCAAGTCTGCCCTACTTTGCCTTTCCAAAATGCAGCATCTCACATTTATCTAAATAAAAGTA
>NC_057716.1:117530425-117536424 GCF_004010195.1 Chiloscyllium plagiosum | reverse complement strand
TTCCTCTACAATATCAAGCTTCAAAGGATAGTGGAAGCAGACTCAATAGCATCCTTTAAAAGAGAACTGGAAAACTATTTGAAAAGCAGGGCTTAATGAAAATAGCAGGATAATGGCAATAAATCTTTTAGACTCTATCACAGAAACAACAAGACAACAGACTATAGCCTCAGTCAATATTGTACACACATGCTTCAGATCATCTCACATGAAAAGTCTGAGGTGACAGGGCCCACTCACATTACCTATTCCATATTGTACCAATTCTCTAAGTACTCACTCAACTGTTTCTGAAGTTGGCAACATAACTGTGTAATTACAATACAAAACAGATATCACTTCTTAAAATGATCAAATGAATCATGTAATGTACAGATATGATGTTGAACAACAAAAGCACTGCAATTATTTGTCATTGCCTGTCCACAGAGTCTTAGATAATTGGTCTAAATCAAACTTCACAGCAGTGTGGGAGAATCACCGGGCTGGTACTTCAATTGTGAAATGAGAGCAAATTTCTCAAATTGTTTTCTAAGTTCCTGTTTTAATTTCTTGATGTAAAACTAATCAAATTTATTCAAATAAGTGTCAGTATAATCTGATTAAACTCATATGAGATAGTTTACATGACACATTATTTACAGAAAGGAATCAGAACTATGTTAATGCTTATACACACATGAACCTCTTCCATATGTATTTCATCTCAGAGTCATAGACAGTCATATGGTCATACAGCATAGAAACAGACCCTTCAGCCCATCATGTCTATGCCGACCAACAAATTCTAATCCCATTTTCTTGCACTTGGTCCATTGCCTACTATGCCCCAGCATTTTAACTCCTTCCTAAATGTTGCAAGAATAGCTGCCTCCACCCACCACCTTAGGCAGTACATTCCACATTTGTACCAGCCTATGGGTGAACTTTTTTCTTTCTCTGATCTCCTCTAAACCTTAAACCCCGGGTCTTCAACACATGTGCCATGAGGAAAAGATTCTCACAATCAACTCAGTCTATGCCTTTTGCCTCAATCAGATTCCCCCTCAGTCCCCTCTGCTCCAGAGAAAACAAACATAGCTCATCTCGTCTCTCCTCAACATCTCCTCGGCACCCTCTTGGAGGGCAAACACATGCTTCCAATAGCATGGCGACCAGAATAACATATGGTATTTCATCTGTGACCTAGCCAATATTTTATAAAGTTGTGACAAGACTTCCTTGTTCTGATATTCTAACCCGGTTAATGAAGGCAAACATTCTGTATGCCTTCTTTAACACACGGTCTACCGATTTTGACACCTTTGGGATCTATGGGCTTGTACAACAAATCCTTTTGTACCTCAGTATTGTTTAAAGACCTACCATTCCTTTTGTATACCCTTCCCTTATTAGCCCAGTCAAAATGGAGCATGTCAAATTTATCATGATTAATTTCTATTTGCCAGGACGCTATCCAATTTACTGCCAGATCAATAACAGACTGCAGCCGGACACGAGCAACAACAACACCAATTTCCATGTCATTACATGTGAACTTACTAATAATGCCTTCTACATTCATATCCAAATTGTTCATGTAAATAACAAACAACAATGGTCAATACTGAACCCTGTATACACCACTGGTTACATGCTTCCAATTACAAAAACAATCCTTCACCATCATTCTTTGCCTCCTTTTTGCAAACCAATTTTGGATCCAGCTTGCCAACTTGCCTTGGAGTCCATAGGATCTTACCTTTTGGACCAGCCTTCCATGTAGGACCTTGCCAAAGGCCTTACTGAAGTCCATGTACACTACGTCAACTGCACTACCCTCATCAATATATTTAGTCATCTTGTCAACAAATGCAATTGACTTAGACTGACAGGATAACCCTCTAACAAATCTGTACCTCATCAATTCCATCCTTTCCAAGAATTGATTAATCCCATCCTTCAAAATTTCATCCAATAATTTTGTTATCACTGACACTGGACTAACTCGTGTGTATTTATCTGGCTTATTCCTGCTGCTCTTCTTGAACCAAGGAGCCACATTTGCTAACCTCCAGTGATCTGACACTTCACTTGTGGCCAGCAAAGTATTAAATATCTCTACCAGGGCCCCAACAATTCCCTCTCTTGCCTCCCATAGCAGCCTGGGATATATCTCATCAGGCTCTGGGGATTTGTGCAACTGTATACGTGTTCTTATTAATATTAACGTGCTGTAGAATCACCATCTCAATTAAAATCCCCAGCTATAATGCTTTTCTCTTCTGTGAATACAGGTGGGAAATATTCATTTGAGACTTCACTCATGACCACAGGTTCCATGCATAGGCTTTGTCGTTACTATGTCCCACCCTTGCCCTGTTAATCCTCTGGTCCTTGGTAATACACATAAAAAGCCTTAGGGTTTTACAGGATCCCCTCTGCCAAAGGTATTTTGTGGCCCCTCTTGGCCCTCTTATTTTCCCTTTTAAGCAATCTCCTATACTTTACACTTTTAGGGGCTTCCCTGGTTTTTAATACACTGTACCTTGACATCTACTTCCTCCTTTTTGCTTGTAAAAGTCTTGATATCCCTTCACATCCATATCTCCCTGGACCTGCTGCTCTTGCCCTTCAATCTTGGGAAGGGGAATGAGAAACATTCCCTGAATTCTCACTATACTACTTTTAAAAGACTCCCATTTCCAAATGTCGATTTACCAGCAAGTAGCTGCTCCCAGTCTATGTTTGACATTGTGTCTGTACCAACGCTGACTCTTGCAATGAGTCTAACTAGTTTAATTCCTTGTCCACGTGCATGTGCATTCTGCGGCTGAATGTGTTACTTATTCATTTCAGGCTTTGTTGCTATTCATTACTGTATTAGTTATGCATTTGAATCTGAGAATTTGTCCATTAACCTCCCTTCTCATTAATACACAATTGGATTTCTCACTTCCTCACATACTTCCCTAGCTCTTAAGTATGTAAGTTAGCTCGCTGAGCCAGAACGTTTGTTTTCACATCACATCACCATGACTAAGTTACATCATCAGTAAGAGTCTCTAGTTTATAGATCTTGGTTTCTTAAGGTGGGTGATGTCATTTCCGGTTCTCTTTTTCAAGGGAAGGTAGCCCAGATCTAAGTCGATATGACTACTGATGGAGTTCTGGTTGGAATATAATGCCATACATACCGACAAAGAAGGACACCACTTTGACTGGGACAACACACACTTCCTAGGACAGGCGAAACAAACACACAAAGCAAGAATTCTTCGAGGCATGGCATTCTAACCAGAATTCCATCAATAAACACATCTACCTTCCCTGGAACCGGAAATGACATTCCCCACCTTAAGAAACCAAGACCTATAAATAGAGAGGCGGAACATCCCACCAGTGCTTCACCGGAGACTCTCACTGATGATGGTGATGAAGCCTCTGAAAACAAACCTTCCAGCTCAGCGAGCAAACTTACATACCTATCATCAACTTGAGCCACAAATCTCAAAAATTGCTACCTAGCTCTTCTTTAAATCAGCTACATCAGAGCAAGCTCTACATCCTCAATATCCAACTTTGCTAAATAGTTTAGTGACAATACAACTTACAGGCCCAAGCTTTATACTCACTGCCAAGTGAACACATCTAAGAATGCCTTATTTATCAGAGGAACGAAAAAATTCTTAATTCTGCTCAATACAGTTCAGAGTAAATTGTAAAACAAGACAGAATTTAACCATCACTGCCTCTTGACATTTAATGGCATCACCATCACTGAATCTCCAATCTCAATATCTTAAGGTTTACAATTAACCAGAAACTGAACTGGAATAGCCATATGTGTGCTGTGGCTACAAGAGGCTAGGAATGCTGGAGCATGTAACTCACTTCCTGCCTTCCAAATCCACCTATAAGGCACAAGTCAGGAGTGTGGCGGAATATTTCTCACTTGTCTGGATGAATGCAGCTCCAAAAGTACTCAAGCTTGACACCATTCAGAGGAGAAAGTGAGGACTGCAGATGCTAGTCATCAGAGCTGAAAATGTGTTGCTGGAAAAGCGCAGCAGGTCAGGCAGCATCCAAGGAGCAGGAGAATCGACGTTTCGGGCATGAGCCCTTCTCCAGGAATCTTCACCATTCAGAACAAGGTAAATGACTTGACTGGCACGATGTCCACAAACATCCATTCTCTTCATCACCTATACTCAGTCGCAGCAGAGTGTGCCATCCACAAGACACAGAAATTCAGCAAGGCACCTTCCAAACTCAAGACCACTTCCATCTCAAAGGACAAAGGCAGCAGACATACCTTGGAACATTGCCACCAGTATGTTTCTTTCCAAGTCCTTTGGAAATACATGACCATTCTTTCACTGTTGCTAGGAAAAATCCTGGAATTCTCTCTCTCTGATGGCATTGTTGGTCTACCTCCATCATATGGACTGTAGCAGTTTCAGAAGGCCACTACTACTTTCTCAAGGCCAACTAACAATGAGTAACAAATGCTGACCCAGCTCGTGACACCCACATCCCATGAATGAACAAAAAAAAGGAAACTTAATTCTTTTATTCACAAATTGAATTGGCTTCAATTTTTGATTCATTAAGTTGGCTTAAGATATGGCTAGGAGCTCAGAAGTGTGTGTTGCACAGCCTTTAGTGTGTGGGAAATCCTAGAGAGTCCTGGCTGTCGAGAGGACCATATGTGCAGGAGCTGAAAATGTGTTGCTTGAAAAGCGCAGCAGGTCAGGCAGGATGCAGGAGTGCTACCATGTTGACTGGATCAGACATTTTTGTCAGACATAGTCACCCAGGGAAAGGAAGAACGCAATCAAAAACTTTTGCTGTGTTGGGAAGCAGTGAGAGCGATGACTTCTCCTCTCCAGGAATGTCCACTAATCGCCCAGAAACATAGTCTTCCTTTGTATCTCTGTCAAGAGTTATGAGATGCATCAATCAGTTAAATGAAGTTCAATTGGGAGGAGGCTCGAGCAGACCAAAATATCAACATGGATTTGTGGGGCCAAATTGCCTGATTCTGCTCTGTAAAATTCAATTAAATTCCAGCTAATATATTGGAAACAAAGATTCCTTCCTAAGATTCAAAATATATGATTTATAAACAATACTAATATGAAGTATTTCATAAAGTTTGAAAAGAATAAAATAACCCATTCCACCACAGGATGCACATGGACAGGGAATTAAACTGGCGAAATTCACTGGAAGAGTTAACAGTGCAACAGGCACAACGGGCCACTTATATTTGCTTGAAAACCTCAAGTTAAGACTCAGAGCAAAACATTAAAATCAAAATCATAAATTCGGTGCTCTCTGATTAGGACCTTTGATTAATTTCTCCAACCTGCCTAGAAATTAATAATGTCAAAAAGCTAAGAGCAGCAAGGAGGGGACATGAAAAGTCCTTAGTTGGTAGGATTAGGGAAAACCCTAAGGCTTTCTGTAGGTATGTCAGGAATAAAAGAATGACTAGGGTAGGAATAGGTCCAGTCAAGGATAGTAGTGGGAAGTTGCGTGTGGAGGCTGAAGAGATTGGGGAGACACTGAATGAATACTTTTCGTCAGTATTCACTCAGGAACAGGACATTGTTGCCGATGTGAATATAAGTCACAATTAATTAGAAAGGACGACTTTGAGGTATGTAGGGAAGAGGTGTTGGAAATTCTAGAAAGGGTGAAAATAGATAAGTCCCCTGGGCCTGATGGCATCTATCCTAGGATTCTCTGGGAAGCAAGGGAGGAGATTGCAGAGCCATTGGCCTTGATTTTTATGTCCTCATTGTCTACAGGAATAGTGCCAGAAGACTGGAGGATAGCAAATGTGGTTCCCTTGTTCAAGAAGGGGAGGAGGGATAACCCTAGTAACTATAGGCCGGTGAGTCTCACTTCCGTTGTGGGCAAAGTCTTAGAGAGAATTGTAAGGGATAGGATTTATGAACATCTGGATAGGAATAATGTGATCAAGGATAGTCAGCAAGGTTTTGTGAAGGGCA
>NC_057716.1:117495905-117529862 GCF_004010195.1 Chiloscyllium plagiosum | reverse complement strand
GGTGCAGAGGTGGTTTACCAGGATGTTGCCTGGTATGGTAGAAAGATTGTATGAGGAAAGGCTGAGGCACTTGCGGTTGTTTTCATTCGCGAAAAGAAGGTTTAGGGGTGACTTGATAGAGGTGTACAAGATGATTATGGGTTTAGATAGGGTTGACCATGAGAACTTTTTTCCACGTATGGAGTCAGCTATTACGAGGGGGCATAGATTTAATTAAGGGGTGGTAGGTATAGGACAGATATTAGGGGTAGATTCTTTACTCAGCGAGTCGTGAGTTCATGGAATGCCCTGCCAGTAGCAGTGGTGAACTCTCCCTCTTTATGGGCATTTAAACGGGCATTGGATAGGCATATGGAGGATAGTGGGCTAGTGTAGGTTAGGTGGGCTTGGATCGGC
Source organism: Chiloscyllium plagiosum (assembly GCF_004010195.1). Taxonomy (NCBI): domain Eukaryota; kingdom Metazoa; phylum Chordata; class Chondrichthyes; order Orectolobiformes; family Hemiscylliidae; genus Chiloscyllium; species Chiloscyllium plagiosum. The sequence goes on along the minus strand of NC_057716.1, from coordinate 117,529,466 downwards.
GCAACATCGAGGGCCAAAGGGCCAGTACTGCGCTGTATTTTTCTATGTTCTATGTTTGTTGCTCCAGTGAGTGGCAATCTTTAAATCAATTGTAAATGTGTACAGATAGAGAAGCAAACATTCATTTTGTAACATTACCTCTGAAGAACTGCCAGTGTTCCAGGGTTGACACGATGAATGCCATCAAGGACTACCAGCTTTCCTTCTAAGGCAGCAGTGACCAGTGGTGCGTGTCGCCAAGCAGTGTCACCATTAGGAAGAGTGTACCTCTGCTGAAGCAAATCTCTGGCAGTCATGTCCTATTATGCATTGGAAAAAGATCAGTGTTACACCACATTGGTCATTTCAGTATAGTCTGCTTTGTCCCAGAAATCCAATCTTGAAACCAAGGTTGCAGTTATATTTGCACTGCTGTCCCACAATTGCTGGTTTCTTTAGTTTGAATTCCCTATGCTGTTAGTTCATTGGTGATAAAGAAGTGTTTGAGGTTTGGGATCTCAAATCCAAGGCTAAGCTCATTGTTTGCAGAGCAGGAGTGACTCCCTCACTCCTGCACATTTCAGAGACTTGAACAACCAACAGCAGGGACATCTAAGTGCTAAAGTACCATCAGTGGCACCTTCAAAAGATCCTCCAAATCTAGTTGCAAGAAATGTGATATTTGTTGTGATGAATGTCACATCACAACACGACTGAATTTTATATTTCATTCGAAAGGGACAAGACTGAATCTAAGACTAGCATTTTGAACTTACATATGAGCAGCAATATGGGCATTGAAATTGAGCTAGCTGAACTGAACTGGAAATTAGGTTCAGGGATAGATCAATAGAGAGAGAGTTGCAAACATTTAAGGAGATAATTCCAAATATTTAGATTAAATATGAGCTAAAAGGAGAGGCTAGAAAAACTTAGGTTGTTTTCTCCGGAGCAACAGAGGCAAAAGGGAAACGGAAGAGAAGTCTATAAAATTATGAAATTCATACATAGATTCTGACCGTCAATCATTTCTCCCAGAGTCTAATATGAGTAGCATGCATTTAAGGTGAGAGGGGGAAAGTTCAAAAGAGATGAGTTTTTACACTGAGTGGTAGGAGTCTGGAAAGTACTGCCAGAGGTGGTGGTGAAGGCAGATACAACAGGAATGTTTGAGGTAATTTTAGATAAGCACATGAATATGCAAGGAATGGAGGGATATCGACCATGGGCAGGGAGAAGAGATTAGTTTAAGTTGGCATCATGTTCAGCATAACATGGGGGCCGAAGGGCCCGTTCCTGTGCTATATTGTTCTATGTTAAATGCATTCTACTGTCAGGAAAAATGCCACATGGAGGATGCACCACATGTGGCTATCTAAAGAAACTTGGGAAGGTATCAAACTTAAGAAAAATGTCTATATCTGCACAAAGATAGGTGGCAGTTCAGATAACTGGCCAAACTACAGCTAACGGTATAGATTGACAAGAAAATGAATCAGGACAAAAGTAATTAAAATGTGACAGGAAGATAGCTAGAAATTTAAAAATGGATAGCAAGAGTTTCTTCACATACCTGAAAAGGAAAACAGTAGGTAAAATGAGTGCTGGTCCTCTTGAGAATAAGAACAAGTTATTAAAATAAATAATAAAAAATGGGGGAAGTAATGAATAAATATTTTGCTTCTCTTGACATGAAACAGGATCCAAAAACATTTCATCAATATCTGCAATGTTGGAAGTAGAAGGGTGAGTGGAACCTGGTCAAATTCCAATCACTAGGGAAGTGGTACTGAGTAAAGTGATGTGGAGTGATAAGTCCCAGGATCCTAATGGACTTCACTCTAGGGTTTAAAAGGGGGTGGCGAATGAGGTAACATATGCATTGGTGTTAGTTTTCAAAACTTTGCTAGGATCTCAAAAGGTTCTATCAGACTGAAATGTAACAACTATACCTGCTCTATTCAAGAAGGGAGCGAGACAGAAAACTGAAAACTAAAGGTCTGTTAGCTTGACGTGTATCAATAGGGAGGTGATAGAATCGATCGTTAAGTTGGTTATAGATGAGCTCTTTGAAAAATTCAAGGCAAATGAGGAAGAAATTGTTTTGTGAAACAAAAATCATGTTTAACTAACTGATTACAATTCTGTGAAGAAGTAACATGTGGTCGAAGGACAAACTATAGGTATATTCTACTTGGATTTCCAGAAATTATTTAACAAAGTGCCACTTAAAAGGTTATGCTGCAAATTTGGAGCTCATGGTGGAAAGCAGAACATATTTAGCACAGATAGAATCTCATCAGTGTCCTGTATAACTGAAACATAACCTCCTTAGTTTTGTACTCAATTCCCCTCGTAACAAATTATAACATTCAATTAGCTATCCTAATTCCTTGCTGTACCAGTGTGCTAACTTTTTGTGATTCATAGATGAGGATCCCTTGATCCCATTGCATCTCAGAGTTTTACAATCTTACCATTTAGGAACAAATTTATTTTTCATTCTTCCTGTCAAAATGGACAATCTCATATTTTACCATACACTCCAATTGTCAAATCTCTGACATCACTTATCATATTCTAGACCTTTTTGTAATCTCTGTCTATCATCTTCACAACTGATTTGTCGAACTATCTTTGTGTTGTTAGGCAGCCATACCTGTCATCACATCATCTGAGTTATTTGTAGAAACCATAAACCTTGGAGATCCTAGCCCAGATCCCTGTGGCATACCATTTGTTACACCTTGGTCAGCAGCATCCCAGGAGCAGGAGAATCGGGATTTCGAGCATAAGACCTTCAAGATACATTTTCAATTCCAATTAAAAATTACTCTTCATACTATTTCTATGTTGCATTAACAATAGATGGCACGGTGGCACAGTGGTTAGCACTACTGCCTCACAGTGCCAGAGACCCGGGTTCAATACCTGCCTCAGGCAACTGGCTGTGTGGAGTTTGCACATTCTCCCCGTGTCTGCGTGGGTTTCCTCCGGGTGCTCCGGTTTCCTCCCACAGTCCAAAAATGTGCAGGTCAGGTAAATTGGCCATGCTAAATTGCCCGTAGTGTTAGGTGAAGGGGCAAATGTAGGGGAATGGGTCTGGATGGGTTGCTCTTCGGAGGGACGGTGTGGACTTGTTGGGCCGAAGGGCCTATTTCCACACTGTAAGTAATCTAATCATACAATGAGTTTCATGGCAACTGTATTTTACCTTAATCCATTTGCATCACAGCTTTTGGGGTATCCAACTTATGGGTTCTTGATAAACCGTCCACTACAATATTTCCATTTCCAGACACATGAACGGTTTTTAAGTTGTATGGCTGGAGGCTTGAGCTCCACCAGAATGTCTGTAAGTTCGTGTGGCCTGTGCAATTACTTATCTCTTCCACAATGTTGTGTATTTTGAAATGACGCAAATCAAGACTCGTGTCTCCTTCTTCACTGCTGAATATTTCCACATTTTCACAGAATTATTATGGTGCAGTAAGCCATTTGACCCATTGTGCTTGCACTGAATTTAGAACAAACAACAAAAAAGAACAATACAGCACAGCATCAAGCCTTCCAAGCCTGCACTGACAAATTTTGCCCTTCCATACTAAAACCGTCTTCACTTACAGGACTCGTATTCTTCTATTCCCTTCCTATTCATGGATTATCCAGGTGCTTCTTGAATGCTACTCTTGTGTTTGCTTCCATCACCTCCTCTGGTAATGCTTTCCAGGCACTTGCCACCCTCTATGTGAAAAACCTGCCTCATACATCTCTTATAAACTTTCCCCCTCGCACCTTGAACCTTTATCCCCTAGTAAATGACTCCTCAACCTTGGGAAAAAGCCCAGGGTCCACTCTATTCATGCCATTCACAATCCTAATTACCTCTATCAGGTCGCCCCTCAACCTCCTGCATTCCAAACTAGACAACCTTTCTTCATAGATAAAATCCCCCATACAATGCAACATCCTGGTAAACATTTTCTGTACTCTCTCTTAAGCATCCACATCTTTCTGGTAGTATAGTGACCAGAAATGTACATAATATTTATTGTCTGTTACTAATCTCCTGCCTTATCTCCATATCTTTGCACGCCATTTCTACCCAAATAATCATCCAATACCATTGAATGCTTTAAGGTACTATGTGGCCTTGTCCCACAATATAATCTAAGAAAGTCAATCATTGGAATATTGCTGGCATGGCATGACTTAGCAATGATAAAGTCCAGACGATGCTATAAGAATTAATATTTCTTTGGCTCTATCAGTCAATGGAACTTGTCAATTTTCTTTTGGCAAATCAATTCTCTTGGCGAATCGTACATGTCCATTATATCATTGCCATCTTTGAATTATGGAATAGGATATGAATCCACTTTTGTTACCACATTGACTTTGCCAAATCAATCCAGAAGCTTTGCAAACCATCCAACTTCAGCACCATCATGATAAATGAGCTACTAGGGTTCAGTTCAATAATGTCATGGTCAAGCATGAACCTGATTTTTTCCTCACTTGAACTAATTTCTTGCAATTGTGTCTGCAAGGGTGTTGTTTTATATATAAGGCATTGCCCACATCAACATCATGAACACCTAAAATTGATACTTTCGTTTACTTTCACAAATCAGTTCAAGATTTTACAATAGCCTTTCTAAAACGGAAGATAGAAATTTTATTTTTGTTTCACTCCCTATCATTTCTTTCACTATCACAAACAGGTTTTTCTCCTATCATTCCTGTCATCTCTTCAACAGAGTAATAATGTTCAGTATCTGTGAGTGCGTCGGCATTCGGCAGCTTTTTAAGGAACTTCCTTTCTACGTATTTTGCTTTGATCCAGGCTTCTTTCTGCTGGGGTTTCTTCAGTCCATATTCCTCACATCTTCCTTCGTAAATATGATTAATAGTGTTGTTTCCCAGCTCGCACATCAACTTAAGTAACTCTGGCTCCCAGGAGTCCAATGTGAGAGAACGAACCTTGGAACACTGACACCAAGGCTCCTGTGAATTCCAGAGCACTCAATGCACAGTGTGATCCCAAGGTTGATGCTGGCCCATCGAGGGTCAGCTTGTCCGCAGTCACAGCACTGGTCATTGCCAGCGATGCCCTGCACTCGCTGCAGGATGCTTTCACCCTTCACACTGCGATCCCGGGAGTCACTAGCAGAGTCAATGCTGCTAGTAGATGGAGATGCAGTTCTGTCCAGCCTATTGATGTAATTGTTATCTGGACTCTCTCTGTATGCAGTGGCAATGCTAGCCTGCACTGCCTGAATCCAGGCGAGATGTAACTTTTCCGAGTCTGCCTGCAGCATACAGCTCTTGTTTGGAGAGACAACCTCAAAACAAAAGCGCCTCTCGATGTCCTCACAAGGTTTGACGGAACAAAGCCGTAAATCGTCGACCACCACAGTTAATGCATCCTTCATCTTCTTCTGATACACCAGCTGACTGTTTTGTATTGAAAACCACCTCCGGTTCCAAGTCTTAAAAGCATTGCTTGCTCTCTTGAACAAATAACCTTCCATCACCACTCAATTAGGAGCATCGATATTGAATTCAACTTTGGAATCATCATATGAGAAGTCCAGCGTATTATCAAGTCTGCCAAAGATCTTCATGTTTATTTCCAAACGGTTCGCGTTAAAACACGCTGCTTTTCAAAAAGAAGTACGATGGAAATCAATTTGTGGGCGGCACGGTGGCGCAGTGGTTAGCACTGCTGCCTCACAGCGCCAGAGACCCGGGTTCAATTCCCGCCTCAGGCGACTGACTGTGTGGAGTTTGCACGTTCTCCCCGTGTCTGCGTGGGTTTCCTCCGGGTGCTCCGGTTTCCTCCCACCATCCAAAGATGTGCAGGGTCAGGTGAATTGGCCATGCTAAATTGCCTGTAGTGTTAGGTAAGGGGTAAATGTAGGGGTATGGGTGTGTTTCGCTTCGGCGGGTCGGTGTGGACTTGTTGGGCCGAAGGGCCTGTTTCCACACTGTAATGTAATCTAAATGTGACATGCTCACTGATTCTCCTGACTGGTGAATTTACTACATAATTTCCATCACTAAACTTATTTTTGATTTGCTCTTAGTTAAACTGGATTTTAATGGTTTCCAACGGACACCATTCCGTTGTAAAGTAAAGTACATTCCACACTGTAAAGTAATCTAATCTAATCTAATCTAATCTAATCTAATCTAATCTAAAAGATAACAATATTAACAAAACAAAACGTTGCTCCTTTTTTAAAGCCACTCTAGTTTTCATTGTCAAATGCTTTTTGGCAAATTCAAATACTTTGGTTAGTTTCAATTTGAAGCTGGAAGTGTAGTTTCTGACTTTTGGTTAATCAATTTTTTAAATTCAATTTAAGTGAAGCCTTTAGCTCATGTGCAAGTATCAGGTCAAATGGACTGGATAGCCCTGACTCATTAGGAGCATTCCTAATGAAAGAGAGCAACAAGAAAATTTGTTTTTACCCCAAGACTTAGGACATCTTGAACAATAAGCTCCAATCATAGTTTTCACAGTTTTAAGCCACCTTTCAAATGCACTTTGATTTGTGGGCAATATCAGCAAAAGATGCAAATTATTTTATTTTTAAACTAAACAATCATGCCTTGAAAATTTGCAAGATAAAATGTGAACCTTGAACCAATTGCACTTTTTTGGGTGATCCACATCTTGTTAAAATCAACTAGGTAAAAACAATGACTGCAGATGCTGGAAACCAGAGTCTAGATTAGAGTGGTGCTGGAAAAGCACAGCAGGTCAGGCAGCATCCGAGGAGCAGGAATACTATTCCTGATGAAGGGCTTTTGCCCGAAATGTCGATTTTAGTGCTCCTTGGATGCTGCCTGAACTGCTGTGCTTTTCCAGGACCACTCTAACCTAACATCTCATTAAAAACAACTGAAATAGCATTCCCACTACCATATTCACAGTTTTTTTGTCCTAAAAATAAAGCTTCAAAAAAATCTCATTGGGACATCCTTAACTATTAAAATACATTGATGTCCATTCCGGGCTCTAGATGGGGTACTAAACAAACCATTTGAGATCTGCTGAATGGTTCTTGAGTAAGCTGAATTAGAATTAAAGTTAGAATTAGCTGTATTGTCACATGTACTCAAAAGTGTACAGTGAAAAGTGTACCACCTGCTGCTTACAGTGCCATCTTAGGTTCAAAGATCCCTAGGTACAGCTTTTTCAGTTACAGTTATTGGAAAAATGGAGAAGTAAAAGACGTCCAGCATTGCAGATTTAGGAATAAGTCTGTATCTAAAGCGGTGGGTGCTCTCTATCTTACATTGACTATGTCCTTAGCGCATCACAAATTTGCCTCCTTCTGCCTTAGTATCATATGATAAATACATCATGTATTTGTTTTGAACCTTTTTCACAGCTTCAGCTAAGATTTAGATTGAAATAACTTATGATCCTATTTCAGATGATACTGAGAACATCTTGTTCCAGTTTTCTTGAACAAAACTAGGAGAAGTAACTACTTTATGCTCAGGCTGACCATCAGCTCCACTAACATCCTTTTACCTCTGCATAGCCTTGTAATAAAGTTATCTGTTTTCCACTGTTAGGATGATGCACATAACAATGGACGACCTTTCCATTAGCTGCCCTAATCTTAACAGCAGCACAATACCATTCTTGCCAGACACTTTCTCTTTTTAATTTCAATCATTAATCCTGACTCTAGTGACCAAGGTGCCACCTTTGAGTTGGAAGGATATGGATTCAACTCTACAGAGATGGAGTACATAATGCAAGCTGATACTCCAGTGCACTATTGAGGGAGCGTGCACTGTCAAAGATAAGACAATAAACCGAGACGCATTTGCCTTCTTTGTGGATGTGAAGATACCATGGTTACGTCATACTATTTCAAAGAAGAGCGGGGGGGCTTTGCTTTAGTGTCCTGGCCAATATTTATTTATCAATCAACGTCAAGAAAAAGATTCATTCTCATTATGCTTCTTATGGGAACATGTTCCATGCAAATTGATGTTTTATTGCTCCATTGGTACCATTCCCTGTAAAAGCATTTTTGGACACCCTGAAGTCACAAAAGGTATATAAATACAAGCCAGCCTTGTTTTCCTCATTAAGCCAATCTCCGACAGCTTCGCTTCAGTTGCTGGCCAAAGTCATTACATGGTTCTCTTTTGACAACTGCACAGCAGCGGTGAAGAGTTCCAGATTTCTACCTCTGGTTTAACATGTACAACTAAGACAGTATCTCAAATAGAATCCCAAATTTTAAGAACTATAATTTTAGCTCCAATCTTCCAATTTTCTGCATTATCCTTCACTCTTTTGCTCCTTGTTTCTACTCTCAAATAGTTTTTAGTGTGTTTAGTGCATGTACAAAATTACCTGATATAGTGTGATGGGCTCAATTCTGTAAGCCAACAGGTCAGCGAATTCCTTAGCAATCACAGTTTTGCCACAACCCTGCATGACGAGAATATATATATGTTTTTTCAAAGCATCATATAAAACAACAAAAACTGGTACCAGTGCAAGCTTTGCAATGTGCAACACAATCAACTTTCATATTACCTTTCCACCAATTAGACAGAGGTCCTTTACCATGTGTGACTGAATCATTTCGGCCAGGAGTCTGTCGTGACTGGACGTTCTGACGAAGTTTGGTGACCCATTGTGAAACTTTAATCGTTTTGTTCCAACAGGAATCTAAAATTCAATGATTAAAAGCATATCCTTATTACCTTTACTGATTTCAATCTTTAATATTACACTTCCAAGGGTTTAAGTAATTAAAAGTAACACTATGGATATCTTGAGACGACAATTTTACAAGTTTCAAATAAATGAGTGACTTGCTAGGCCATTTCAGATAGTAGTTCAGAGTCAACACATTTCTGTGATTCTGGATCTAAAAAAATCAAACTTATTGAAGGCCTCTATTTCTCTGTCAAGTGATACAAATTAAAATCTTTACAATTTTCTAACTATCATTCCTCCACATGATAATTTGAGGAATTTTATATCAAATTTTTTTTAGAAGCATTTTATTGCAGTAAAGAAGGGCACTCATTCCTAAGCTTAATGCAGTTTGCAACAAGTCAATACAATATAACTGACAATATAATTTGCATTCAATGCAAACAAAAAACAGCAACATGAATACTGTCTGAATTGAGAACTTGAAATTTATTCCCTCGATCTATTTCAATTAACTTTTTCTGTGCAAGTGGACAAGTTGGACCAATGGGTCTGTTTCCGTGCTGTACATCTCTTTGACTCTATGACATTGTACACAAAGGAAGCTTTCAAGAGGCAGTTTTTTAAATACGTTGTTGATGAATATTTCAAGAAACAAAACAAAATCAACTAATCGTTTTTGACCTATAACTAATGCCTGATTTAATCAAACAGTTCCTCAGTGCAGTACACTAAAATGGAATACAAACCAGAGCATTTACGTTTCAGTGACCAGTTTATTCTAAATGGTTTAATCAGATAAAATAATCATCAACAGTGTCAATGAATAAAGCAAGTTTGATTTAAATTGCAGATAACTGACGAGCCATTGTAAATAACAATGTAGTTGTGTTCCTGGACTGAATAGAAAATTGAAATAATGCAGTTCACCTCACTTACCACAAACTAGACTTTGGTGAATTCAGATTACTTTTATTGCAGTTCAGCAAATGAGGGTAAATCCCTGCCCTCCCAGTCAGCAGCTCTGCTGAAAAGGGAGCATGGCCTTGAGTCAGTATTGTGACATGGTACTGGATCAGTGGTGCTGGAAGAGCACAGCAATTCGAGCAGCATCCGACGAGCAGCAAAATCGACGTTTCGGGCAAAAGCCCTTCATCAGGAATAAAGGTAGAGAGCCTGAAGCATGGAGAGATAAGCTAGAGGAGGGTGGGGGTGGAATGAGGCAGGGCAGAGGAAATGACCTGGGAGTTGCAGTGGGAGAGGGACTCCCTGAGATTCTTGTAGAGAGAGGAGGAAAACTTCTTCAAGGCAGGCATCCTTGCAAGACCTGTCCGGACTTGTCCGACCTGCCTAGCTCCTTTTCCACCTATCCACTCCACCCTCTCCTCCCTGATCTATCACCTTCATCTCCTCCCTTCTATTACGGGTTAATAGAAATCACGCAGGCACAATGGGTTCTTCTGCACAATAACAATTCTGTGATACTCACAGCAACAGAGTTGATAAGTAACAATAACCCCCATTTTTCTTGCAAAGAAACTAACAGACATACTCTGTCAGATCAGTAGCCTGAGCTTTCTGTAAGCACAAAAGCTGTACAACCAGAACAGCTCCAGTAGGAATGGAACATATTTATTTGGATAAAGATGGGTCACCTTCTGGAGTTAAAATGTGGCCTTTTCTTTGTAAAAAGGTGATAAAACAGGGCTGTTTTGTAAAATACAATTGCAATAAATCTGGACTCAGTGACTTAAGTACAAATAATATCAAAAATTGAAGACAGTTATACTAAGTTTTTCAATACACGCCAGAAGCCAATGATAGGGTTAAAAATATTTTTAAGTGATCTATTGCTGTTTATTCTACCATTGCTTAAATCAAAATCATTACCTGAAAGGCCACTTCTTTGTCACCAATTTGAAGAGTAGCTATGGCTTGTGAAGCCTGTCCAGTGATTTCTTTTATGCCAAGAACTGTCTTTGTGGTCAATGAACTTGAAGAGTCCAGTAACTCAAACGTCTAAAACAAACAGATTTTTAACTCATCGATTGCAAAGGAAGAGGCACATTGCAGTAAGATCAACAAATATACAATTTAGAACTAGATGACACTGCTTCCAATTAAGAGGTCAGCCATTTTAATCCAGAGGTCCAAACACCTCCACAGTCTCATTCCTCATTGTCCCTAGCCAAAAGAATGCGGTGGAAGATAAGGTGTTGCCCTATTTGTGGTCTTCCATCTGGGCAGCCTACATCCTGGAGGACTCAACATTGAGTTGTCCAATTTTAAATAATCTTCTCAAAAATCCCTCAACTCCCTTTCAAGTCGCGCCTCCTCCCTTCCATTCCACCTACCAACTCTTCCTTCCAGCTACCAACCAGATTCAGTCCTCCCACCAATCAACCAGGAGGCACCTATCACCTGTGTTTACCTATCACTCCCTCATCATTCTACCCCTCTCTCCACCCAAAATCCTGTCCCTCTTTATCTACCCCACCTCCATTCCTGAAGAACGGTTTTATCCAAAACATCAACTTCTCCTCCTCCTGATTTGCTGTGTTCTTCTAGCCTCCTGCTTGTCTACTTTGGGGTGGCAAGGTGGCTCAGTGGTTAGCACTGCTGCCTCATAGCACCAGAGTCCCATGTTTGATTCCAGCCTCAGGCGACTGTCTATGTGGAGTTTGCACATTCTCCCCCTGCCTGCAAAAGTTTCATCTGGGTGCTCCAGTTTCCTCCCACAGTCTAAACATGTGCAGGGTGGGTGAATTGGCCATGCTAAATTGCCCATAGTGTTCAGGGATGTGTAGGTTAGGTGCATGAGTCAGGGGTAAATGTAAAGTAATAGGGTAGGGAAATGGGTCTGGGTGGGATACCCTTCGGTGGGTCGGTGTGGACTTGTTGGGTTGTTTCCGCACTGTGATTCTATGATTGGATTCCACCATCTGCAGTTTTTTTTGTCACTAACTAAGGTTACACTTGGCTAGCAATACAGAATATTTTTCAATCAGAGGTGACCTCCCTGGGCATCATCTGCAACCTGAAGCGCAGCTAAAATTGCTCACTTGGTCTGTCCCCTTAAGGCCAAGGCTCAGCAAATCCCTGTCAAACTGGGCAATCGGAGGTCAATTTTCAATAAACAGATCACAATAACAAAAGCTTCACCTTCACCTCCTACTCACCTTCAATACATCGTCCACTCCAGTTCGACCTTCCTTCCCAAGTATTAAATCATATGGATAAAGTCTGTGAAGCAGTTGTTGGGCAGAGAGCATGGGAATCACATCCTGGTCAAAAAGCAGCATGTTAATTAAATTGTCTGCAGAGTTAAAACTCATTTTGTTACTCTGTTGTCAACTGTACATACCATGATCTTAATGAGAGCTGCCAAGTTATCTGCAGGGAACTCAGGAAGACCAAGAGTTGTGGACTCTTGAGAGCAGAGGGTTGTTGCAAAGGATAACATCTGAGATACTCTGATAAAGTAGAAACAATTTTTTTAGTGATGAAGCTTCAGGGACCCATGCACTAAACATTCTCATTTTCTTTAACAGCTAATGGTCTCTTTTTCGTTTTCAGTAAAATTATGAAAAATTAAATTCCTATTCTGCTGAAACAACAAAGCTGCAATTTGTAGGAACATTTCTTCAATGAGGTTAAATTTCAAACAAATGATTATGGCACAGAATTTCACTTGACAGGAGCAAGAATACATAAACTGATGCTGGAACCTTCACTGCTTTTTCATTCCTTCATTCTTTTTGTTATTTTGGGTTTGAACTGAAGATGACCACTGGACTGTGGGAAACAGCTCATGTTAAAGAAAAAGAAACCCAGCATCCACTACTTTCTGTGGAAGAGAATTTCATACTGTCCTGACTGTCGGAGAAAGTTTCTCTTTATCTCTGAGTTAAGAGGGAGACCCCTTCTTTAAAAAACGTCCCCTGGTTTTTGTCTTGTCACAAGGGGAAGCATCCTTCTGCATCCACCCTGTTAGGTTTCCTTAAGAACTATTATGTTTCAATTATTCTAAACTCTAACAAGTACAGACCTAATCTGTTCAGAGCATTAGATAAGCCTTTCATCCAAGGAATCACTCAAGTCAACCTTCTCTGAATTGTTTCTAACGCAATTCTATCTTTTTAAAATAAGGAGACCAAAACTGCGCACAGTGCTCCAGATATCATTTCCCCAATGCCCTGTCTGTTCTCTTGTAATAAGTGTCAACACTCCATTTGACTTCTGATCACTTGTAGCTGCACAGCAACTTTGAGGCTCCTGTAGCAAGACACCGACTGAGTTCTGAAGTCTCTCTCCATTTAAATAACATCTTGTTTTTCTGTTCTTCCTGTCAAAACTGATATCATCATTTTTCTATGTTATATTCCATTTGCCAAATTTTTGCCGCACTCAACTTATCGAAATTTCATTGAATACTCAACTTGGTGACAGCACAGTATATCCCTTTGTCCAAGTCGATAATTATCACAAATTATTGAGGTGACAGCACTACTCCCTGCAGCACTCCAGCTTATCAACCTGAAAATGAACTATTTGTCCCAATTCAATTTCCTGTTTGTTAATCAATCCTCTGTCTCCCAATATTAACTCCCAACCTCATATGTTCTTGTGTAGTAATCTATTCTGTGGCACCTTAACAGGAGAGAGCAAGTAACTAAAAGCTTAGTCAAAGAAGTAGCTTTTAAGGGACATATTAACTGAGAGACAGGTCGAGAGAAATCCTCTTTAAGAGTCAAAGCAGTGGAAGGCATGGTGACTACTGGTGGAGCAAAAGACAGGAGATTCTCAGCAGTGCAGTGTGGAATAATTGCAGGATCTCAGATGGTTGAAAGGCATAAAGAGTTTACCGACATACCCTAAATCTGTCTACTTCCTCACTAATGAGGAAATCTTGTCTTCTTTGACTAAGCTCTCAGTTACTTCTAACTGTCAGTTTGCCTCTGTGTCCCTTTTCACTTTCAATCTGTGGATTCTGGGTTAGCTGTTTTTCTAGGTTAAAGCTGTTATATAAATGGAAATTGCGCAGTAGCTTCATTACATTGCTTGAAGAGCTTTGTGTGAATTTTCAATAAGAATTGGACTCTTGTGCTTCTTTCCTTTAGTGTTAAACATGGAGGCAGAGAGCTGAATCAAATCAAATTGAGTCCCTATCTCTGCATGTGCAACACTGTAGAATTAAAACGTTCAAAGACCCCACTTAGGCCTCACTTGTTCCTAACCGACTTTTCAAATAACCAATTCAGTGATTTGAAACTGTCTATTAAAAAACAAAACGCTCATATCCAGGATGATTAAATAGAAACCGGGCAGACCATCGAATCCAACCATTTCTTCTGCAATAGTTCCATTCCTGTGTGGCCCAGCACTATACAAAAATCGCGCAATCCCAAGTAACACTTCAAGTGTTGGTGATCTAATCGCGTTGTAGCCAACCAAGGTTATACAAGTCAGCGTTTCAGACCAAACGCATGACAGTCAATTCGCATTTACTAAAGACGTGTTATAGTAGAACTGTCTGTAATCAGGATAAAACTGGACAGAAACGAACAACAGTTACACAAGGAGAGAGACATATTAAAACAGGAGAACAGATATAGACCCGCTCAGCCCAACTAGTATGTCCATCTTGTTTGTGTCTCTGTCCCTGCTCAACAAATAAGATATCCTTAAACAACCATACCTTTCAGAGGGTACATTTGGTCCAACAGCATATAAGAGTGCCAACTGATCCTGGTAAAGTAATAAAAATGAACATTGTCAATACAATTACAAGGAGTGAAGCTTTCTGCTGGCGGACTCAGAACTCCTTCAAGCTATAAATTCCAACCCTGCCATATTTTCTCCTGTGAAATCTGCCTACTCCTCAATGCTGGGATATCAAATAGTATAAGTGAATCTCAGAAGATGGATAAATTTGATGTTTAATACTTTCAAACCTCTTCTTCCACTTGCCCCCTAAGGCTTGTGACTAGCAGTGTTCCACATGGATTGTGCTTGTTCCACTTTTGTTTATCATTGGCATAAATGATTTAAATGAGAATATAGAAAACATGGTTTATAAGTTTGCAGATCACACCAAGGTTGGTGGTACAGTGAATGGCAGAGAAAGTTATGAAAGATTACAAAGAGATCTTAATTAATTAGGTCAATGAGCTGAAGATTGGCAAATGGAGTTTTAATGCTGGATAGATGGGAGGTATTGCATTTTGGTAAAACAAAAAAAAACTTATACAGTTAAAAGTAAGGCCTTGAGCAGTTTGTGAACAGAGAGACCAAGGATTTCAGGTGCATAATTCTTTGAAGTTTGCATGACATGTAGGTAGGGTGGTTAAGAAGGCATTTGGCATGCTTGTCTTCATTACTCAGACCTTTGAGTACAGAAGTTGGGACATTATAGTGAGGTTGTACAGGATGTTGGTGAAGCTTCTTCTGCAGTACTCTGTCCAGTTCTGGTCTGCTCAGTTATAGGAATACTCTTATTAAGCTGGAGAAGGTTCGGAAGAGATTTACCAGCATGTTGCCAGGAACAGAGAGTTTGAGTTTTAAGGAGAGACATAGAGTCATAAAGATGCACAGCATGGAAACAGACTCTTCAATCCAACTCGTCCATGTCGACCACATAACCAAAATTAATCTAGTCTCATTTGTCTGCATTTGGCTCATTTCCCCCTAAACTCTTCCTATTCATGTACCTGTCCAAATGTCTTTTAAATACTGTAATTGTACTCGCCTCTATTGCTTCCTCCGTCAGCTTGTTCTATGTATACACCACGCTCTGTTTGAAAACGTTGCTCCGCAGGTTCCTTTTAAATCTTTCCCCCTCACCTTAAACCGATGTCCTCTAGTTTTGGACTCCACTATCCTGGGGAAAAGACCTTGACTATTCACCCCACCCATGGTCCTCATGATTTTATAAACATCTGTAAGGTCATCCCTTAGCCTCCGGTGCTCCAGTCAAAACAGCCCCAGCTCATTCAGCCTCTCCCGACAGCTCAAATGCTCCAACCCTGGCAACATCCTTGTAAATCTTTTATGAACCCTTTGCAAGTTTCACAACATCCTTCCGATAGCAAGGAGACCAGAAATAAATGCAGTATACCAAAAGTGGCCAATGTGCTGTAACATGACCTCCCAACTCCTACACTCAGTGCACTGACTAATAAAGGAAAGCATACCAAATGTCTTCTTTACTATCTTGTCTACCTGCGACTCTACTTTCAAAGAACTATGAACCTCTATTCAAAGATCCCTTTGTTCAGCAACACTCCCCAGGACCTTACCATTAAGTGAGTAAGTCCTGCCTTGTTTTGCCTTATGAAAATATAGCGAGTCACATATAGATTAATCTCCATCTGCCACTCCTCAGCCCATCAACCCATCTGATCAAGTCCCATTGTGCTCTGAGGTAACTTATCATGTGTGACATGGTTGTCATTTTAAGAGGTTATTTTGTCCTGTTTTCGTTTTGGACAGGTTGTAAGGCAGAGGTGCGGAATTGCCTATTGAAGACAACTTGTGAGGCCTTGGGTTTCTTAAACAAACAGCCTGAATGGTTGTGGCCAGGTCTCTCAGATCCAGATTTATAGGTTTTGTTTTTTTCAATAACATCGGAAGCCTTTAAAAAAAAGTTAAAAAGAGTTAGAAGCTTCAGTGAATATCTCCTGGCTGCTACACTCTTTGAATATTCCCTTGTTTTTTTTCCTCCTGGATTGGAGAACTGCATGTGAATTCTGTTAAGTTTTCCAATCGTTAAATTATTTTAAATTCCTTTCTTTCGTTTCAATTTTAACTATAGTGTTTAAACAGATTGTATTTTGCTTAATGTCAAGTAATTTGACCAGTCGCACTGCATCTGGATCACAGCATTTCACATTTACCTTTAAAATAAGAAGTAGTTATTGTCTAGGTTACCCGTCTTAAAAGTGACGTGGAGATGCCGGTGTTGGACTGGAGTAGACAAAGTTAAAAATCACAACACCAGGTTATAATCCAACAGGTTTATTTGGAAGCACTAGCTTTCAAAGCACTGCCTCTTCATTAGGCTCCACAACTACCTGATGAAGGAACAGCACTTCGAAAGCTAGTGCTTCTAAATAAACCTGTTGGACTATAACTCGATGTTGTGTGATTTTTAACTTCTTAAAATTGATTGTGTGTGTCCAGTCTGGTAAAATACATGACTTTAAGTGTTAACATACATTCCTTTAAAGTGCAGAAATTCAAAATATGTCGATCAAGCATCGCTAACAAAGGAAATTCAGGATTATGAATTAAAGCACAGTAAAAGTAAAGGCCAATAAAGTTGGTGGCATGGTGGCTCAGTGGTTAGCACTGCTGCCTCATAGCACCAAAGTCCCAGGTTTGATTCCAGCCTCAGGCGACTGTCTGTGTGGAGTTTGCACATTCTCCCCGTGCCTGCGTGGGTTTCCTCTGGGTGCTCCGGTTTCCGCCCACGATCCAAAGATGTGCAGGTCAGGTGAATTGGCCATGCTAAATTGCCCATAGTCATCAAGGATGTGTAGGTTAGGTGCATTAGTCAGGAGTAAATATAGGATAAGGGAATGGGTCCAGGTGAGTTAACCTTCAGAGGGTCTGTGTGCACTTGTTGGGCCGAAGGGCCTATTTCCACAGCATAGGAATTCTACGATTCTATGAAAATTGCCAGAAAAAACAATAATTCTGAGGGTTGGGAGGTTTACAAAATACAGCATAGGAGGATCAGGAAATTGATGCAGAAAGGGAGAACAGAGTATGAATTCATGAAGGTGAGCCAAATGGGCACAGTACACTTCGATTTTCAGAAGGCTTTTGATAAAATCTCCCACAGGAGGCTGGTTAGAAAAGTTAAAATATACAGGATGGGAGTAATGTACTGGCATGTTTTAATGGTTGGCTGAGGGACAGAAAACAGGGTTGGAATAAATTAATTATTCTCACATTGGCAGGCTGAGTGGTGGAGTACTGCAAGGATCACTACTCAGAAACCAGATGCTCATTTTATATATATATATATATCAGTGATTTGAAGGTGGGGACCAAATGTATTAGTTCCAAATTGTGGATAATACAAAGCTAAATCTAATGAAACAGCATAGCTTCATGAAATGGAAATTATATCTGACTAATTTATTAGTTATTTGAGGAAGTCTCAATCAGAGTGGATACAGGAGAACCAGTAAACATGTGTATTTGGACTTCCAGAAGGTGTTCAACAAGGTATCTCACAAAAAGTTAAGTCATAAAGTAAGAACCCAGGTTTGCATAGCATATTGACAAATGCATAAAATATAACGAGTGGAGATCAGGGATTATTTTTCAGGTTGGCAACCTGTAACCAGTGGGGTTCCACATGGATCAGTGTTTACAATATATATCAATGACTTGGAGAAAGGAAGCAAATGTATTTTGGCCAAATTTGCAGATGACACAAAATAGGTGGAAAGGAAAGTTGTGAAAGGTATTCAAACATCTTACTGAAATATATAAATCAATAAGTGAGCAAAGAGTTGGAAAATGAAGTATAATGTGGGAAAATATAAAGTTGTGTAGTTTGGATGGGCGAACAGATTATCTTTAAATGGAGAAAAGCTATAGATAGCTGTAAGACAAAGGGACTTAGGAGTACTTATACATGAAACACAAAAAGCTGGTACATGGGTCTAATAGATAATGAGGAAGGCGAATGGAATGTTGGCCCTTATTTTAAGGCAGTTGAAATATAAGAGTAGGAATGTTATACTGCAACTTTACAAAGTGCTGGTGAAACAACATCTATGGTGATACCATATTCTAAGCATTTTGGTCCCCTATTTAAAGAAAATATATTATTTCATTGGAGGCAGTTCAGAGAAGGGTCACAAGGATGATCCATGGTAGGGAGGGAATGTCTTATGAACAAAGGTTAAACAGGTAAGGATAGTATTCATTGCAGTTGAGAGGTGATAGCACTGAAACATATAGGATTCTTAAATGGCTTGACGAGGTAAATGCTGAGAGAATGTTCTCCCTCATGGGAGGGGAGGACATTGTAGACACCCTAACTACAATCTTTTAGAGTCCCCTAGCTACAGGGAGTTATGCAATTTTCTAATCCACAGGGACACGTTACTCTGCATTTTAAGAAGAGCAAATGAGGGAAACCAAGGTGACATGGCAGAGCACAAGGCTCTGTACAGGGCCTCAGTTATTCACTTATATGTTGTTGACTTGGATAATGACATTGAAAGTCATATATGCAAATTTGCGATGACACAAAATGAGGCAGCATTGTAGACAGTTTAGATGATAGCATAAAATTACAAAGGGATATCGATGGACGAAGTGAATGGGCAACACTGTGGCAAATGGAGTTCAATGTAAACAAAAGTGAGGTTATGCATTTTGAACCAGTCAGGGTATTTCTAAATGGTATGAAGTTAAATACAGTGGAAACTTGGGGGTTTAGATGCATAGATCTTTAAAATGTCATGAACAGGTGCAGAAAATAATCACAAAAGCTAATGAAATGCTGTAGAGGACTGGTGTAATAAGGATGCAGAAACTACGCTATAGTAATACAAAACCCCACTTGGAGTACTGAAAGCAGATCTGGGCACCACATCTTACAAAGGATATATTTACCTTGAATTGAGTATAACATAGATATACAAGAATGAAACCTGGACATCGTGAGCAGAGATTATACAAATCAGGTTTGCTTCTTCCGACTTCAGAAGGTTAAGGGGTGATCTGATTGAAGTCTTCAAGGTAGGAAGAGGAAAAGATCAGGGAGACAAACATATACTATTTCCACAGATGAGGGATTCCAGAATTTGGCGATAGTGTCTGAGAATTAGAGCCATACCATTCAGGAGAGATGTTAGCAAGCTCTGCTACATACAAAGGGTAGTAGATATTTGGGATCCTCTTCCACAGGATCAGCCATGACTTTACTGAATGGCAGAGCAATCTCGAGGGGGTGAGTAGCCTACTCCTGTTCCTAGTTCTGATGGTCTTAAATGGGAATGTGAATGGTGAGAAAGTTGTCAGGCAGTTTCAGGAGGATTTGGACAGGGCTAGTGAATTTGTTTTATTTACCGATGGGATGTAGGCATCACTGGCTGGGCCAGCATTTAACTTGTATACAATGACATTTAGATCCCGAGGTACATCCACACTTCTGACCTCTTACCAATAAGAAATATGCTTCGCATTTGTTTTTACCAACCCAAGAGTACAACAACACATTTTTCCACTTCATATTCCATCGGCTATGTTCTTTTCCATCCAGGTTTGGGCTGACAGTTGGCAGTTCAAGGTGATTTACCTGAAACTTACAAAATACTTAAAGGGATGGAGACAGTAGGTGTTTCCCCTGCTTGGTGAGTCCAGAACCAGGGGGTGCAATTTAGAAATAAGGGGGATACCTCTTTGTTCCAGGATGAGGAGAATTTTTTTTTTACTCAGAGGGTTGTGAACATTTGTAGGGGTGGCTCAGTGGTTAGCACTGTTGCCTCACAGCGCCAGAGTCAGGTTCAATTCCTGCCTCGGCCGACTGTCTGTGTGGAGTTTGCACGTTCTCCCTGCATCTGTGTGGGTTTCCTCCGGGTGCTCCAGTTCCCTCCCACAGTCCAAAGATGTGCAGGTCAGGTGAATTGGCCATGCTAAATTGCCCATAGTGTTAGGTGCATTAGTCAGAGGGAAATATAGGGTAGGGGAATGGGTCTGGGTGGGTTACTCTTTGGAGAGTCGGTGTGGACTTGTTGGGCCAAATGCCTGTTTCCACACTTAAAGGAATGTAATCTAATCTGGAATTCCCAACCATACTATCACTGTGTTAGACCATGTTGAAGGTAGAGATTGATAGATTTCTGATTACCATAGTTAAACAAGGTTATGGAGATGGGGTGGACAAAAGGCATTAAAGTGCTTAATCAGCCATGATGGTATTAAGTTGCAGGCAGGCACAATAAGCTGAATCGCCTACTCTTGTTCCACTGTTTCAAGAACTACAACTTAATTATTGAAAACCTCTCCATTAGTAAGGAAGATTATGAAACATTTATTCATAGAATCCCTACAGTGTGGAAAAAGTCCATTTGGCCCATCAAGTCCACACCTAACCTTTGAAAAGCATCCCACCCAGATCTATCCCCCTACCCTATCCCTGTAATCCTGCATTTACCATGGCCAATCCACCTAGCCTGCTTATCCCTGGACACTATGGGCAATTTGCTGAAAATGTGTTGCTGGAAAAGCGCAGCAGGTCAGGCAGCATCCAGGGAACAAGAGAATCGACGTTTCGGGCATAAGCCCTTCTTCAGGCATAAGCCCTATGGGCAATTTAGCATGGCTGGAGGAAACAGGAGCACACGGAGGAAATCCAAGCAGATAGGAAAGAATGTGCAAACTCCACACAGACTGTTGCCCGAGGTTGGAATGGAACCCAGGTCACTGGTGCTGTGAGGCAGCAGTATTAACCACTGAGTCATTAAAACATTTATTGTATTGCAAGCGTTAACTCCACCACTAAATAATTAAGATCAAAATTCGTAATTGTGCAGAATGTAGAAACCACTACGTTTACATGAAAGTATCCACTGATATCGTCACTGTGTTTGAAGGTGAAAGGTTACCTTAAAAGGCAGGCTATAAATGTCCCTGGCCTGAAACCTTGAACGAAGTGGAGGATCTAGAGGGTTTCCAGGATACTTCGGGACTGGCAGACCCAGGGCTATTACTCTGAAATCCTCGCTAACTCGCACAATCTTCCATGCGTCTAGCTCCTCCTTTGTATGCTCCTGTACAAAAAAATGTCACATTAATGATATTAATAATTTTTTTTTCAATGTGAACATAAGTGCTAGAAATTCAAAGCATGTTAAGCAGCCACTTAAATAAATGGAAGTTCCTGCAGCTCAACAGGACTGTGTAAAACAGAAAGTTGTACGATCATAGCACATTCCTGCACTTACGCACATAATTTGTACCAGTACATCACTGTAGTAGTGAGCAAGTACAAAATCAGAGGAACAATTCTTCAAATGATACATTCAACTAAAGTTCCATTTGCTTATTAAGCACCTCAAGCAAAATACCATAGTGAGATTAAAAGATGAGGGATGTCCCTGTTGTCCTAGCTAGTATTTCATCCCAACAAATACTGCCAAAAATCTATTCGCTGTTCAGCCGATAAATTATGAAGCACAGAAAATGGTTGAGATGTTTGACTCTATAAGATCCATTTTATTTATGAAGTGCTTGCAGATTTTCTGGCAGACTTCCTTTTCCTGTTTTCTTGTGATGAGTGTGTCATTTGCAAGGCCAACATATTTTGCCCATTTCTAATTGTCCTTGGACTGAGAAGCTTGCTTAGTCCTTTCTGAAGAAATCGAAGAGTTAATCACAATTCTGAAAGTCTGAAGTCACATGTCGGCCAGACTGGCTAAGAACATCAGCTTTCCTTTTGTTAGACCTGCCATGTCAGAATTTGAACCCATATCCATTAAGCATAGTGATAACACCACCACATCATCTTTCCAGGAGGCACCATACAAAATCATTATTATGCCTCTGCCCCTACATCTCTCTCTCCTACATGTATGATCTTAAAACCCAGTTACTTGATGAAGCCTTTGATTAGCTGTCCTAGTACCCTCTTTGTGTCATTTGCCATTTTTCTCATACCTCATTGGGGTATCGCTCAACATTGAATCTTCCATTTAAAGTGCTAAACTGGATCTCCCCAGTCAACCCTGTTGCATATTAATGAGATAGATGGCTCCATTTATTAAGGTAAGGAAAACAAAGAAACTCTGATTTCCTCCTACAGCCCAAGGATGTGCAGGTTAGGTAAATTAACCATGTTGAATTGCCCACAGTCTTCAGGGATGTGTAGATTAGGTGCATTAGCCAGGGGAGGTGTCAAGTAACAGGACAGGGGAATGGGTCTGGGTGGGATACTCTTCGGAGGACTTGTTGGGCCAAATGGCCTGTTTCTTCACTGTAGGGGTTCTATGAATGAATTTGATGCAAACCAATAAATTACGCCCGGCTGATGTGCTTCATTAGTCAGTGTTTGCAACAATCTATTACATTTTCAAGCAAATAAATATCAGAAAATAACAAGCACAACAGGAGCTCAATATTAAATGGAAAGCATCTGGATAAATGTTTTTGTCATGTTAACACATGGAATGCAGGCATCGCCCAACCCTAATTTACCTTGAAAATTAGACAACAACTCACCAGAACGAAGGACCCGATACCCAACATGAGCAAAACTAATGTAGTGTACAAAATACCATGCAAGGACTGCACAAAACACTATATAGGACAAACAGGAAGACAGCTAACAATCCGCATACATGAACATCAACTAGCCACGAAACGACATGACCAGCTATCCTCAGTAGCCACACACGCACTATAAACACCGGAGGAAACATCAAAGAAGCGCTTCGCAGGAGGCTCCCAAGCACTGATGATGTTGCCTAGCCAGGGGACGAAACGTTTGCAGCAAAAACTTCCAGCTCGGCGAACAGAACCACAACAACGAGCACCCGAGCTACAAATCTTCGCACAAACTTTTACCTTGAAAATGCTGTATTGTTTCCAAGCTGCTGATGGGAAGGAGGTTCCAGCACTTTATTCCAGCAACAATGATATATTACCAATTCAGGATGGTGAGAGGCTTGGAGGTGACCTTGCAGAACCTGCTGTTCCCATGGTTGAGTAAAAGGAAAATCAATTCTGATCTGACATTGGACGTACAAGTTCAGAATAATGAGGGGTGATCTTATGTAAATGCACAAGAGTTTGAGGAGTCTTGACTCTTCAACAGCAGGGTGGGATCCTCAACTGCAGGGAGGCAAGTGTGAGACTGGAAGGAGATATAGTATCATAAACAGTTCATCGAAGAGGCAGGTCAGACTGGAACACAACAGGGAGCAAGGAATGGGCTTAGTGATTAGCACTGCTGCCTCACAGCGCCAGAGGCCCAGCTTCAATTCCCACCTCAGGCGACTGTCTGTGTGGAGTTTGCATATTTCCCCGTGTCTGTATGGGTTTCCTCCGGGTGCTCCGGTTTCCTCCCACAGTCCAAAAATATGCAGGTTAGGTGAATTGGCCATGCTAAATTGCCCGTAGTGTTAGGTGAAGGGGTAAATGTAGGGGAATGGGTCTGGGTGAGTTGCACTTCGGCGGGTCGGTGTGGACTTGTTGGGCCAAAGGGCCTGTTTCCACACTAACTAAGTAATTAAGTAAGAATCCCTGTTGGATTAAGTTCCATCTATTCAATGCAACAGGGTTGATTGATAAGGCTGATTAACTCAGGGCGCGGATAGGTGTGTGGGACTGGGATATTATAGCCATTACAATAACATGGCTAAGGGAGGGACAGGATTGGCAACGTAATGTGCCAGGATACAGGTGCTTTAGGCGGGACAGAGTTGGTGAAAGGGAGGGCAGGGGAAGTTGCATTTTTGATTAAGGTGAGTATCACAGCCATAGTCAGAGATGAAATAACTGAAGGATTAGTCAGTGAGGCTTTGTGGGGTGGTGCTAAGAAATAAGAAAAGGATGGTGACGGTATTGGGGTTGTACTGTAGGCTCCCAAATAGTCAATGGTGATTAGAGGAACAAATATGCAGGGAGACTGAGGAGACGTGCAGGAGCAATAAGGTGTCATAGTAAGGGATATTAGTTTTCCGAACATTGACTGGGACTGCCAAAGCGTTAAAGGCTTAGATCGGACGAAATTTGTTAAGTGCATTCCGGAAAATTTCCTCAATCAGGACACAGAGGATCCGATATAGAAAGGTGCAAAACCCGACTGACTCTTGGGAAATAGGGCAGGACAAGTGTTGGAAGTGACAGTGGGGGAGCACTTTGGGACCAGTGACGATAGTTGTATTAATTTTAAAATAGTTCTGGAGAGGGACAAAACTGGTCCACAGGTTCAAGTTCTAAATTGGGGCAGGGCGAGTTTTGATGGAATTAGACAGGAGCTTGCAGGGGTTGATTGGAGTAGTTTGTTTGCAGGTAAAGGGACCACAGCAACTTTGAGGCCTTTAAAAGTGAGATAGCTGGAGTGTAAGGTCTAGGTGTTCCTATCCGGGTGAAGGACAAGATTAGCAGGAATAGAGAACCCTGGATGACAAACCGGCTTGGACCAGAAAAAATGAGGTTCAGGTATACAAACCTGGGATCAAGGGAATTACCGGATGTATACAGGGGATACAGGAGTTTAGTGAAGGACAATGACGAGAAGGGGGCATGAGATAGCCTTGGCACTGCTGCCTCACAGCGCCAGAGACCCGGGTTCAGTTCCCGCCTCGTCTGTGTGGAGTTTGCACATTCTCCCCGTGTCTGCGTGGGTTTCCTCCGGGTGCTCCGGTTTCCTCCCACAGTCCAAAAATGTGCAGGTTAGGTGAATTGGCCATGCTAAATTGCCCTTAGTGTTCGATGCAGCGGTAAATGTAGGGGAATGGGTATGGGTGGGTGCACTTCGGCGGGTCGGTGTGGACTTGTTGGGCCGAAGGGCCTGTTTCCACACTGTAAGTAATCTAATCTAATCTAATTATGTTGAATCCAAAGTGGCTGTTTAAGTATATTAAAGGAAAAAGAATAACTTGGGACAAAATAGGACCTCTCATGAACCAAAGTGGACATGAATGTGTCAAATCGCCGGAGATAGGTGAGGTCCTCAATGAATATTTCTCCTCTGAGTGTTCCATGGAGAAAGACAAGGTGACTTGGGACCTTAGGGAAGTTATTGGTGATATCTTGGGGACAGTCTATATCACAGTAGAGGTGGTGTTGGGCATATCAGAATGCATGGAGGTGAATAAATCTCCTGGTCATGACCAGATATATCCAAGAACACTGCAAGAGGCAAGGTAGAAAATTGCAGGAGCCCTCGCTAATACTTTTGCATCATTGTTAGCCATGGGTGAGGTCCAGAGAATTGGAGGGTAGTGAATGTTCTGCACTTATTCAAGAAAGGCTGCAAAGCAAAACCTGGGAAATATAGACCAGTGAGCTTAACATCTGTGGTGGATAAGTTAATTGAGAAGATTGAGAGATCAGATATCCATGCATTTGGAAAGACAGATTTTGATTAGTCGGCATGGCATTGTGCATGGGAGATCATGCCTCACAAATCTGTTAGAGTTCTTTGATGAAGTGACCAGGAAGGTTGACAAGGACAAGCCGGTAGACATAGCCTGTATGGATTTCAGTAAAGCCTTTGATAAGGTTCCACATGGTAGGCTGCTCTGCAAAGTTAGATTGCATGGAATCCAGGGAAGCAAATTGGATACACAACTGGCTTGATGGTAGGAAGCAGAGGGTAATAGTGGAAGGATGCTTGTCAGGCTGGAGGCCTGGGACTGGTGAAGTGCCTCAGGGGTCGGTGCTGGGCCCATTACTGTTTGTTATCTATGTCAATGATTTGGAGGAGAATATACAAGGTTTGATTACTAAGTTTGCAGATGACACTTAAACAGGCAGTGTCATGAACAGTAAACACATTTATCAGAAATTGTAGCAGAACCTTCATTAGCTGGGGAAGTGGGCCAAGAAATGGCAAATGGAGTTTAATACACATAAATGTGAGGTCTTGCATTTTAGAAAGTCAATTCAAGGTAGGAGCTTCAGGGTGAATGGTAGGGCCTAAAGGAGTGTCTTGGAAGAGAGGAACATTGGAGTTCAAGTGCACGGTTCTCTAAAAATGGAGTCACAGGTAGACAGGGCAGTGAAGGAGGCTTTGGTACACTGGCCTTCATCAGTCAGGGCATTGAGTATAGAAGTTGGGAAGTTACGTTGCAGTGGCACAGGATGTTGGTGAGGCCGCACTTGGAGTATTGTGCTCAGTTTCGGTCTCCTTGTTATAGGAAGGATGTTATTAAACTGGAAAGAGTGCAGAAGAAATTTACAAGGATATTGCCAAGATTCAAGGGAATCAGTTATACAGAGAGGTTGGCCAAACCCACAAGCCGTCTGGAATTCTTTGAGGATGTGACAAAACACATAGATGAAGATAGAGCAGTGGATGTGGTGTATATGGACTTTATCAAAGCATTTGATTAGGTTCTCCATGATAAGCTCATTCAGAAAGTAAAGAGGCATGGGATACAGGGAAATCTGGCTGTCTGGATACAGAATTGGCTAGCCTATAGAAGACAGAGGGTGGTAGTAGATGGAAAGTATTCAGCCTGGAGCTCAGTGACATGTGGTGTTCCACAGGGATCTGTTCTGGAATCTCTGCTCGTTGTGATTTTTAAAAATGACTTGACTGGGAAAGTGGAAGGGTGGGTTAGTAAGTTTGCCGATGACACAAAGGTTGGTGGAATTGTGGATAGCGTGGAGGGCAGTTGTAGGTTACAACAGGACATTGACAGGATGCAGAGCTGGGCTGATAAGATGGAGTTCAACCTGGAAAAGTGTAAAGTGGTTCATTTTAGATGGGTACATTCGAATACAGAATACAGGGTTAAAGGCAGGATTCTTGGCAGTGTGGAGGAACAGAGGGATCTTAGGGTTCACGTCCATAGATCCCTCGAAGTTGCCACCCGAGTTGATAGGGTTGTTAAGAAAGCGTATGGTGTGTTGGCTTTCATTATAATGCAGGGGGATTGAGTTTAAGAGCCGCGAGGTCATGCTGCAGCTCGAAAAGCTCTGGTTAGACCACACTTGGAATATCGTGTTCAGTTCTGGTCACCTCATCATAGGAAGGATGTGGAAGCTTTCAAGAGGGTGCAGAAGAAATTTACCAGGATGCTGCCTGGAATGGAGGGCACGTCTTATGAAAAAAGATTGAAGGAGCTAGGGCTTTTCTCATTGGAGCCAGGAAGGATGAGAGGTGACTTGATAGAGGTGTACAAGATGATGAGAGGTGTAGATAGAGTGGATAGCGAGAGAATGTTTCCTCAAGAGCGGAAATGGTGGCTCTGTAGTTAGCACTGCTGCCACACAGCGCCAGGTATCCGGATTTGATTCCAGCCTCGACGATTGCCTGTGTGGAGTTTGCACATTCTGCCAATGTTACATGGGTTTCCTCCCGGTGCTCTGGTTTTCTTCCACAATCCAGATGATGTGCAGGTGAGGTGAACTGGCCATGCTAAATTGCCCAAAGTGTTCGGTGCATTAGTCGGGGTAAATATAGGGTAAGGGAATGGGTCTGAGTGGGTTACTCTTTGGAGGGTCAGTGTGGGGCCCAAGGGCATGTTTCCATACTGTAGGGAATCTAATCAAATGACTATCACAAGAGGGCAAAATTTTAAGACGATTGGAAGAAGGTTTAGGAGAGATGTCAGAGGTTGGTTCTTTACACATAGCATGTAGTGCCAGCAGTGGTGGTAGAGTCGGATACATTAGGGATGTTTAAGCGACTCTTGGATGATAGTAAAACGAAGGGTATGTTGGTTAGTTTCATCTTAGAGTGGATTAAAGATCGGCACAACGTCAAACTGGACTTTTTCATTCAAGCGTAGGAGATTGAGGGGGTTCTTACGTAAGTGTGTAAGATCATGAGCAGCATGGATAGGGTGAATGCACTCAGTATTTTTCCCAGTGTTAGGGAATCAATGACGAGAGGGCATCAGTTTAAGGCGAGGAGGGAAAGAATAAAAGAGAACCTGAGGGGCAATTTCTTTACACAGAAGATGATACGCATATGGAATGAGGTATCAGTGCAAATAGTGGAGGCGGGTACATTAACAATATTTAAAAGGTACTTGGATAAATATATGGATAGGAAAGGAACAGAAGGACATGGGCCAAGTGCAGGGAAATGGGGTTAGCGTGGATGGACATTTTGGTTGGCATGGACCAGTTTGGGATGAGGTGCTTGTGTCCATGCTGTAGGACTCTATGACAGGGTTAATGTTAAGACAATGTTTCCATGAGTTGGGGAATTTCACACTAGGGGTCATAGCTAGACTATAAGAAAGGGGAACAGGAGTATGCCACTCAGCCCGTCAAACCTGCTCTGCTATTCAACATGACTGATCCAACACTACTTAAGTCTACTTTCCTGCCTTCTTCCAACAACTTTAGATTCCCCTGCCGATTAAGATCTATCACAACCTTAAACAAACACAAGGACTCCCCAAAGCTCTCTGTGGCAAGAAATTGCAAATGGGCAGTGTGGTGGCTCAGTGGTTAGCACTGCTGCCTCTCAGTGCCAGGAACCTGGGCTTGATTCCAACCTGAGGTGCCTGTCAGTGTGGAGTTTGCACATTCTCCCTGCATCTCTGTGGGCTTCCTCCCACAGTTCAAGGATGTGCAAGTTAGGTAGTTTGGTCATGATGAGTTATAGACTATAAAGATCATAGAATTACTACAGTGTGGAAACAGGCCATTTGGCCCAAAAAGTCTACACCAATCCTCCGAAGAGTAACCCACCCAGACCTATTTCCTTATACTGTTACTGCACATTTCCCCTCACTAATGCACCTAATCTACACATCCCTGAACATGGTCAATTCACCTAACCTGCATGTCTTTAGACTGTGGGAGGAAACCAGACCACCCGAAGGAAATCTGAAGAGAACACTCCTGCAGTGTTTTTGGATATATCTAGTCAGGACCATGAGATTTATCCACCTTCATACATTCTACTACATCAACATCTCCTTTAATCTGATATGGACTATCCCCAAGATACCACCACTAACTTCCCAAGTCTTCATGTCCTTTTCCATGGTAAACACAGAGGAGAAATATTCATTGAGAACCTCGCTCATCTCCTGTGGTGCCTTAATATTATCCAATTATGTCCAATTACCTTGAGCAGTTTGTCATAGCGATCTGCAGACATGAGGAAACGCCCATCTTCCAGCTGCATCTCTCTGTTTTCTAGCAGGTTGTTTAAAACAGGTAGGACATTCCGTTCGGCCTTCTCCAGACCTTCCAGCACTAATATCCGGCCTTCAGTTGCAGCTCGAACAGCACACTTTCCAGAAACAAAGCAAAACAGAGGGTTCATGCAACAAAAAGTGACAAACAATCTTAATTCACCCCAACAAGATGGAAATACAACACAGACTTTGTATACAAAACAGACTCTCACTGGAGTATGATAACCTTTTGGAAAGAACTGGGTTTGGTTGTGAAACAAAATCAGAAATTGCTGAAAAACTCAGCAGGTCTGGCAGCATTTGTGGAGAGAAAGCAGTTCAAGCTTCGGTTCCAGTGACAATTCTTCAGATTTTATTTCTGATTTCCAGCATCCACAATTCTTTGGGTGAATTCTTGCTGAAAATCATTGTCATGGTTGGATAAGGTATGGCTGTGTAGTCAGGTATTGAGTCAATACTTACAAGAGAAAAGAGGAATAAAAATAATTGACCTTGGTGACTAAAGACATCCCAAACTGAACTTTACATGGAACGACACAATAAAGAGCTCAGTAAATCAAAATCAGAAGTCACACGACAACAGGGAACACTTCAGCGGTCAAGAACATTCAGCCTCCATTCTTTGGGTAAGTGTCCTTCAAGACACACCACAAGGCAAAATCACCAAGCAGAGACTGATAGCCAAGTTCCGTACCGATGAGGGTGCCTTAACCAAGCTATATGTAATCCCATCATACTGTTCCAGGTTTGGAAGATGTTCTCTACTGTCCTGTTTTGACACCATCACCTTGATAGCCATCTCTTTACCTTAATTAGTTTATACAGTTTTGGGTTACTTGCTACTTTGGTTAGACCCTCGTCGTGCGATTCTTATACCGATCATGCTATTCTAGCCAGTTGGTTTGTCTCTAGCACCATCTTAATTTTGAATTTTTGTAATTATCTCTCTGCCTTAATTAATCGGATCATAGGTCATCCCTTCACTTGCTATTCAGCTGCTGGCACTTTACTCACACCATTTGACACGATTGATCACCTGCACAGCCTTGTTATTCAGCCTGTCGACACTCCACTCCACTCACACTATTTGTACTATTTTTTGACACACTTCATTTCCTGAAATTATCTTATAATTATGTGTCCACCTATAAATTCTGTGCCTCTGTGCTTCCCTCCACTTCACCCAATGAAGGAGCAGTGCTCAGAAAGTTTGTGATTCAAATAAACCTGTTGGACTACAACCTGGTGTTGTGAGACTTCTGGTTTTGCCCACCCCAATCCAACATCAGCACCTCAATAACACCAGTACATCAACTAAAATGTTTTCAGTAATACACAGGTTAAACTGCAGAAGGCCAAGTCCATGTCCACGTGAGCTACAACAGCAATTAAGAGAATATGCAATCATTACACATGGTGTGTGGCCACTAAAAACATTGGAAAGCTTGCTATAGTCAGCAACATGCCAGAGTATTTGTTCACACTTACTAATTTCAATAACTGCACACAAATTGAGAAGGGTTCATGACACAGTGGTAGTGTCCCCACCTCTGACCCAGAAGGTCCCGGTTCAAGTCCCAGCTGCTTCAGAAGCATATCAAACCATGTCCGAACAGGATAACTAAAAGTATCTACATAAATTGAAGTCACCAACCCAAATACACATTTTGGGTCTGGGTCACAGATTTACAGTGAATAATGATAAAAACATACAGTCTGTTTGAAAAGCTTGAACCTTTCTTGTGTGAAACAAAATTGCAAAAGTAAGCAATAGATGAGGTCCGGGTTTTATTAAAATATCCCACTGAAATTTGATAATAACAGAACAGCATTTTTAAAATCTGAATTACTTCCTTGACATGAGGTTTTGGGCAAACATGGTGTCAGATGTAACGTCGTGCCTCATGTAGTATCGCAATGCCTGCTCATTCTGTTTCATGAGCGACTGGTTGCTGGCACCATCCTCTAAGTGCAGGAAATTCAAGGGCCTGTTTGGTACACTGTGGGAAAGAAAACCACTTCCTATAGTTGGAAGAGATTCTTGCAGTTAACAACATATAAATTATTTCACATTAGCAACTAGTTTTGTTTTGCTGTGAAACTTCAGGTTTTCTTGCTAAATCTTGCCAAACATGCAACATTAACTCCTTCCACATCCCTCACATCCGATCCTACACAAATTTACGATTCCCAAAACAACTCACTTGAGACGGCACGGTGGCTCAGTGGTTAGCACTGTTGCCTCATGGTGCCAGGGACCCAGTTCCATTCATGCCTCAGGTGGAGTTTGTTTGTTTGTTTGTGGAGTTTGCACATTCTCCCCTTGTCTGCATGGGTTTCCTCCCGTAGTCCAAAGATGTGCAAGTCAGGTGGATTGGTCATGCTAAATTGCCCCATTGCACCCAGGGATGTACAGGTTAAGTGTGTTAAGCCATGGGAAATATCGGGGATGGGCTCGGGTGGGATGCACTTCAGAAGGATCGGTGTGGTCCTGTTGGGCCAAGTGGTCTAATTCCACATCGTAGGGATTCAATTCGATGATGGATATCCTGCAAAGGATCAGCAATCATGTTGCTGATGTCATCTTTAAAAGTACTTTGTGCTCCGGACAACCACTTACAGACATTTGCCAGGTGTCAGACAGGGGGAGTGTGGGCAAGTGTCCGTATATGCTGCCAGAAAAGTAGCACACAGGGGAGATGTCCTTTTCCCCAAGCTGCCACCCGGTCAGTACAATCTCAGCTGTCTGGAGAGCTGCACGATAGAAAGATCAATGTCATTCTCCACTCCGTCAGTGTCAGTGCCACCATCTTCTACCTGCTAACTCACACTCACTGTGTTACTGGTGCCCATCTCCAATCAAGGCTCATAGTCTCACTATTATCTGCAACATCACCTTCACTCGCTGTTAACGATCCCAACATCACTGACCCTATGTGCTTTCTATGCTGCCTGCTCACTCACCCGGGACACAGCATACCTGCAAAAATAGTGACAGGTTGTCACCCATATTCACCTCCCATAATATCTGCCCCTCTCTTGTTCCATGATGAGTAGTCATCTGTCCAGTATTTGGCACCTCCCCACTTACATGGAGAGCATCCAGACTCTGACTGCCCTGAATGGTTAGCTGATAGCAATGCAGGAGCGTGGGAACAATCAGAAGCTGCTTTTGACTTACTGTGCCAGTAACCCCTGACCAAAGACTAGCTTCTTTGATCTGACTGAGGCCTGCCTACAACCATAACAAGCTCTCTGGCTTTGTGTGCTGGCGAAATGGCACGGCATTACAGTAATATTGACAGTCTGATAGCTCTGGTTGAGTAACAAAGCAAGGCTTAGAGTGAGCGAGCACTATGACTGCACACAAAGAGCTCAGAGATGCAGCTTGGTCAGGTCCCTGAGCCGGGTGTGACTCCCTGAGCCCATACGTGTCCTTGCTGCAACATTACAATGAGAATTGCTGGTGCAGATTGAAGTATGGCCTTTGGCCCGTCAACTCTGTACTGGTCAAAAACAATCATCTAACTATTTCTAAATCTATTTTTCAACAGTGGATCAGTGAGGTTTATGAGGGTTATTAGAGTCTCAGAGTCATAGAGATGTACAGCACGGAAACAGACCCTTGGGTCCAACCCGTCCATGCCGACCAGATATCCCAACCCAATCTAGTCCCACCTGCCAGCACCTGGCCCATATCCCTCCAAACCCTTCCTATTCATATACTCATCCAAATGCCTCTTAAATGTTGCAATTGTACCAGCCTCCACCACATCTTCTGGCAGCTCATTCCATACACGTACCACCCTCTGCGTGAAAAAGTTGCCCCTTAGGTCACTTTTATATTTTTCCCCTCTCACCCTAAACCTATGCCCTCTAGTTCTGGACTCCCCCCACCCCAAGGAAAAAACTTTGTCTATTTATCCTATCCATGCCCCTCATGATTTTGTAAATCTCTATAAGGTCCTCAGCCTCCGAAGCTCCAGGGAAAACAGCCCCAGCCTGTTCAGCCTCTCCCTGTAG
>NC_057716.1:117484145-117495087 GCF_004010195.1 Chiloscyllium plagiosum | reverse complement strand
ACATTTTGCAAGATGTCACCATCTATTTCCCTACAGTTTATATCTTCCATATCCTTTTCCACAGTAAATACTGATGCAAAATATTCATTTAGTATCTCCCCCATTTTCTGTGGCTCCACACAAAGGCCGCCTTGCTGATCTTTGAGGGACCCTATTCTCTCCCTAGTTACCCTTTTGTCCTTAATATATTTGTAAAACCCCTTTGGATTGTCCTTAATTCTATTTGCCAAAGCTATCTCTTGTCCCCGTTTTGCCCTCCTGATTTCCCTCTTAAGTATATTCCTACTTTCTTTATACTCTTCTAAGGATTCACTTGATCTATCCTATCTGTACCTGACATATGCTTCCTTCTTTTTCTTAACCAAACCCACCATTTATTTAGTCATCCAGCATTCCCTATAGTTACCAGCCTTCCCTTTCACCCTGACAGGAATATACTTTCTCTGGATTCTTGTTATCTCAGAGTCTGCCACATACTGGATGCAAACATTTGTGGACATGGGTTGCACATGGTCCATGGCCATATGGAGGATGCGCTTAGTTAGAGTTACACTATTTTCATTCCATTCCAGCACTAGGCCCATTATCTTGTATGTCTTGATATTGTTTCCCAGAGTCCAAAGTGGAGGTCCTTCAAAACAAGCAGTGAACTGATACGACCAGATATCCACTCTTAACTTCATGGTGAGGATGCTTGATGTTTTGATTGTTTGGCATGATTAAGGTGTGAAGCTGAATATTAATGAGGTGAGCGTGGTGTTAAAAACGTTTTTAACAAGCTATACTCTCTTAATTGGGAACTCACCACAGCCTAGCGAGAAACTTTCCTCTTTGTTAGACAAATGACTGTAAGACCCTAAGACAGTAGAACTGATTTAGACCATTCAGCCCGTCAAGTATACTCCACCATGTGATGATGCCTGATAAAAGACGCAGCTATCTGCTGCCAATGTTTAGGTAGGCCTCCCTGGACTTCTGATGCAATTCTGCTACAAAACTCAGTTGACCAGCCTGCTATTAGATTCCACCCTCAGTTACAGAAACTATGAAGAGGCCCTGACACTCTGTCTCCCTCACTCCAAACTAGTTCTCTCCACAGATCCCTATAACATCATCAAGCTGGGCATTTCTCACCATCAAGCCTTTCAGATCCACCGAAAACAGTGGGCATCCTTGACCCCTGAGTTTAAGAGGCATGGATGCAATTGTGCACTTCCGCCATGTTTACCATGATGTTATTGCACATTCCAGTACAATACTAAAAGGGTGCTGCAGTGTCTGACGTGCAATCTTTTAGATAGGAAGTTAAATTGATGACTGTCTTCCCTCCCACGAAGATGGAAAAGCACTGGTTCTACAATGATCAATTGAGCTGTCAATGGCAAAGTAGTCAGTACTCATCTTCCAACCAACATTACCAAAATAACCATCCAGCCATGATCATATTGCTCTTTGTAGAGGTTTGCTGAGCAGGAAATCAATGTTGTATTTCCCACATTATAGTAGTGACTTGATTTCTTGCATTGTGTTTTGAGACATGGAAGTTACTGACATTGAAATATACAAATCCAAACAAGTTCTATTTGAGGGATCCTATGAATTACAACTTCTACAAACTTCCAACATATTTTAAACTTATAGCTCCAAGTTCAGAGGAGTCCACAGTTTAAGAAACAAATACTTTGGACATGTTACGTTTGTTGCCTTTAAAAAGTGCATGGACTGCATCAATTCCACATTCATCTACAATTTCATTTGTCTATCATGCTTCTGGTGTGACAGTTCAAGAACAAGCTTGAAGTAAGATAGCAGCTCAGAGCAGGAGAGATAGAAACCACACAAATCAAAAGTGAGGAAATAGCTTGTAATGTGACAAACTGGAAACAATTTGGTTTTAAGGAGCTTGACCAGCCAGAATGATGAGTCTTGAGAAGTCACTAGTAAAGCAAACATAAACAACCCAGGTCATCCAAACGCTTTTCAGAGAACGTTCTGCTTCCCTTCCCCCTTTACACGAACTTAGCACACAATAAAATGTCAAAATATATTAGAATTATTTTAGAAAAAGATACTTCACAATATCATTTATCATGTACATGGAGAATCAATTGCTGAAGAGCCAGGGTTGGACCTGATAGTTGCAGCAGGCTTTCTTTCTCAGACAGTAACATGATAATAACCTGCTAACTTTCATTTGAATTGTTAGTTGAGGGGTAAATATTAGCCAGAACTTCAGGTAGAAATGCCTGTTTATATTCAAATGCTGACATGAAGATCTTCTAAATCTACCTGAGGTGCAGAAAGGGTCTCAGATTAATTGTTCATCAGAAAAACAAATACTCAATGCAGCACCCTCTCAGTCTTGTACAAGAGTTTTTGCCTAGGTTTTGTGCTCAAGTTTCTGGATAGGGATTTGAACCTACAATCTTCTGACTGGGAGGTGCACAAGCTATCATACTCTGACACTCCATTCTGAAATGTTTAACATGTGAATTGCATAACAATCAAGCCGACATATTCACTGGCCAGACCACAACAAGAACAGCTAAAGATAAATATGTGTTTAGAAGGGTATTTGAGACTGATTCGGCATTCAAAGAGTTAAAGAACTCAAGCTTCAGGTGGAATTACTGTCTTCTTAGAAGAATTACTTTTTTTGCTGCTATCGTAGGTCAGCTCATGGCTAGAAATGATATAAAACCTGGAAACTCCCGCATGGATTTTGACTGGCAGTACTTTGCTCAAGTGGGCAAACAGGGAGGTGAAATGGTCAAACAGGGAGGTGAAATGGATGCATACATAAAGGAATAAATGAGGAGGGTTTTGAAGAGACAGAAACAGATGTATGAACAAGAAGAAAAGAGAGGGAGAAAAGAATCACAGCTTCGACCCAAAGCACAAAGGAGTAATAACATTTTCAATTGTATTTAATGAAGAATTGCTTAAATATATTAATTCTTGCATCTCACAAACACAGTCATAACTATCACTGATGAGGTGTTAGCACTGAATAATAGAAAAAAAAATCAAAATTAGCTACTCAGCATAACCTTTCAAACAGAATTCACTGTAAGGATATTTTTCTTCGTACTCGACCATAAAATTACACCATGCTATCCTTGAGCGTGTGAACATTTATTGAGATTATTCTTGAGCCCACTTATCCCATTCTGCCATAGAGATGCTTTCAAATGTAAATCCTTGAACACACTGATACTAAATGTCATGATGATGAAAATTCAGTTTCTGTAAATGTTATCTGGCTCTTTGTAAAGGACAATTTGTTTAATAAACTCTGTCTTTTACAACAGAAGTCCTTCTGTGATTTCTCTTTTCAATTTCAATCGTAGCTTTTAGTTCACCACAGGCAGTGAGTGGAGTTGAACTTGTGATTTAAACTCATTATCTTTCAGGTAGAAGCCTATCACTTTGAGGTTTATTTCACAAGAACCTCTGGAATACTAGCGAGGAATTTAACAAGACATAGAATGTACAGGATGATTCAAAAACATTCCCCACACCATTGCTTTAATTTTTTCACATGAATATGTGCATTAATTCTCCTTTCTCGATTTATTTTATGTCCTCATTATGCTCAAACCTACAGGCACTTCCTGACTGAAACACTTATAGCCTTTGTTAGCCAACACTAAAAAGAGATCAGACAGTCACCTGCGGTAACAACATGAATTGATAATCAAGAATCCTAGGTTATTGTTGTGGGAACGAGTTAAAATGAAGTCTGAAGAAAGACTGCAGGATAAGAAACATTAATTCTGCTTTCTTCAGTTACAACGCAGGGTTAAACCCCCCCGGCTAATTTAAACCAACAACACAGAAAAGATTTACGGTAATCTGTGAAAATTCCAGAAGCAAAGAACTATCCCAAAAGTCACCATTGATATAAAAATTAACAACTTTTATTTTTTAAAAAGTCTAACAGAGAATAATTAACTATCAACTATTTACAACTCCTTTCTAAACCTATCTTTTATCTTCCCCTCTACAATACTGGTCCAATAAAAGCCCTGATTAAGATTTCCAGCAAAATTCAAACTTCAAAACCAGCCAGCTGTCGAATCTTCTCTTTGTATCTTCCTCTGTAAATTTGCTCTCCAGGTCGGTATCAATGTATTTTTTTCTATGCAAACTCTTTCTCCAGACAGGTACCTCTCAGACTACCAGCCTATATCTTTTGGTCTTTTGTCAGTTCTCCCTCAACTGTTCAATTTTTTTCCTGTTTTATAAGCCAAAACATCAGATCGTTTCACTGGTTTTAATACTGTCAAAATACCAAATTCAAACTTGTTTGGAGTTTGCTACCTTGGGGCATAATTTAAACTGATTGGACAAACTTGAATTTGTTTTTGTCTCATAGCAACCCAGCCAGTGCTAGCTGTTCTGACCAAGTGTTACATTGTTACCTTGTTCCAGACTCTCTATGCCTCTGTAAGTCCTCACTAACTTTCAACTCACTTAAAGGTACACTACCCCTTACACCTTCATAAACCTCCTCCCTTAAGAAAAAATGAACCATCATAATGAAAAGATGGTCTCATTTATTTTTCTAATCTTTAAGTATATTACCAGAACATACAGATAACTTGAATCTAAGTTCACCTTAACTTCTTCCATAAAAAACATTGGATAAATACAAATTTCATCTATACTACATCAGTTAAATCCACGATAATGCATCTGCGATCACATTCTTACAATCCGCAACATATACGATTTTAAAATTAGAAGTCTGTAACATAAGACTCCAATGAAATAGCCTCATATTCTTGTCCTTAAAGTGTTCTCAGAATGTAAGAAGATTGTGATCCGTGTCCACAATTGTCTCTGACACATTGTTAATGACATAACTATTAAAATGCTGTAAGGCCAGTACCAAATTCAATAGCTGTTTATCAATTGTGGAGTATTTCTTCTGCTGGATGTTGAGTTTCTTCAAAAAGTAACCAACTGACAGTTCAAACCCATCCTAATCTTCCTGTCGGAGTACATCTCAAACTCCTAAGTCGCTAGCATCGATGGTGACTTTAAAAGGTTTTGAAAAGTTTGGGGTAGCTCAAACTGGTTTGCTGGTTAACATGGCCTTCAAATAGTCAAATGCCTCCTGGCATTGTTCTGTCCTCCGAAACTTTGGGTGTTCTTTTTCAGCAAATCGGTTATTGGTGCCACTACACTGCTAAAGTTTGAAACAAACGTCCGATAGAATCTGCTAAGTCTTAAGAATCGAAGCACCTTTTTCTTTGAGGTTGGCCATGGAAATTCCTCGATGGCTTTTGTCTTTGCATTCCGTGGGGTCAGTCTTCCATGGCTAATGTTATGACCCAAGAACATCTCCTCTGCTTTCACAAATTCAGTTTTGTTTAAGTTTATCACCAGTTTTGCTCCTTGTATTCATTCAAAGAGCTCTGCTAACTATATCACGTGATCTTTCCAGTACTTACTAAAGATCAGTAAATCATCCAAATAGACTGCACAATTTGTTAACCCAGCCACAACTTTGTTCATGAGTCTTTGGAATCTGACGAGTGCGTTCTTCATTCCAAAGGGGATCACTTTAAATTGATATCGCATATATGGGGTTAGAGACACACAAATTTCTTTCACCGTCTCTGATAATGGTACCTGCCAGTAACCACATATTAAGCCAAACTTGGTGATGTAACTGGTTTGTCCGACTTTCTCAATACAGTCCTCCAATCTAGGAATTGGATATGAGTCCAATTTTGTAATGGGGTTGACCTTCTGACAATCCACGCAGAATTGTTGCGTCCCGTCTAGTTTGGGAACTAGGACGATCGGTGAATTCCCCTCTCTGTAGCTCGGTTCGATGATGTTCTTGTCGAGCATGGCCTCCATCTCCTTCTGGAGCTGCCTGGCCTTGGAAGGATTAAGCCGATAGGGGTGTTGTTTTATCGGAGCAGTATTCCCTACGTCTACTTCATGCACAATAGCATTAATCCTCCCCATCCAATTCTAACATATGTCCTTATACTGCAGTAACATACCTTTCAATTGCGTTCTATGCTCCTGAGACCGATAGCTTACCAACCTATCCCACTACTCAAGAACTTCTTCATTTTTTTAATCGATTTTGAGACACATCAAAATCCACATCACCTGGATTTGATTCCTCACTCTGCAGAGCTGTAATAACCTGTTTCTCCAGTCCTTTCTCTCTCGTTTAATACGGTTTCAACATGTTCACATGACATACCTAATAACTTTTTTTTCTATCCAGCATTTTACTAGATAGTTCACCTGACTCAACTTTTTCTCAATTTGACAGGGACCACTAAATCTGGCTTTGGATACACCATTCCTTCAGGAAAACATCAGAGTCTCAGAACTTTTATCTGCCACCTGTTTCATTTTATGCTGTGCCCTCTTCAGGTGCTGTTTAGTTAACTCATATTCAGTTTAATCTCGTCATCACTTCCAATACATAATCTAAGTGTGAGATCTCAGACTTTGGTCCTGTCAATTTTTCTTTAATTAAAGTTTGTGAGAAGATTTGTAGCTCAGGTGCTTGTTGTTGTGGTTGTATTCGCCGAGCTGGGAATTTGTGTTGCAGACGTTTCGTCCCCTGTCTCGGTGACGTCCTCAGTGCTTGGGAGTCTCCTGTGAAGCGCTTCTGTGATCTTTCCTCCGGCATTTATAGTGGTTTGAATCTGCCGCTTCCGGTTGTCAGTTCCAGCTGCAGTGGTCGGCATATTGGGTCCAGGTCGATGTGCTTATTGATCGAATCCGCGGATGAGTGCCATGCTTCTAGGAATTCCCTGGCTGTTCTCTGTTTGGCTTGTCCTATAATATTAGTGTTGTCCCAGTCGAATTCATGTTGCTTGTCATCTGCGTGTGTGGCTACTAAGGATAGCTGGTCGTGTCGTTTCGTGGCTAGTTGGTGTTCATGGATGCGGATCGTTAGCTGTCTTCCTGTTTGTCCTATGTAGTGTTTTGTGCAGTCCTTGCATGGGATTTTGTACACTACATTGGTTTTGCTCATGCTGAATACATTGTATAGGTGTTCTTCTTCCTCTTTTTGTAGTTCTTGTGTACTGCAGTGTGTTTTGGTCCTTTTGAATAGTATCTTGATGCAACTTCTTTTGTGTGTGTTGGGGTGGTTGCTTTTGTAGTTTAGGACTTCGTCTGTGATCTTTAATTAATTTCAAAGGGCCTCTCATTTCATACCCAAATATTAACTCGAAGGGAGTGAACTGAGTAGATTCGTTTGGGCAACTCTAGCAGCAAACAATATGAATGAGATATCTTTATCCCAATCATTTGGGTATTCCTGACAGTATGTTCTCAACATGGTCTTCAAAGTCTGAAGCCACCTTTCTGAAGCTCCCTGGGATTCAAGATGATATGCAATGGATTTAAAATGCTGTATACCTAAGCTATCGATAACCTCCTTAAACGGCCTGACAGTAAAATTTGATTTTTGGTCTGACTGAATCTCTCTGGGTAGCCCATACTATATTAAGAAAGCTACTAACTCCTCTACCACTTTTTTTTGCCTTGATACTCTGAAATGGAATTGCCTCCAGTAATCTGGTAGACGCATCCATTATGGTTAACAAGTACTGGTTTCCTACTTATGGTTCTCAGGAGGACACCGACACAATCAATTACAACCCATGTGAAAGGTTCTTCAAATGTGGGAATTGGCAACATAGGTGCTGGTTTTATTACCACCTGTGACTTACCTACCATTTAGCATGTATGACACGTAGGGCAAAAGTTAACCACGTCCTTGTGCATTCTAAGCCAATAAAAATGCTTTTGTCCATAGTCTGAGTCTTTCGAACCCACTGGTGACCTCCTACAGATATTTCACGTGCTACCTATAACACTTCCTGTCGGTATGCTACCAGCAACACAATCTGGTACACTGTGGTCCATTTCTCCTCTGCACTAACCTGCCGTGGTCTCCCTTTTCATCCTAAGATTCTAACTTTCAGATAATAACCCTCAGGAATATTCTCTGCCCCTTTTTCGAAGTACGGATCCACATATGTATCTTTTATGCTCATGTCTTGCTGTTGCAAGTTCCTTAGCCTTTCAGGACTAAACACTTCTGTCTGACCCTCTGTTGAGGTATTTCCTGCACCATAATGTCAAATAGGGTGTCCGTTAAGTGAACCTCAACTCCTTCATCTCTCTCTTTAGTTTTTCCTTCGTGCTGTGGTTTATGATAGTGGGATCTGGTTACAACACGGTCTGGGAAATACTTGTATATTTCTGTTTTAACTCCTCAGTTTCTTGGGTTTCTCCACAAAAAGGGATGTCACTCCCACCTTTGGTCCTGCCAAATCATTCCCAAAAACAAAGTGAATTCCTGCAACCGACAC
Organism: Chiloscyllium plagiosum; assembly: GCF_004010195.1. Lineage (NCBI taxonomy): Eukaryota > Metazoa > Chordata > Chondrichthyes > Orectolobiformes > Hemiscylliidae > Chiloscyllium > Chiloscyllium plagiosum. The sequence continues at coordinate 117,486,721 of NC_057716.1, read as the reverse complement.
TCTGTCAATCACTTCCACTGTAACTTGCCCAATCTTGAGTTAGCACTCCAATCTGATTTTACATAGGGGAACACCAAATTTCTGCCTATCTATCCCACAAATTACCATACTTTCTGGTAAGAGATCAGAAAGAGTGCATAGTCGCTCAACTCTTACTATCGGCAACTGGTTAGATCCTGCATCTCTCAAAATTATAACTTCTTGCCCTTCTCTCCCTGTTCTTTCTGAATAAACTTTACTCACAGAGGCAAATTCTTTGTAGAGATCAGGTACTAACTCCACGCCCAGTCCCTGACTAAGCTGTGCACTCACCTGCAGCTTGTCAGTTCTTCTTGGGGTTTCCTTTACTATCTTCACTAATGCCACTGGCTTAGCTTCTTTTACCACATCTTTCCCACAGTGCCTTTCTTTAACAACCAGCACTGTGACTTTACATGTCCCACTTTACTACAGTGAAAACACCTGAGGCCTTTCATCTCATTTCCACCCTCTTGGACTTCTTCTATAACTGTGGTAAACTCTTACCAGTGCTCTCTACTCTTTATTTTGTCGTGTAGTATCTCCTCTTCTCCCAACCTCTATCTCTCACAGGATGAAATTCTGTTCGAAAGCTTGTCTTATGCACCAACATGGAGAAAGTGAGGCCTTCAGATGCTGGAAATCATAGTTGAGAGTGTGGTGCTGGAAAAGCACAGCAGGTCAGGCTGCATCTATGGAGCAAGAGAATCTGCGTTTTAGTCATAAGTGCTTATGCTCAAAACGTTGATACTCCTACTCCTCGGATGCTGCCTGACCTGCTGTGCTTTTCCAGCACGACACTCTCAACTTGTGCACCGTGTATTCATCTGCTAATTCTGCTGTCCTTCTCATTTTCTGAACTTCCTGTTCCTCCACGTGAATTCTTAACATCTCTGGAAGTGAGTTTCTAAACTCCTCCAGCAGAATAATCTCTCTTACAGCCTCAAAGCTCCTATCTATTTCCAAAGCATGCACCCATCGATCAAAATGACCAAGTTTAATTCTTTCAAACCCAACATAAGTCTGACCTGATTCCTTCTTTATGTTTCTGAACTGCTGTCACTTAAAATAGCCTGTTTTACCTCTTCATAATCTCTCAACCCCTCATCTGACAGTGCGGCAAATACCTCACGAGCTCTGCCTACCACTTTAGTCTGAATTAGCATTACCCATAAATCCTCAGAGCACTCCATCTGCCTAGCCAATGTTTCAAATGAAACAAAGAAGGCTTCACCATCTTACTCATCAAAATGTGGCAGAGCTTTGATATATTTGTATATATCATTACCTTCTCTTTTAATCTCTATCCTGCTAATTTGACTTTGCTGACTAAGTCACAACTTCTCAAGTTCAAATTCTCGCTCTTTCTCTCTCCCTTGCACTTTCCTCATTCTCTTTTTCCTCTCTCTTTCATTGTTTATCGTCTAACTCCATTTTCCTCAATTGTAATTTAAGTTTTCTATCTCTGGTGCACTTGTCTGTTTCTCTAATACACCTAAGTGTTTGAGTAACTGCCTTGCAATTTCAGCTTTACTTTGGTCCTTGGTTAAAACAAAATCTAACGCCTTTGTTAATTCTAAAAGTATGGGCTTTTTCTTTCCTTCTAAACTTTCTTGGCAAATTTGAGAATCATCTTCAAATCCCAAAAGCTCTTTAGTAATTTTAAGAGCCATATATTTCACTTTTAATTTAATCAACCATAAATCACTGAAATGAAACAAATTGCCTCACCTACGTTTATTTAAAGATCTAGGACACTAACCTGCAAGTGTTTAAATGTACTAGTCTTTCTCATACTCCAAATCTATTCAAATCTGTCTAAAACTGTTCAAATCTCGGAAGAAAGCCCCCAAACTGTTAGTGCATGGGATAACACCTCCCCACACCCCACCCCCACCCCGGCTAATTTAAACCAGTAACACAGGAAAGATTTACCCCATGCGACAACCTGAGAAAATTCCAGAGGCAAAGAACTATCCAAAAAGTCACTATTGAAAGTAAAAATTGAAATTTTTTTTTAAAAAAGATCTAACAGAGAATAACTAACAAACAACTATTTACGACTCATTTATCTAAACCTGTCTTTTACCTTCCCCCTACAATACTCGTCTGATAAAACCACCGATTAAGATTTACAGAAAAATTCAAATTTCAAAATGACCATCTGTCGAATCTTCTCTTTGTATCTTCCTGTGTACATTTGCTCTCCAAGTCGGTGTCAATGTTTTTTTTCGGTGTAAAATCCTTCTCCAGACAGGTACCTCTCAGAGAGTTCTTACTAGCAGGTTACATCTGTTGGTCTTTTGGCAGTTCTCCCGCAACTGTTCAATTTTCTTCCGGTTTTATACCGCAAAACATCAGAGTGTTTCGTTGTTTTAATGTTGTCAAAATAGCAAATTCAAACTTGATTGGAGTTTGATAACTTGGGGTATAATTTAAACTGAAAATGTGTTGCTGGAAAAGCGCAGCAGGTCAGGCAGCATCCAAGGAACAGGAGAATCGACGTTTCGGGCATAAGCCCTTCTTCAGGAATGAGGAAAGTGTGTCCAGCAGGCTAA
>NC_057716.1:117471645-117482731 GCF_004010195.1 Chiloscyllium plagiosum | reverse complement strand
CAGGAGGTAGAAGCGGGCGGTGCGGGGTTGTGGGACTATGAGGTTGGAGGCGGTGGATGGGAGATCCCCCGAGGTGATGAGGTTATGGACGGTCTGGGAGATGATGGTTTGATGGTGGGAGGTGGGGTCATGGTCAAGGGGGCAGGAGGAGGAGGTGTCCACGAGCTGGCGTTTAGCCTCAGCGGTATAAAGGTCGGTGCGCCAAACTACTGCCGCGCCTCCCTTGTCTGCTGGTTTGATAGTGAGGTTGGGGTTGGAACGGAGGGATTTAAACTGATTGGCTGAATTTGAATTTATTTTTGTCTCATAGCAACCCAGTCAGTCCTAGCTGTTCTGACCAAGTGGTACACTGTTACCTTTTTCCGGACTCTCTCTGCCTCTGTAAGTCCTTGCTAGCTTTCAACTCTCTTAAGGTACACTAACCCTTATACCTTCATAACACTTGCCACAGATGCTGCTAGCTCTAATGACTTTCTTTCGCAATGTCTCTTTTCGTTAAAAAATACTGAATTTGGGTTAAAACATTCTGGGACATGCTGAGACTGTGACAGGTATGATATCAAGGCAAACTTTTCCTTCTTTCTTCAAACAAAACGTCTCAGTACATCATTCAAGCCGTCCACCAAGTTTATTCCTAAAATCTCAACTCTGATTCAAAAAATGTTTGGTTCAATTGCCACTCTAGGTCTTCAGCCTGAACAAAAATCTGGGCTTGCATTCCAGTGAAACTCAAAGGCACTGTTGCAGAGTGAGAGGAGCCATCTCTTGGTTGAGGTATTAAATCATATATCAGTCTGCCCTCTCATAAATGTCCCAAGACACTTATTTCAACGAACGAGGAGACATCCTAGGAGGCCAGGTCTGAAAGATCATTGATCTGAAATGTTAACTCCATTTCTCTCTCTGAGAATGCTGCTTAACGTAGAAACACGGAAAATAAGTGCAGCAGTAGGTTATTCAGCCCTTTGAGCATACACCACCATTCAATATCATGGCTGATCATGCAATTTCAGCACCCCACTCCCACTTTCTCTCCATAACCTGTGATCCCTTTAGCCGTAAGGGTCATGTCCAGCTCCATCTTGAATATATCTAACCAACAGCTGATGTGGGAGAGACTTCCATAGGTTCACAACTCTCTGGGTGAAGAAATTCCTCCCTCATTGCAGTCCTGAATGGTTTACCTCTTTTTCTTAGACTGTGACCCCTGGTTCTGAGCTTCCCCAACATCAGGAGCATTATTCCCACATTTAACCTGTCCAGTCCCATCTGGATTTTATGCTAGTATGAGATGCGCCCTCATTCTTCTACATTGCAGTGAGTACAAGCTAATCTGATCCAGTCTTTCTTCAGATGTCAGTCCTGCCATCCTGGGAGTCAGTCTGGTGAACCTTTGCTGAACTCCCACAATAGCAAGAATGTCCTTCCTCAGACTTGGGAGTCCAAAACTGCACACAATACTCAAGGTGTGGCCTCACCAAGGCCCTGTGTAACTGCAGCAAGATATCCATACTCCTTTACTCAATTCCTCTTACCGAAATGGCCAGCATGCCATTAGTTTTCTACACCGCCTGCTGCATCTACACCTGTTCCAGCATGACTCCCAGATTTTGTTGCTCCTTTTCCTAAACTGCCACCATTCAGATAATAATCTGTTTTCCTGTTTTTGCCAAAGTGAATAACCTCACATTTATTCACATTATATTGCATTTGCTAAGTATTTGCCTACTCAGCCAGCTTGTTCCAAGTCAAACTGCAGCCTCTTCAGTGGGCGGCACAGTGGTTAGCACTGCTGCCTCACAGCGCCAGAGACCCGGGTTCAATTCCCGCCTCCACTGTGTGGAGTTTGCACATTCCCGTGTCTGCGTGGGTTTCCTCCGGGTGCTCCGGTTTCCTCCCACATTCCAAAAATGTGCAGGTTAGGTGAATTGGCCAGGCTAAATTGCCCCTAGTGTTAGGTAAGGGGTAAATGTAGGGGTGTGGGTGGGTTGCGCTTCGGCGGGTCGGTGTAGACTTGTTGGGCCGAAGGGCCTGTTTCCACACTGTAATGTAATCTAATCTAAATCTCTTCGCACCTTCACAGCACATACTGGCACCCAGCTTAGTGTCGTCTGCAAATTTGAAGATATTGCATCCAATTCTTTCATCCAAATCATTAATGTGTATTGTGAACATCTGAGATCCCAGCATGAATCCTGCAGTATCCCACTCTGAAAAGGACTCATTTAATCCAACTCTCTGCTTCCTGTCTGCCAACTAGTTCTCTATCCACGTCAATACATTACTTCCGATACTATGAGTTTAACATGTGCTTACTAATCTCTTGTGTAGGACCACATCAAAAGTCTTTTAAAAATACAGATACACAACATCCACTGATCCTTGGTCACTGCAATGGTCACATCTTCCAAAAATTCCAAAAGATTTGTCAACCATGATTTCCCTTCAGTGAATCCATGCTGACTTGGAAGGATCCTGTCAGCACTTTCCAGATGCACAGTTATTACATCCTTAATAATTGGCTGCAGCATTTTCCCCACCACTGATGTCAGGCTAACCAGCTTATGATTAACTGGCTGAATTTTTTCAGCATTTTCTAATTTCATTTCAAATTGTCCAAATTCAGAGTATTTTGTATTTGGGTCACATTGTGACCTAGATCAGTTTTAACACTTTATGCACACACATCACAAGTGACTACACTTTCAAAAAAAAACATAAGCTATGAACTGCTTTGAGGTGTTGCAAGGTTGTGAAAGGTGCTATATCAATTTGAGTAGGGCAGTTCACTGCAACACACTTCAGCTTTTCTCTTTCTGACAATGCATTTCAGCACCATTTCCAATTAGCCAACAATCAGGAAAATCAAATTAAACCAGACCAATCCTGGCACATTTTTCCTAATTGTACTCTGAGTGAGAAGACCTCTCCATCAATGATTGGTAAAAGTTTTAGAAACAAGCAAAAAAACCCCTTACACACTTATAAAAGTCTGAGTCAATGAAGGAGAGCCAGCACAATCTGCAAAAGGTAGAGATGGCGTTTGCTCATTTTTTTTTACGAAGTAACAGAGAAAGTAGAGTAAGCAAATGCGATGTCATGGTCTTTATAGATTTTAAGAAAGTGTTTGTCCAAGTACAACATAAACAGCTCATGGAATTAGGGATCAGTTGATGAAAAGCTGAAGGACAAAAAGCAGAGAGTTGCGGTAAATGGCTGCTTTCAACATTACAAGTTTCCAATTAAACCTGTTGGATTATAACCTGGTGTTGTAAGATTTTTAACTTTGTACACCCCAGTCCAACACTGGCATCTCCAAATCATGACTACTATCGACACCACTAACCGCCAGCTTAAAGTGGAGAGGATCTCCGAGAAGATCACACATATCGACACAGACATCAAGTTTCTACAGGAATGCAGGCAAGCAGGAAAGATCCCAAAAGGATTACGGATCACGAACCCACTCAAGTCAACCTGCAACACAGATTACGCAGAGAGACTTTGCAACCGCACCTCTCGTAAACTCCTCAATCATCTCATGCACCAACTCTACAGCAGGCGCCACAACCTTGGAATTCAGATGGAGTCCACAGTCTCAGCCTGCACTCAGGATACATCAGTACAATTACACGACATTGCCAAACAGACAAGGCGACAAAACTACACCACGTACATGCACGCCAAGAACAAACAACTGGAGAAACTGGGCACTCTCAACAGTAATAGCAACTCCATACAACCCTGTCATGGTAGACGCTGCAAGACGTGTTAGAGTGTGGACATAGATACCACCATTACACGTGGGGACACCTCCCACCTTGTACATGGCAGGTACTCATGTGACTTAGGCATCGTTGTCTATCTTATACGTTGCAGGCAGGGATGCCCGGAGGCATGGTACATTGGGGAAACCGAGCAAAGGCTACGACAACAGATGAATGGGCACCGCACAATAATCAACAGACAGGAGGGTTCCCTCCCAGTTGGGGAATACTTCAGTGGTCCAGGACATTCAGCCTCAGACCTTCGGGTGACCATCCTCCAAGGTGGACTTCGGGACAGGCAGCAGAGAAACATACACACAGACACACACACTCCCACATGCACTCCCACACAGACTTAAGACACTCTGCACTCACTACACACACACATACATTTTCTCACACTCACAACCCCCAACCCAGACAGACACACAAACACAGACAGACAAAGACCCACATGCACACATATATTTTGTGGGGTGAATTTGTACTTGCAGGGTTACATTGTACTTTGCTCAAAAGCTGCATGCATTCATGGAGAACTCTGAGCTCAAAAACCGCATGAATTTATGTAAAACTCCGTGATCTCACTTTTTAGATTAGAATCAATCGAAATATCATGGCATAGACAGAGAACACGGGGGCCAACACCTTCAACATATTGTCTAGCTATCACCATTGTTAACAGCTAACCCGAGAATGCAACTTTTTTAAAAAAAGGCTTTGTGATTTACACATGAAAGAAGTGAAACTATCACTGTATTCTAACAGATGAAAGGCTTAACAGACAATCAATTTTTCAATGTATAATTTCAGTTACATCACACTGTAAATTTTTGCTATAAATTCTGTGTGTTAGGATTGAGCCCTCCACTACCACCTAATGAAGGAGCGACGGTCCAAAAGCTAGTGTGCTTCCAATTATACCTGTTGGACTAAAACCTGGTGTTATGTGATTTTTAACTTTATATTGATGAGGGTAGTGCAGTTGATGGGGTTTACAAGGACTTCGGTAAGGAATTTGACAAGATCCCACATGAAAGTCTGGTAAAAAGGTTAAGAGTGCATGGAATCAGATGCAAGTTGGCAAACTGGATCCAAAATTGGTTTGCAAATAGGAAGCAAAAGGTAGAGGGTTGTTTTTCATATTTGGAAGCCTATGACCAGCAGAATGCCACAGCTATCATTGCTGGGACCCTTGCTGTTTATTATGTATATTAACAACTTGGATTTGAATGCAGAATGTAGGTTTCCAGATTGCACAAAAATGGGTGGTGGTGTTGATTGTGAGGAGAATGGTCTCAGGCTGCAACCTGATATTGATCAGCTGATAAATTGGGCAGAACAATGGTAGATGGATTTGCATCTGCAGTCCTCACTTTCTCCTCGAAGATTTTAACCTATTGCGAATCCTCTTACAAGGATGCCTTCCTTGAAGAAGCTCTCTTCCTCCCTCTACAAGGATTTCAGTGAGTCCCTCTCTCACTGCATACCCCAGGTCATCTCCTCTGCACAGAAGCTTTTACCTATCACATTTCCAACGCCCCTCCCCCAAGTCCCTCCTCCCTACCTTTTATCTTAGCCTGCTGGGCACACTTTCCTCATTCCTGAAGAAGGGCTTATGCCCGAAACGTCGATTCTCCTGTTCCTTGGATGCTGCCTGACCTGCTGCGCTTTTCCAGCAACACATTTTCAGCTCTCCTTCAGCATCTGCAGTCCTCACTTTCTCCTCCTAGATGGGTTTTAATCCTGCTTAATGCGAAATGATGCTTTTTGGGAGGTATAATAGGGGAAGGATATACACAATGAATGGTCGGTCCCAAGGGAGTATTAATGATCAGACTTGGAGTACAAGTCCACAGATCCCTGAACATGCACAACAGGGAGACAGGTTGGTAAAGAAGGCAGATGCAGGGCTTGTCTTCATTAGCCAGGGCATAGAATACAGGAGCAATGAAGTCTTGTTACACCTTTACAAAACATTGGTTAAGCCTGTTATGAACCAGGCCAGACCCCCTCAAAACATTTCAAGAAATTAGCCCTGACCCTAACTTTGCTAGTTGTTTTAAGCAGGTGTAAATTGGATATTCCAAGGGTGATGCAGCTAGCCCAACCACTTAGTTTTAAACAAAACAGAATTTATTTGCAAGGTTACCAAATGAAACAAAAGAGAACAGAATATAGAATAACTTAACCTACCCGAAAATCCAACAGATGATCCTAACTTAATGATGCTGTTCCAAATTCCTGTAACAATCCCATAAAGACCTCTTAGCAAAAAAGGCTCCAATGCTGGATCTTTTTTTTAATACATGAAAGTCTTTTGCCTAAGGCAGTATCTGTTAGCTATAATCAAATTTGCCCTAAAAACCCTTCAGGCCTAGGCTTTTCGGAATCCCTGTTTTTATAGCCTCTCTGAAAAAAAAGCGAAGGACAGCATAACCTTGTTAAAGGAGCAGCAACATCACAGGCCACAGATGGAATACTGTGCGCAGTTCTGATCACCACAATAAGAAGATCATGATTGCACTTGTTATGAAGGCGTAAAGGTGATGAAGAATTTACAATATAACATTTGGTCCAGCAGCTAGCAGTACCTCGGTTGCTAAGAGACAAAAACAAATTCAAATTCAGCCAATCAGTATAAATTCTGCCGCAAGATACTAAAGTCCAATCAAGTTTGAATTTGGTATTTTGACAATATTAAACCAATGAAATGATCCAATGCTTTGGGGTATAAGACTGGGAAAAATTGAACAGTTGGGGGAGAACTGCCAAGCCACCAACATATGCAGACTGCCTGCAGAATCGCTCTCTTAAAGGTACCTTTATCTATCAGCAACCTGTGAAACAGAAACCTGAAGAAGAAAAGACGATAGAGGAAGATACAAAGATTCGACAGCTGGCTGGCTTGAAATTTGAACTTTTTGGTAAATCTTAATCGGAGGGTTTTTATCAGACCAGTATTATAGGACGGAAAGTAAAAGATAGGTTCGAGAAAGGAGTTGTAAATACTTATTAGTTAATTATTCTCTGTTACATTTTTTTTAAATTGCTCATTTTTACTTTAAATACTGACCTTCGGGATAGTTCTTGGCCTCTTGAATTTTAACAGATTACACCACGGGTTAAATCATCTGTATTACAGATTACTTACTTACAATGTGGAAAAAGGCCCTTCGGCCCAACAAGTCCACACCGACCTGCTGAAGCACAACCCACCCATACATTTACCCCTTCTCCTAACACTACAGGCAATTTAGCATGGCCAATTCACCTGACCTGCACATCTTTGGACTGTGGGAGGAAACCGGAGCACCCGGAGGAAACCCATGCAGACACGGGGAGAATATGCAAACTCCACACAGTCAGTCGCCTGACGCGGGAACTGAACCCAGGTCTCTGGCGCTGTGAGGCAACAGTGCTAACCACTGTGCTGCCCTTTGCAGATTTAAATTAATGGGGGGGGTTACCCCATGTCGTAACACACTGGAGATGTTGCCTGTGATAGAAAGCCTGGGTTATGAGGACAGACTGAATAAGTGAGTTTGTTTTCCTTGGAACAGAGGAGGCTGAGGGGAGCATTTGATTCAGCATTATAAAATTATGAAAGGCAAAGACACTTGCCTTTGTGAGAATATTTTACTAATGGCAGACATGTCTGAAATCAGAAAGTATAGGTTTATGGTGAGGATTAAGTGGTTTAGAGGAGATCCCAGAGAAAGATTATTCAACCAGAGAATGGTGGAAATATGGAACATGCTGCTTGTCAAGTGAAGGCTGGCACTCTCAACTTTTAAGAAGCATCTGAATGAATACTTAAAATGCTGGGAAATAGTAGGTTATGAACCAAGGTAAATAGGATGTGTGTAGTTTAACGTTTGGTTGGCATTGACACAGTGGGCCAATTATCTGCTGTGTGATTATCTGGCACAGTTTTGCACATTCACTTAGTATTAAATTACAAAGGGGCATTGATAGGCTTTCACCTCCACTGTCCACAATACCACCTAGTGCATCAACAAATTTGGATGTCTGACTTCCTCTGCCATTATCCAAGTCATTAATAAATATTGTGAATAATTGAGGCCGAAACGCACATCTTTGTGGGACACCACAGGTCACATTGTGCCAATTTGAGTAGCTGCACAGTAACCCTACTTTGTCGCCTGCACTTCAATCAATTTCCCAACCATATCAGTCATTTGTTAGTGCATTTAAGTCTTACGTGAATAGATTTCAAAAAGAACAGTTGACAAAGAACATGGTCCTTCAACTTAACATGCAGAAAATGGGAGCAAAAATGTCTCGAAACTATCCACAATTTTTTCAGGCCACAATTAGAGTACTGTGTCCACACCTAATCTCCACACTTTAGGAAGAATGTGAGGCTCCTTGAGAAGGTGCAGAAGAAATTTACCAGATTTTAGTCACAAGGTTTGGCTGGAGAAGCTGAGCTAGCTCTCCTTGGAGCAAGTGGAATTAAAATGGGATCTGAAAGAGATGCACACGATGATAAGTTTAGACAACAAAAACGCTGTTCCCATTAGCTGATAGTACAATGACTAGGGGACACTGATACAAGATTGGGGTCAAGAGATGCAGGAGGAACATGAGGTAGATTATTTTGACGCTGCAAGTCATTACCTGCTATTTAGGGTGATGGAAAGAGAAAAAATTCATGATTTCAAAAAGGGAATAAACCTGCAGCATCACAAGCAGAGATTAGGGAAATGGTATTGCTTGGATTGCTGTCAGGAAACAGCATGAACTGAACATGCTGCATGGTCTCTTTTCCTGCCATAATGACGCTCCGACCTTATTTTATTGCTAAGGATATTTTTTTTGAACAGTTATCCATGTGTGTGAAAATCGAAAGAATGAAAGATGATCTATTCCCTTATCAGGTGTTGTTTTTAAAGAATCAGAAATTCATAACTTCCCAACATGAATTTCTCAACATTTTTTAACATAATATGATTTTGTCCATTAGATGGAGCTATTGTTTCAGTGAGCACCCATCCTTATTTAGATTATCAGAAATGTCAAATGGGATAAGTGAAGGAATCTAACATAGAGTCACAGAGTAAATGAGTAAGAGAGTTAGACAGCGCGGAAACAGACCCTTCAGTCCAATTCATCAATGCCAATCAATCAGATATCCTAAACTAATCTAGTCCCATTTGCCAGCATTTGGCCACATCGCTCTAAACCGTTGCTATTCAGATACCCATTTAGATGCCTTTTAAATGTTGTAATTGAACTAGCCTCCATTACTTCCTCTGGCAGCTCATTCCATGCACGCACCACCCTCTGCTTCTAAATGTTGTCCCTTAGATCCCTTTTAAACCTTTCCTCCTTCACTCTAAACCTCTACCCTCTAATTCTGGACTCCCTCACACTGGGGAAAAGACCTTGTCTATTTACCCTATCCATGACCCTTATGATTTTATAAACCTCTGTAAGGTCACCCCTCAGCCTCTGACATTCAAGGGAAAGCCTATTCAGCCTCTCTATAGCTCAACCTCCTACAATCCTGGCAACATCCTTGCAAAACTTTTCTGAACCCTTTCAAAATTCACAACATCCTTCCAACAGGACGGAGACTAGAAATGCACACAATATTCTAAAAGTGGCAGAAACAATGTCCTGCACGACCCCCCAACTCCTATACTCAATGTTCTGACCAATAAAGGAACAAATACCAAAGGCCTTCTTCACCATCCTAACTACCTGCACTCTGAGGTCTCTTTGTTCAGCAATACTCCCCAGGATCTTACCATTAAGTGTATAAATCCTGCTCCGATTTGCCTTTCCAAAATGCTGCAGCTCACATTTATCTAAATTAAACTCCACCTGCCATGCCTCAGCCCACTGGCCCATTTGATCAAGATCCCCTGGTACTCAGAGGTAACCTTCATCGCTGTCCATTACACCTGTAACTTTGCTGTCATCTGCAAATTTATGAACTATATCTATGTTTACATCCAAATCATTTATATAAATGACCAACAGTAGTACTAATTCTTGCGGTACGCCACCGGTCACAGGCCTCCAGTCTGAAAGGCAACGCTCCACCACCACCCGATGTCTTCGACTTTCAAGCCAGTTCAGTAGTCAAAGGGCTAGTTCTCCCTGTATTCCGTGTGATCTAACCTTGCAAACCAATCTACTTTACTCAAGTCCATCTACATCAAACCCACCTCTCTGCCCTCATCAATCCTCTTTGTTACTTCTTTAAAAAACTCAGATTTTCCACACGCAAAGCCATATTGACTATCCCTAATCAGTCCTTGCATTTCCAAATACATGCAAATCCTGTCCGTCAGGATTCCCACCAATACATTGCCCACCACTGATGTCAGGCTCATCGATCTACAGTTCCCGGCTTTTTCCTTACCACCTTTCTTAAACAGTGGCACCATGTTAGCCAACATTCGGTCTTCTGTTACTTCACCTCTGACTATCGATGATACAAATATCTCAGCAAAGGGCCCAGCGATCACTTCCCTAGCTTCCCAAAGAGTTCTAGAGTACACCTGATCAGGTCCTGGGAATTTATTCACCTTTATGCATTTTAAGACATTCAGCGCCTCCTCCTCTATAAAATGGACATTTTTCAAGATGTTACCATCTATTTTCCTTTTCGTAACCATACCCTCAATTTCTTTAGTCATCCAGCATTCCTTATACCTACCAGCCTTGCCTTTCACCCTAAAAGGAACATACTGAACTCTCATTATCTCATTTTTGAAGACTTCCCATTTTCTAGCTGTCGTTTTATCTGTGCACAGACACCCCCAATCAACGTTTTCCTAATACTGTCAAAATTGGCCTGCCTCCAATTCAGAACTTCAACTTTTACATCGAACTGTAATGTGATAGGCAGATAAAGGTAGGGGCGAAAGTGATCGGTTGGAGAGGAGGGAGGAGCGGATAGGTGGGAAGGAAGACGGACAGGTCAAGTGGGCAGTACCGAGTTGGAGGCTTGGGACTGGGATAAAGCGGGGAGAGGGGAAATGAGGAAACTGGTGAAGTCCACATTGCACCACTATGACAGTCTCAGTCTATGCTTGGAAAGTTACCATAACCACCCTGTTTTTCTTATAGATAACTCAGATCTCCTTACATATTTGTTGCTCAATTTCCCATTGACTAATGGGGGAGGTAAAAACAATGACTGCAGATGCTGGAAACCAGATTCTGGATCAGTGGTGCTGGAAGAGCACAGCAATTCAGGCAGCATCCGAGGACAGGCAAAATCGACGTTTCGGGCAAAAGCCCTTCATCAGGAATAAATGCAGAGAGCCTGAAGCGTGGAG
>NC_057716.1:117453491-117471267 GCF_004010195.1 Chiloscyllium plagiosum | reverse complement strand
GGGTGGTAGGGGGGCGTGGACCTGACCAGGTAGTCACGGAGGGAACGGTCTTTGCGGAAGGCGGAGAGGGGTGGGGAGGGGAATATATCCCTGGTGGTGGGGTCTGTTTGGAGGTGGCGGAAATGTCGGCGGATGGTTTGGTTTATGCGAAGGTTGGTAGGGTGGAAGGTGGGCACCAGGGGCGTTCTGTCCTTGTTGCGGTTGGAGGGGTTGGGTCTGAGGGCGGAGGTGCGGGATGTGGATGAGATGCGTTGGAGGGCATCTTTAACCACGTTGGAAGGGAAATTGCGGTCTCTAAAGAAGGAGGCCATCTGGTGTGTTCTATGGTGGAACCGTGGAGGGTCAACAGTACAATCCCAAAAAAAGGTGATTATCTCTTTGTTATTTCTCAGATCCATCTAAATAACTTCCTTGGACATCTTCCCAGGAATGTCCTCCATAAGTACAGCAGTAATGTTATCCCTTATCAAAAACGCACTCTGAATTTCTGAAACTGGATTTCACCAATTTCCTCATTTCCCCTTCCTCCACCTTATCCCAGTGCCAAGCCTCCAACTCAGCACCACCCTCTTGACCTGTCCATCTTCCTTCCCACCTATCCTCTCCACTCTCCTCTCTGAACTATCACCTTTACCCCACACCTTCATCTACCTATTGCATTCCCAGCTAAATTCCCTGAGCCTCAACCCCTCCCATTTATCTCTCAGCCCCCCGACCCACAAGAATCATTCCTGATGAAGGGCTTATGCCCAAAATGTCGAATCTCCTGCTCCTTGCCTGCTCCTTGGATGCTGCCTGACCTGCTGTAATTTTCCAGTACCACACTCTCGACTGCTGACTAGAAAGCCCCCTATCACAAGCGATCACTTGGAACCTGACGTACCCCTTGTTACATTAGAGCCAGTCTCAGTACCATAAACTTGGCTGTTCATGCTACATTGCCCCGAGAGTCCATCAGCCCCTACATTTTCCAAAGAAGCATTCTTGTTTGAGATGTGGATAGCCATTAGAGACTCCTGCACTAACCGCCTCCCTCTCCTAGCTTTCCGATAGGTAACCCACCTACTTGATTGTATCTGTGGCTTTTCTCCCTTCCGATAAATACCATCCATCACAACCCCGAGCTCTTGTAAATTCCTCATTGCCTCCAAATGCCACTCCAACCGATCCAAACGGTCTGATAGGATTCGCAAGCAAAGATATTTCCTGCAGAATAATCGTCAGTAACATGGAAACACTCCTTAATCTGACAGGAAGATCATCTCTTCACCTTAATTTACAGACCCAGAAAATAGCATCATCTTGTTGCTCTAAATAACCCCACTCCAGGCTAACTTAGAACATAACAGTGCACCACAGGCCCTTAGGCATTCGATGTTGCACCGACCTGTGAAATCAATCTGAAGCCCATCTAACCTACATTATTCCATTTTCATCCACATACCTATTCAATGATCATTTAGTTGCCCTTAAAGTTGGCGAGTCTAACACTGTTGCAGGCAGTGCGTTCCATGCCCTGACTACTCTGAGTAAAGAAACTGCCTCTGACATCTGTCCTATATCTATCAGCCTTCGATTTAAGGATATGTCCTCTCACGCTAGCCATTGCCATTTGAGGAAAAAGGCTCTCACTGTCCACCCTATTTAGCTCTTTGATTATCTAATAGGTCTTAATTATGTTCACCCTATCTAATCCTCTGATTATCTTGTATGTCTCAATTAAGTCACCTCTCAACCTTCTCTCTAACGAAAACAGCCTCAAGTCCCTCAGCCTTTCCTTGTAAGTCCTTCCCTCCATACCAGGCAACATCCTAGTAAATCTTCTCTGAACGCTTTCCAAAGCATCCACATAATTCCTATAATGTGGTGACCAGAACTGTACGCAATACTCAAAGTGTGGCCGCACCAGAGTTTTGTACAGCTGCAGCATGATCTCATGGCTCCAAAACTCAATCCATCTACTAATAAAAGCCTTCTTAACAATCTTATCAACCTGGGTGGCAACTTTCAGGGATCTATGTACATGGACATCGAGATTTCTCTGTTCATCTACACTACCACAAATCTTATCATTAGCCCAGTACTCTCTATTCCTGTTGCTCCTTCCAAAGTGAATCACTTAGTATCTATGTTTTCCATTTTTGAAATTTAATCAAGAGACAGATGGCAATAAAACATATAATCAAAAAAATAACCTACTCTACTTACTATTGTAGATTTACAGCAAGGTTACACTTAATAACTATGCACTTACCTATTCCTGTGCTATGAGCTCTCCCATACAGGCTCCTCCAAGTCAGCTGTGAATTCAGCTGTTTGGTAATTTTTCTCAGATGCACTCTGACATCCAGAGGTACTTGAACTTCAACAGCAAAGGCAGTAGCTATACAGATTTACTACTGTGTCAGAGAGCAGTGTAGGTTTATTTTTCTGACCATGTGTCTCTATCATTGTCTCCCTTCCTCTTTTTTAGAATATATATCTCAACTTGGTTCTCTTGAAAAGATATTCAGACAATTCACATTGATTACTATGTTCCCACACACAAAAGATTTCCTTGTTTTCCTTATCCATAGCAAGAAAACTGCATCCATGCTCAACCACTGGCTTGTGCCAAATTTGCTGGTCTTATGCAGAGTGCAGACTATTACAGCTAGGCTCTGTGCACCCAAGTAAATGAAGCCTCCATTCTCGAATGCTATCCATCACACCTCTACAGTTCAATCTATCCAATCTGAACAAAATTGACCTGCTGAGCAAGAAACATCAAGGCTGCTAGCATTCATGGAACGGAACACAGTTATGAATAATATTCTAATGATAGAATATTACTCTTGGTGATAGAGGATATAAATATTGTGAGAGTGACATGTCACCAATGCTTTTTACCTTTTGCACATCACAATATTTTATTCAATAGGAAAAGAGGGTACTAATTGGTCGCCAAGACCATTCTGACTGGCAAGTCATTACTATGGAGAAACAATAGGCAGCTGGAGACCCCCAAAGGTCCTGGATTACTCGTAAAAACACAAGGTGAAAGAAAGGTAGAGCATCAAAGCCATCTTCCATGCTCATTCCTCTCCAGGTCAGATCATTGCTCCACAAGTGTTCCCTGGCCAACATTTCTGTCTCAGGCTTGCATAGTGCTCCAGCAAAGCTCAGCACAAGCTGGAAGGACAGCATCTCATTTTCCACTTGGGGACCCTGCAGCCTTCTGCACTCAATATCGAGTTCAATAATTTGACAGTCTGATCACCTTCTCCCGTGAACTTACCCAAACCACCAACACACTGTTGTCAGTTACTAATTGTCTCAATTAGCAACCATTCGTTCTCCCAGGCTGACCTTAACCCATTCTTTTGTCTGCCCAACCGCTGTTCTCTCTTCTGGGCTCCACTTCCTCCCACCTCTCCCCACCCAATCTTCACCCAGTACATAACAACCTATTCCTAGCTACAATTAGTTCTGAAGGGTTACTGATCTGAACTCATTAACTCTTCTTTCTCTCTACAGATGCTGTCAGACCTGTTGAATTTTTCGTGCAATTTCTGTTTTTGTTTCTGATTTCCAGCATCTACAGTTCTTTGTTTATTTTTTCCCAGATCATTGCTCTCTGTATATCGCACAAACTCACACACAGGCCAAAAGATCACCATGCTCAGATATGCGAAGGGCCCAGTCTATCTCAAATTACTCTGGATGGGCATTGCATTTCAAAGGTGTGAATAGCTGATTAAACTAAGCCATTTTCCAAACTCAACTCTGGAAAATGTGCCACTTCCATAGAACTGACACGTTTACTTTTGTGTAAAATACAGAAATGATTAAAGGCAGTCAAGCCATGGTTCAACAGTAGCTCATGAATTTCTGAGACAGAGATTATCAACTCAATCTCACAACAGAGTCTTGAATATATAATCTAGACTGACTTTCTGTTACGATCATACTTTTATCAAACACGCAAGGAAACTTATAACACAGAACTTTTAAAAAAATTTAAAATATTGCATTGTTAAATACATTATGTATCTTAGATATAGCATCAAGCTCCTGTCATCTGATCTGACTTTGAGTTGCTGTCAGCGTACAACTTTGCATAAAGAGACAGGAGGAATTGAAATGTGAGACAAATTAAGTACAAAGCGTCCGGTGAATGGGGAACCAAACCAAGTTGGGATGGGAGTTGAAATCGAGCACTAGACAGCCATTATAACCAAGTCGGTAGAGAAGGGATATAGTCACTGTTGATGTGATTCATTGTAGTCACGTACTTAAGATTAGGTTAGATTAGATTACTTGCAGTGTGGAAACAGGCCCTTCGGCCCAACAAGTCCGCACCGACCCGCCGAAGTGTAACCCACCCAGACCCATTCTCCTACACTTACCCCTTCACCTAACACTATGGGCAATTTAGCGTGGCCAATTCACCTAGCCTGCACATTTTTGGATTTTCGGAGGAAACCGGAGCACCCGGAGGAATCCCATGCAGACACGGGGAGAATGTGCAAACTCCACACAGTCAGTCGCCTGAGGTAGTGAAAAGTAGTGAAAAAATTTGTTTTTGCAAGTAGTACGGCAGATTATCACAAACAAGGATAATAGGGTGCTTCGACAGAACAATGCATACAAGGCTACGGCTGCCCAGGAGGTGCACAACACAAGGTCAGCATTAGTAAGATCAACATTATTTGAAGTTAAAGTGTCCATTCAGCAGTCTAATAACAATGGGGAAGAAGCTGTTCTTGAACCTGTTGGTGCATGTGTTCAAGCTTCTGTATCTTCTGTCTGATGGAAGAGGTTGGAAGAGAGCATTAGCAGGGTGGGAGTGGACTTTGACGATGTTGGCAATCTTTCTGCAGCAATGAGAAGTATGAATGGTGAGTTTATCTTTTAATGAGAACAAAGTTGTCAATATATTTTCAGGATGCAGGTTGTGGATAGAGAGCATCACAAGAAACTTTAAAGGACATGAGCTGATACCCAGAGACTGAGAGTGGGTGTGGGGGAAGAAGTTATTAAAGGAACATGCACTGAAATTGAATGGAGATTGGAATAACTGGCTGCCAGACAAAAAATAGGTTTGATGTGAATACTTGAACACATGCCAGTCAGCAAGAGTGCACAACTGTACAGATGTGGAGTAATGCACAGAAAGGAGTTGTGGGCTCACCCGGAAATAACTCAAGCCTGAGGAAAGTGGAAAGGAACAAAACTACAGGAAGTAACATCATAAAACTGTATTTTCTTTGGGTTCGAAGGGTAATTTTAGACCTCAGTAAAGTAATTATTCCTACAAAATTAGAAGACGTGTAATAAAAAGGAGTGAAAATTGAGCAGATTTATGCAGCAATTTAGAAATAAACAAAGTTCTAAAGATTTGTGTGGTTATTTATTTCCATGAACTGAATTTGCCTTATTATAATTATTGCATCTCATCCGATTTTTTTCACTTACAAAGAAACACTAATTAATAGGGTTGGGCTGAAACATTTAAATGACCAAGAGGAGCATTATTGCAAAGGCAGCAGTACACATTAAGGATAGCAGGGTACAACAGAAGAGCAGGATGGTAAAGGAACTATAGTAATATGAGAAGGCCAACAGTTCACAATGTGTGCCAGGCTTAGTTCATATATACAGATGGTTAAAAAGCTGTAGAGTTTTAGAATTTTACAGCAAATCATAACTGTACCAACATGTTCAGGTGTTACTAACATTCATAAAATTCCTCACCACCATTCCCCCCACCTTTTATTGCAACCTCTTAATTT
Source organism: Chiloscyllium plagiosum (assembly GCF_004010195.1). NCBI lineage: Eukaryota > Metazoa > Chordata > Chondrichthyes > Orectolobiformes > Hemiscylliidae > Chiloscyllium > Chiloscyllium plagiosum. Next base: position 117,465,493 of record NC_057716.1, on the reverse strand, counting down.
TAGATTTGAAGAAATATTTGCCCATCTCCCTTTTAAAAGTTATTTTACATTCTGCTTCCACCATTATTTGTGGTAGGCCGTTCCAGATCTTAAGGGACTCTGAAACATCCACAATTTTACCCAAGGGCTTTCCAAATGGCCAGCAGCCACTGTCAATTGTTAAAACCTACTGAACTGTCACCGCTTCCCCCTCCCCCAAATCTGAAGTATGAACAACGAAGTTTCACATTGGTTCCCTTTTTGTCTGGTGACTATGGAAGGTACCACAAGAATTCTATCCACTTTGTCTGATAAGACAAAGATGTTTTCAATAGATTTTTATCAAAACACAGCAGCTTGGCTGGTTCCAGCTTGCAGGACTAAAAGTAGTTGCCTCGGAAACATATTTTAGCTTATGGAAATGAGAACTTTTGAAAAAGAAAGTCTCATGCAGGATTAAGTCCCTGATCCATCCTGCAGTTTACAGAAAATGAGGGAGCGCGTTGACACAGATATGTCAAAATCACGATATCATTGATTTCTTGCTCACACTAGAGAAAATTCTTGGGTCATGGCCATAAGCTTCCTTGTATCGTACGTGCCAACAATCATCTTTTCCTTTCATCATTCATGGGACATTACTGTCACTGCCTCGGCCAGTATTTATTAAACATTCCTGATTGCTCAGAAGACAGCTTGCTGCAGTTGTTCAGATAGTTTGATCCTTAACTTGCTTTCAAATTGCTCAACATCTTTTAAGCTGATCAAATGGAGAAAGCACCCATTTTTAATCCTCGATATTCAGAATCTGTGATTCCTCCTCTCAAACCAGTGAATATCTTATGTATCTTTTCAGTAGTTCCAAATCTTTCTGACATGGGGAAAGTGTCAGCTTTGGCTCACTGACAGCAGTAATGCCAGCATGTTACATCGATTGTTTTTGCAAAAATGTATTTTATTAATAAAATTTGTAAAAATACAAAGCTTCTCAAATTGAAAATTACAGCAGGTTCTATTCTGAAGTGCTTCAGTACATTGCCTGAGAGTGTGGTAGAGGCAGGTACCACCGCAACATTTAAGTATTATTTAGATGAACATTTGAAACTCTACTGCATACATGGCTAGAGGCTAAATGCTGGGAAATGAAATTAGAATAGATAGATGCTTGATGACCAATAGGGAGATAATGAATCAAAGTGCCTCTTTCCATGCTGTAATACTCTGATTCCATGACTCTTTGAATTACAACACTTTTAATATTTACAATACACACTCGTCACTTGACAGTCAGCCACACATGCACATAGGTAAAAACAATGACTGCAGATGCTGGAAACCAGATTCTGGATCAGTGGTGCTGGAAGAGCTCAGCAATTCAGGCAGCATCCGAAAAGCTTCGAAATCGACGTTTCAGGCAAAAGCCCTTCATCAGGAATGAAGTGCTTCATCCTGATGAAGGGCTTTTGCCCGAAACGTCGATTTTGAAGCTTTTCGGATGCTGCCTGAACTGCTGTGCTCTTCCAGCACCACTGATCCACACATGCACATAACCTGGGTTGGCACTCCAATGCACTGATGAGTGAATGCTACAGGTGCTGCCTTGAAGACATGAAGCTGAGGGCTTGTCTGCCCTCTGAGGTGGAAGTATTAGATCTCATTACAGTTTACAACAAGCATTCAATCTTCAACTAATGTCACCAGAAGGACATTAGCTGGTCTCTTGTTTCACTCTGTTTGGTGAATGTTACCATATCCAAATTAGGTGCTGTGCAGGTTACATTATAAAGTGTACTTAACTAGCTTTGCAATATCCACACGCCATGAAGTGCATTATATAATTTCAAGATTCTTCTTTTACAAAGGTAGCATTTTCAAGTACAAATTAATATTCTTAATCAGCTGAGTATTTGTCTCCAGTGGTGGCTTTCTTGGTTAGCCTTTAACATACCACTAAATACAATAATGATATTTAATTGGGCAGCCAAACCTTTTAAAAATGATTCAACATCATATAAAAACTACCTCCACAACACCAAAGTATAGACTTGTGCTCAAATTGCTTGGTATTTTGTTTACCCATTAATTACTTCTGCTTTACATAAAAGTCACCCCACAAATAAAAGTGAGCCAGTTGAACCATTAAACATGCCTTTGCTATTCTCTCAGGCACTATCTTGCAGTCATGAGTGGACCTTCACATATCCAAATATCTAATTATACAACAGTACAATGCAAAGCTATAATTGTAAGAAATTTTAAAAAAAACTTGCACTACATTGTGCTTTTCATGACCACCAGATAGCTCAAAATGCTTTATTGTCAATGAAACACCTCTGAAATATTGTCATTATTGGACGTACCAGCACTGACTTCCAGATTTAGAAGCCCATGCCGAGGAAAACAAAATTGAAGGAAATGTAGGTTGCAAACCCAGTTCAAAATAATTTTCTTTTTTGTGGTATGGAGTTCTTCTTGAGATATATTTCAAGGACTGCGCTTTGATTTTCAGGAGCTACATTTTCATTCTCAGTAACTCCTTTATTCAGTGATGCAGCCATTTGGTAACATATCTTCTGTATTTGCATTGCCCTATGGGAGATTTACCGGAGGATCTTGTGGTGCATTGGTAGGTATACCTACTTCTGTGTCAGAAGGTCCAGGATCAAGTCACACTTGCTTCAAAGGTGTGGCATAACATGCCTGAACTGGTTGATTAAAAATGTCTATGGGACAATTAGACTTACATAGAAGCAGAATTAAAATAATACATAATTATCCTCAATACTCAGTTCCCATTCATTAAACTGAAAACCACAACACACAATAATTTCCACTCAAAGTATATAAATTAGGACAAGATAGCAGGCATCAGTTAGCAACGTAACTGTTTTTTCCAAAAATAACTGACACAGATTTCAGAACACATAAAGCGACATCTTTCATGTGAAATCACTGCTAATGGTTTTCAATCACATATGCACAAAGCTGGAAGATTTTTGCCAGGCAGTTACTACCCTGCATTAACAAAGTGAAAACACAAAAAGATTCCTCAAACATTATGGTGTTTCTATTGCTTCAAACTACTCAGATGGGCGGCACAGTGGCTCAGTGATTAGCATTGCTGCCTCATATTCAACTCCATCCTGTGGAGTTTACACATTCTCCCCCTATCTGCATGGGTTTCGTCCAAATACTCTAGTTTCCTCCCACAGTCCAAAGATGTGCACATTAGGTGGATTGGTCATGCTAAATTGCCCCATGGTATCCAGGGACGTGCAAACTAGGCGGGTTAGCCGTGAGAAATGCAGGGTTACAGGGATAAGGTAGGCCTGGGTGGGATGGTCTTTGGAGACTCAATGGGCTGAATGGCCTGCTGTTCACACTGTAGGGATTCTATGATTCCTACCAGATATGTTGTCATGGTATGCCACATATGTCCGTATTGCACCAACCCTCACATATGCATTGCTGCTCATCTTTTACTTTGAAAGAGCTATTCAACCCACCATTGCAAAATAATTCAACAAGCAAGACCAACATTTATTAAAACATCCTATAAAATGATCCAAATAACTAAAGTCAATAAGAATTATTTCGAAATGATTTTTAAAAAGGTAATGTTAATTCACTGGGCCAACATAACATCAATTTTTAAAAGGGACAAAACCCGAAATCAGGTTTTAGTCAGAAGGAGAATCAGGGCATGCATGCTACTCCAAACTGTGGTGACAAACAAATGGAACCTGCAAGTATTTAAACATTGCTAAAAGGAGATAATAAGAAAATGATTTTCTTCTTCCACTCATCAAGCCAAGGATACAAGAAACAGTCTTGAAGAAAAGGAACATCAAGTTATACTGCATGAGGATGCTGATGGGTTGGACATTGTAGGCACAGGGATGAAGCAGGAGCAGTTAACTGCTCCACTCCTTTTGCCCGAAACGTCGATTTTCCTGCTCCTAGGATGCTGCCTGACCTGCTAGATCACCACTCTGATCTAGAAGAAGTTAACTGTAATCTTAGTTCTCAGATCAGGCAGTTACATACTGATTGGTCAGGTCGTTGTCATGGGAATTCGCCAGCAATTGGAAAAAAGGCTATAGAGACAACCAATGAAAAGCACCAAGGGTACCAAACTCTGCACAGCATTATTTGTGTTGTCTCTCCACAAGTGCACAAGGGTTTGTACTCCAGCCACACTGGTAGAGGTCAGTTGCACAGCAGTCTTGTCTTGTCCTGAACCTGGACAGACAAAATTTAATGTAGAGACATTCAATGCATTGAATGTGAAGAATGAGACACAACATATTTAAAAGAGTGGAGAAACAAAGACCCGGGTGCACAGATCGACAAATCTTTGAGGTTTAATAAAGTTGTTGAAAACACAGTCAAATCCTTGGTTTCATAAATAGTGGTATAAGAGTACATAAGCAAGGAAGTTAAATAAAATCTTTAAAAGAAAAATTCCTGGTTAAGGTGCAACTGGAATATTGTTTGCAATTTTGAACACCTCACTAGAGGTATGATGTCCAGGTAGGAGGGAGCACAGAAGAACTCTGGTCTCGGACACGGGCAACAGGATCTCAATTATGTGGTGACATCAAAAAAGCTGGGTTATTTTCCTTGGAGCAGGAGATGTTATGGAGAGATTTCACAGGATCCTGCAGGATTTTGATTTAGTAAATAAGGAGAAACTGGGATGTTTGGGCTGACAAGTTATAAAACAGTTCCTACAGAATCAACCTCAATCAAGGGTGCAAGGCAAGGCTGAGATTTACATCCCATGCGAATGCTGGGTGGCTGTCACAAACTGTGAATTGCCATACATGCAGTCAAGGCATCTATGGAAAATTAGCACCCTTTTCTCCATGTTCATCTCATGAAAGTAGTGCAGTATTGGTCTGAAAGTAGTGCAATACTGGTCTGAAAGTAGTGCAATACTGGTCTGAAGCAACAGAAGGGCTTCCATCAGACTGCTTAGAATAGGTGGACTGGTCCATATTCAAGAAGACTGCATATCGAAAAAGTTAATCTGAACCTTCTGCAACCGGAAACCATGGATGAACCAGGAGATCCATTCCCTACTGAAGTATTCAAGTCAGGCAACCTGATCCGTACAGGAAATCCAGTACAAACTTCACAATGCAATCAGAAGCAATACCAAACTAAGCTTGAGACCCAATCTAACTACAAGGACATCCGTAATTACGTAACGGGCAATACAGCAAAATCGTACAGAATCATGGACAATAAAACATCCCTACCTGATGACCTCAATGCATTCTGTACTCATTTTGAATAGCAAGTCAGTGAAATGATGTCACCTATTCCAACAGCTTCAGCTGCACCTGGACCCATACCCACAGTCACGGCTGCGGACGTTAGATATGCCTTCTTCGAGTGAACCCATGGGAAAGTGACTGTCCTGAATGAAGTCCCCAGACAAGCACTCTAGATCCTGTGCTGAGCAGCTGGTGGGAGTATTTCCTGATGCCTTTAAACTCTCCTTACTTCGATTTGAAGTGCCCAGCTGCTTCATGAAGACTGCTCTCATCCCATTGCTGAAGAAAAATCATGCACGGTGCCTCAATGGCTCAAACCTTCATTCTTAGGAGGTGCTTCAAGAAGTTAATCAATTCCAGCCTCCCAGATTCCCTTGATCCTTTGCAATACAGGGCCAAAGGGCCTGTACTGCGCTGTATTTTTCTATGTTCTATGTAATTCACCTACCAGCGTAACAGGTCCTGGCAATGCCATCTCCCTGGCCATACACTCATTCCTGGAAACATCTGGATAACAAGAAGACCTACATCACGCTCTTACTTATTGACTACAGCACCACTTTCAACTCCATGATTCCAAACAAATTCATCTCCAAATTCCAAGACCTAGCTCTCAGCTACTCTTCCTGTGTCTGAATCCTCGATTTTCTGACCACAATTAGTAAGAATAGGTGACATCACAATGCTGGTGCCCTGCAAAGCTGCATACTCAGTCTGCTACTACAGTCCTTATACAGTCACAACTGTTTGGCCATAATCCACCCCAACTTCTCTTAGAAGTTTGCTGACAACACCACTGTTGCAGATTGGATTTCAAACAATGAAGAGAGACAGTAAAGAGATTGAGTGCTTATCAGCATGATGCCAAGACGACAATCTCTCCAACAATGTCAGCAAAATGAAGGAGCTGGTCTTTGACTTTAGGAAATGGAGTGGAGGGCATACGTCTGTATGCATCAATGGTGATGATGTGGAGATGGTCAAAATGGAGGAGCTAGTCTTTGACTTTAGGAAATGGAGTGGAGGATATACACCTGTCTGCATCAATGGTAATGATGTGGAGATAGTCAAAAGCATCAAGCTCCTGGAAGTGGTGACCACCAACAATCTGCTCTGGTCAACCCACATCAATGCAACAGTCAAGAAAGCACAACAATGGCTCGACTTCCTCAGGAGGCTAAGGAAATGTGGCATATCCATAAAGATTTTTATCAATTTTTCTCAATGCACAGAAAGATAGAAAGCATTCTATTTGAATGCATCACAGGATGGTATGGCAATTACTCTTCCCAGACCACAAGACACTACAGAGAGTCATGAACACAGCCCAGTCCATCACACAAGCCAGCCTTACATCCATTGACTCCATCTACACTTCCTGCTGCCTCACGAAAGCAACCAACATAATCAAAGCCCCCTGCACTCCAGTTAGACTCTCTACCACCCTCTTCCATCAGACAGAAAATCTAAAAGTTTCAAGAACAACTTCTTCCTTGCAGTCATCAGACTTCTGAACAGACCTTTCAAACATTAATGTTGATTACTCTCTCTGTGGCTCTAACACTATATTCTGCAGTCTGTGCTGCTACCTGATGCACTTTGTATGGTACAATCTGCCCATAGAGCAAGCAAAACAACACTTTTACTGTATCTTAGTACATGCGACAATAATAAATCAAATAAAATCTCCCCTTTTGTCATCATTGCTCTATTGGACCACCACCATATCAGTCCTAACACAGTGTGGTGTACATCAATGGTGCAATGCAAAGTCCAAGATAGATACCTGTCATTATGTCTAAGGCAGCCAAGATCCCCTGCCCAGCTATAGTCACAGCCTACAAACACTCATTTGAAGCTCTGCGGGTGATGGCCTGCTCTACTTTGATCATTCACATTTTTGCAATTCCTTGCAACACCAATCGACTAATATGAAAGGAGGAGTTCACAATCCTTTCATCCATGATGAATGGGTTCCTGACATCACCTTGCAAATTTGCTGTTTTACCTCAATCAGCTTGATTTACAAACCACAGAAAGTGACGATCAAGGTGTCTATTGGTAAATTATGTTTAAGAGCATTTGGAATGACAATGTGGCCGGGCAGTAAAACTGAGAGAGTTGGAAGATCAAATGTCCTTTTCCCAAAACTTTATTTTTATTCTTCAATGGAAAGTGGACATGGCAAGGCCAGCATTTACCAGCCCATCCCATCCCATCCCGAACTGAATTGAGTGGGTGGTTTAACTTGCCATATCAGAGATAAATGTCAACTGCAGGTCTGCAGTTAGACTGGATAAGGACAGCAGATTTCCCTCACATTAGTCAAAAGATGGATTTTTACAATAATCAAAATAACTTTCATGGTCAGTGAAACCAGATTATTGAATGGACTTAAAATTTCATCTTCTGCAATAGTTGGATTTGAACCTCCGTCCCCACTGAGCCTCTGGATTACTAACCAGTAACATTGCCACCACACTGCTACCTGCCCCTAGAATATATTTCCAGACAGTACTGACTGACTGTCTTCAATACGGAACTGCAGCAGAGATCACATCAAATAGAAGGTAAGAGTCTTTTTTTAAAATTTATTTAACCTGATTTTCTAATTACACATCTCTGGAGCAGAGATTTGATTTGAAAGCACATGCCACATGCCTTAATGACTACTGTCCAGTGACTCTGAACTCCAAAACCACGGAGTGCTTCCAGAGGCAGGCCATGGCTCACATCAAATCGAGTCTCCCAGCTTGTCTCGATCCTCTACAATTTGCCAATGTAACAGATCCATAGCGGTCACCATTTTCCTAGCCCTGCATTCATCCCTGGAACATCTGGACAACAAGGACACTACATCAGACTTCGGCGGCAGCTCCAACTTCAACACATGATCTTGCCTCGCACATGCCCTATGTGATGTAACTTGTATGCCTGTCTAGTTATTTTCTTCACCCAATGTTCTGTATGCTCTTGCTTACTATGATCTGCCTGTACTGCTTGTAAACAAAGCTTTTCACTGTACTTAGATATATGTGACAATAAATCAATCAAATCAAATCAAACCCAGTCCGCCCGGTCCAACTGCGCCACCAGAGGACCCCAAAAGTCTTGATGAATAACACTTCATCCATGTCATCATCCTGGGTTGATTTGATCAGTTGGAGGGGGTAAGGTGAGACCCTTCTCAAGATGAGTCATATTAGACTTGAAATGTTACTGTGCCTCTCTCTCAATTGTTGTCAGGCATGCTCTGTTTTCTGATTTAATTAAAATCCATTTCTTCCTCACCTTAACACATAATATATTGCCATTCCTTCACCATCACTGGAGGGGAATCCTGGAATTCCCTCTCTAATGGCACTGTGGGTCAACCCACAGCAGATGGACTGCAATAGTTCAAGGAGGGAGCTCACTATCACCTTCTCAAGGGCAACGAAGGACTGGCAATAAATGCTGGCCCCATATCTCACAAATGAATTAATAAAAAAAAGCTAAAAATATAAATTCAACTTAAAGCTGGATATAGTTCTTCCATGCTAGAACCCAAGCTGTCAAACAATAAGAATATCTGATGAATCTGCATCATGAATTTTTACAAAAGGTCACTACTAGGGCAGCCATTACAGACAATGAAAGAGACAGTTCATGAATATGGTGGAACATTTCTTAACTTCTCAGCAAAAAAAAAATTCTTTACTAATTGTTACAACTCAGACAGCCAGGGAATGAAGCACAGAAGACTACAGTAAAATCTTTATACTTTACAGGCTTTTATTTACAGAATACAAACCATTTGTCATGCATCTTAATTCAGTAATCATGGACTCAAGACCAACAAAGGGTCTGTTTCCATGCTGTATGACTCTATAAATGAAATCTTTCAAACTAAAACTTGACTAGGAAAGACAGCATCATTAATATGTGAAACATTTAATTTGAAATGTTAATCTATACAGGAAACAAAATCTTCAAAGAAACAGCAGAGGCAATCTTGGTTTGAAATGAGGTTGAGAGTGGTGCTTAATAGACTACATTCAAAAAAATAATAATTCAAAATAATTCCTTGAAAGGAGAAGTTCATTTAAAAAAAGTGGATGATGTTGCAATTTGTGGGCACAAGCGATTACAAAACTAAATTAAATTGACTAAAACAGGACTGTGGTAACTTTTATTTCTGGGTAAACAAACCTGCCTGACTGTTGTATTTTGCCAAATCTGAAAATCTCTCTGGGAAATTGTAAATGATCAATTTCACAGTAATGAATTAATTCTTAATAGTAAGTTCAGAATAAAACGACAGGAGAGACCTGTTCCTGACCCAATGAAATTCAAACACAAGGTGCTGAGAGATTTTTTTTTGTACAGATCCTTTTGCAGCGTCCATGCTCAGACTTGTCTTGGACATCTAGTCACGGAAGACTGAGTTCCATCAAAGTGTGTTGCTGTTCACAATATTTTCATAGATCACAGAATATCTACAGCGTGGAAGCAGGCATTCGGCCCACCAAGTCCACATTCCTCATGAAGGGCTTATGCCCGGAACGTCGATTCTCCTGCTCCTCGGCTGCTGCCTGACCTGCTGTGCTTTTCCAGCACCCCACTCATGGACATTGAGTCCACACCAATTCTCTGAAAAACATCCCACCCAGACCCACTCCTTAACCAATCCATGGAACTATGCATTTCTAACGGTTAATCCACCTAACCAATACATTCCTGGGCATTTTAGAATGGCCAATCCACATAACCCACACAGACACAGGGAGAATGTGCAAACTCCACACAGACAGTTGCCGAAGGCTGGAATCAAACGAGGGTCCCTGGTACTGTGAGGCAGCAGTGCTAACCAGTGAACTACCATGCCACCTCTAAATTTTAGTTTAGTGCGAAGTCTCTTTCTGTTCGAACACGAAGTGCTTGAACTTAAGGCTGATCAGTGGTTGGTTGCACATAGCCGAGTGAGAACACTGGTCTTACAAGGCTGTCTTTTGTGTTCCAAACCAGCAGAATTCCTTGAATTGTCAGGCAGGACGTGTTAGGATTTGTGAATTTTCATCACACGTTGGAATTAACGTGTACCTTTGAGTACTAAACAATTTGCAATACAATCTATCATCTAACACATAAAACACTAGGTGCAAATGCTCAGTATCCTCACCCATCACATGAATGGCAGTTTTTCGATCATGACATAGTTTAGGTTGAATGTGTGCATTATCATTAATGTTTGGGCATTAACTGGATTAAAATATCAAACACTACGCTGGTAGAGATGTGCAGCCAATTGATAGTGCTGGAAGGGGGATGTGATAGACAGTAGTACTACAGTAGATACAATTTATTTTGCCTTTCAAAGAAAAGGCTAGAGTTGCCATAAGGGTCTACCCATAAGATCAGAGACAGTGGGATGAGAGCACAAGTGGCTTGCTGGTTACAAGACTGAAAGCAAAGTGTGCGAGTAAAGAGGAGTCATTCGGAGTGGCAGAAAGTAGGAAGTGATGTTCCCACAAGTCACAGTGATTCCAGTGACTTTTCATCAAAACTCAGCTGAAGAGTCACCAAACTCAAAACTTTGCTTTCTCCCCACAGATGCTACCGATCATCTGGTGTCGCCAGCAATTCCGGTTTTCATTTCAGATCTCCAGCATCCGCAGTTCTTTGTTTTATTTCAGTGCTGAGACCATCGCTTTTCACAAATGACATTAATGATTTGGATTTTGGAATCAAATGCACAATTCATTTTTTTGAAGGGGGGGGCACACGGGCTACACATGGTTGGGCTGCAGCTAAAGATGGTTATTACTGATGAGAACTACAACAAATTAAAAATCACACAACACCAGGTTATAATCCAGCAGGTTTACTTGGAAGCACTAGGTTTCGGAGCGTAGTTGCCCACCTGATGAAGGAGCAGTGCTCCAAAAGCTAGTGCTTTTAAATACACCTCTGGGCTATAACTTGACGGTGTGTGATTTTTAACTTTGTACACCCCAGTCCATTACCAGCACTTCCAAATCATACAACAAATCACAGGATGATGTCCATAAATATGTAGAATGTAAAAGTAATTAACAAAGTCCAAGATAGCAAAATGTGAGGTGATATAAACTGGTAGAAAAAAATAATTTGGAAGGTGTAAGTCCAGGTGAAGTAGAGAAACAGAAGGATCTCAGAGTACAAATATATCAATCATTAAAATGTTCTTCCGCAGTTTATCAAGCCTGTAATAAGAAGCAAACCAAATATTAGGCTTTATACCTAATTGGACATTATGCTGAACACATTTTAAACAGTAGTTAAATAATACTTATTTAAAGATGCATGTAAATCTGGTTGCCATTCGAACAAAAATGATATATAGAGTAACTGGAGAGGGTGCAGGGAAGATTTACAAGAACTATATTCAGAATGCACGGATATGCATATCAGGGTAAGGTGAACCACTGGGCCTCTTTTCTCCTTAAAGGTTGAGAAGTGACTTAATCAAGGTCTTAAAAATATGCAAAACTTGTGCCCACACCTCCCCCCCTCACTTCCCTCCAAAGGCCCCAAGGGACACTTCCATATCCGCCACAAATTCACCTGCACCTCCACACACATCATCTATTGCATCCGCTGCACCCGATGTGGCCTCCTCTATTTTGGGGAGACAGGCCGCCTACTTGCGGAGCGTTTCAGAGAACACCTCTGGGACACCAGGACCAACCAACCCAACCACCCCGTGGCTCAACACTTCAA
>NC_057716.1:117444474-117453455 GCF_004010195.1 Chiloscyllium plagiosum | reverse complement strand
TGACCTCCCTCCACCTATCGCATTTCCAACGCCCCTCCCCCAAGTCCCTCCTCCCTACCTTTTATCTTAGCCTGCTTGGCACACCTTCCTCATTCCTGAAGAAGGGCTTATGCCCGAAACGTCGATTCTCCTGTTCCTTGGATGCTGCCTGACCTGCTGCGCTTTTCCAGCAACACATTTTCAGCTCTGATCTCCAGCATCTGCAGTCCTCACTTTCTCCTTAAAAATATGGTCTTATCAGCTAACTTTGGAAACCCTTTTGTGTGCTAATCAAGGCAGTGTATTTAAAATGCAATGTTACGTATACCCTCATCTAATGCAGGCAAAATCCACTTGTCACCTATGAAGAACTATCAGAAGTTTGAAATATTATTTTTATAAACATGTATTTAAAGATCACCTATCACCAGAGTGTGAAGGTATAATCGGAATTTTCAACTGCTCAATATGACTGAGATACAATTGATTATTTTTGGTCCAAAACACAAAAACTCTGCCTTTAAATACTGCAAATGACAGTGTAGAGAAAATGTGTCAACCACGCAATTACCATTACCTAGAAAAGCATAAAAAAAAAGCTACCAATTATTTCCTCACAACTGATCTCATATTTACATGGAGGCTGGAGCTGCTTGCCCATCTGAACATAGAAATATAATTACCACATTTTACAGAAAAGGTTGCTCTTTATATCAAGAACGGTAGTAATTATTATCTGAGTCATATTGATGCTGAAACTCTCACTCTTGACAGCTCGAGGAAACTGAGCAAAATTGCAATTTACATCATGACACAATCACATTCTGTTCTTCTGGTTGCAGTATTTTCAATTTCTAACAAACTCACATGGTCATTAAGAAACATTTACATAAACACTAATTTGTTCCATATTACTCAATCAAAATCAATTGCAGTTGTTTTCTATAATTTGAATATCTGTGCAGCAGCAACTATTTTCCATTTATTCATCTGTTCACAGCTTCTATAATTCATTACAGTAATGAATTATCCATTTGTTGTACTCAACAAGCCAGCAATCTATGATTGCTAACATTTATTGAACATCTTATGGAACAGAGTTGCTAGGTGGCAACATTCAATTCTATCCAGCAATAGGGGAGAGTTTATCGTAAAAAGTTCAATTAGCCGGTCACGACAGTTTGAGGATCACAGAAGAGGAGTTTAGTGGCTGCAGGCAGTTGTATTGTATTGTATTCTTCAGACTTAAGAGAGGAGTTCTAGGAATTAACAGGTAGCTAAGGGTTGGAGATAGAACTCAGAAAACATCCTGTAGAACTGGGGAATTGTGCTGGATTTGTATTGGAGAAGCCACGTGGTGCTGCAAGAAGAAGCCTGCAAGAAGTAATACTCCAGAGCAATTGATAGAATAGAGTTTGAAAAGCAGATGCAGATGAGGAAGATCAGAGCTTGAGGAAAGATTTCGGACAGTACTGACTCAACAAAGCGAGCTGACAGTACCAAGTGCTATACCTTCGATCAAGTGCAGGAGTGCAGCTTCTGGAATAAAAAGAAGCTCTACAAGGAATGTTCCATGAACCTCGTCCTGCAGCCATCAGAGCTCAATATCGAGTCCAATCATTTTAAGGGTTGAACATTTTCTTCCATGTCCTTCCCCCACTCCCCAACTCCAGACCTTGTCATCACTTGGGTTGTTTTGACCACAGCCAACTCATTTTCACTCACTAATGGTCCCCATTAGCAGCTTTTCTACCTCCCCAGGTTACCATTATCAATTCCTTTCCCTGTCACTGCTGTTCGTGCTCTCTGGGCTCCGTCTCCACAAATCCTTTACTCCTTCCTTTCCCCAACCACAGCCCCTTTCTTTAGCATACATACCAGCCTTTTCCAACCGACTACCAGTTCTGAAGAAGGGTCATTGCACCTGAAACATTGTCTCTGCTTCCTCTCCACAGATGTTGCCAGACAATGCTGAATTCCTCCAGCAATTTTTGTTTCTGATTTCTAGTATCCACAGTTCTTTCCTTTTTGTTCTAAAAGGAAATTACTGGTCCCTGGTCAGATTGCAAAATAAGTTTGACCGTCTGACCTAACAGTACCCTCCATTCTATAATCAAACTGGATCTTATGTGCACTTCAAAGAAATAGTGATGTTATTCAAGGCAAGGAATTCCACATGGAGGATGCAAATAGAATTAATGTATTTCAGTACAGCTTCAAAAGCCTTCCTCTGGTGCACCACCTCACTACCTCTCATGAGGAAATGAATTCCCTCCAAAGGTTTGCTTCCACACGAGCTGAAGCCCTCCAGTATTGAGGTCAAAAGACCCACTCTTCTCATGTACGCCTCAAATTTGACTGTTAGGGATTCCATAACCGTAGAAGATCATGAAAGGTGAGTCCAATGCTTTCCTTATCTGGTAGTCACATTTGTGTACCTGCAGCAAATGTGTAAGGGCAGCACAGTGGCAAGCACTGCTGCCTCACAGTGCAGACTAAATTCCAGTCTTGGCTTACCGTCTGTGTGGAGTTTGCATGTTCTCGTGTCTGCGTGGGTTTCCGCCAGGTGCTCCAGTTTCGTCCCATGCCATCTATCACTAACTGTTGCACTAATACCATCTTTGATTAGGACTACTACCCCACCATCTTTACCTCGCTTCGTATGCCACATACCACTCAGTATTGAGAAGCCAATCCTGGTCATTTTGCAGTCATGTCTCCATAACGGCAAACAGATTGTGTATATTTACTTCATTGTGCACGATCAATTCAGTTACTTTGTGATCGATGCTATGCACATTCAAATACAGATCCTTTAGTTTTGTTATTTTGTAATCTTTACAACATCTCGGTTCGATGATCGGTGCATTCCTAGGTTTTGTCTCTCTGATTCGTCCTGCCCTTTTCTGACCTTCATTTCCAATATTACTCAATTGAGTTGGCAGTGTTGCAAAAAAAAGCTAAAGGTGGTACAAACATAAAAGGGGCTGATCAACAGTTTAACAGACTTCTCCTCACAGACCAATCTTGAACAATCGTTTCAAACTATGTCACCATGCAATCTGATTGTTTCAGGAATGAAAAGAGCAGAACACTTTTGTTTTCTTTATTGCCTTATGGAACGTGGGCAGCACCGGCAAGACTGGCATTTATTGCCCATCCCTTGCACTGAATGTTTGCTAGACTATTTCAGAACACAGTTAAAAGAAATCAAATTGGTTTGGGTTTGGATTTACATGTAAGACAGATCGGAGACCAGATAATAATGGGACGTTACCTTCCCCTGATTGATCGGGTATCAGTGAAAACCTGTTAAAAGCTCAAAAATCTGATCTCTCCAGCTCTTGCTGCCTTTGAAACAACAAAAAAAAGCCAACAGCAAGGAAGCTTTCGTGCTCATACATCTGGAGCTCCAGTACGGGACAATAATCTGACAGACTGGGACAATAGCACATAAGGAATGCATATGGGAAAAGAGCAAGCTAATATTTCACATCTAGATGGCTTTTCATCAGAACTGTGATGGAAAGTCATCTAAACTCAAAACGCTAGCTTACTCTCTCTCCTTGGATGCTTCCCCACCCGTTTTGACTTCTAGCGTTTTTTTTCAATACAGATTCCAGCACTTCCAGCAATTTACTCCCACTAATGTATATAGGTACATTAAGGTAGCAAGTAACAAATCTGGTATCCAGCTGGAGGATAGGGACTGTAATTTTTAACTACGTGCATGCACAGATGCTGCAGTTTACAGTTTGAAATGACTTTACTCTTGGGTTGGATACTTGACATGGAACGTATTTTGTAAACAGATTTATCATAATTGCATCAAATAGAACATGTTGTATTGGGACAAGTTGAAGTTTCTTACATATCTTTAGTAAAAGGCGAAACAATTTTATGATTGAAGAGAAACTAAAGAACTTGTGATATCCAATTTGAAATTTTTGCATTGTGTTGCTACAAATTTTATGAACAAAGTATATTTTTAGAGGAAAGAGAAACTCTGCATTGAGACTGAGACCAGAGGTTGACATGCCTAAGTTGCTATGTCTGTCCTTTGCGTTGAATGTAGGAATAGTGGTCAAAATCAGCGAACTGTGATCACTGACTAGTTTATCTACTACTGGAGAATAGATGTGAACACACAAGGACAAGAGCCAGCTAAAATGCAGTAACCAGCCCCCAGCACAGCTCCACTCGTTCATTTTCATGCTGCGATCATAAGACATCTCAGACCTTTTTAAAGGCCACGGTTGTGATCATCAAAAGGTGCTGGAAAAGCACAGCCGGCTAGGCAGCATTCAAGAAGCAGGAAAGTCGACATTTCGAGCATAAGCACTACATCAGGAATGAAGCAAGGGATTATTGAAAGGAGGCCAGAAAGGTTAAAAAAAATGCAAAAAGGCTTGTGCGAGAAGCTAGAACCAGGGGCATCATCTCAGAGTAAGGGGTTGCCCATTTAAAACAGAGGCGAGGGGGAATTTCTTCCCTCAGAGGATAGTGAATCTATGGAATTCTTTACTGCAGAAAGCTCTGGAGGTTGGGTTATTAAGGATATTCAAGGCTGAGATATCCAGATTCAGATTCAGTCAGGAAATCAAGGGCTATGAGGAAGGGAAGAAAAGTGAGGTTAGATTAGATTAGATTACATTACAGTGTGGAAACAGGCCCTTCGGTCCAACAAGTCCACACCGACCCGCCGAAGCGTAACCCACCCATACCCCTACATTTACCCCTTACCTAACACTACGGGCATCTTTGGACTGTGGGAGGAAACCGGAGCACCCGGAGGAAACCCACGCAGACATGGGGAGAACGTGCAAACTCCACACAGTCAGTCGCCTGAGGCGGGATTTGAACCTGGGTCTCTGGCGCTGTGAGGCAGCAGTGCTAACCACTGTGCCACTGTGTCGCCCACAATCTCATTGAATAGCAGAGTAGGCTTGTTTGGCTAAATAGCCTTGTTCTGCTCCAATAGATCACCTTAGTCTTTGAAACAAAGTTTCCTCAATCTCACACTTCCATTCCCATTTATCTGACATTTTTTGCAGCAAAAGGCGTTTGGCTCTCAGCTGATAGATCCAGTAAAAAGGATTGGCATGTTTGTAACCATGCAAGTTCCAACATACTGTTTTGGCTGCCATTCACTCTGAAATGCTTGATTGCATGTGGTGTCAATGAATGTGCAGAACGCTATAATTAAGGTGCTGTAGAGGACTTTACAGGAAACCTGAACTATTAGAGTCAGTCAGGAATTTGTATCATGTGGCAGTGCCATCCAATCTACTGACCCAGCTGTTTCTGGGAATAATGGTATATTACAACACATGTTGTTCAACCCTGCCGACAGATGTCGACACCAGTACATCTCATGTATCATCTTGCCTGCCTGACATCTTTGTCATTTCCCTCGCGTATTAGGATATTAAACTGGAGAATATCATTAGGAAGTTGAAACTTTATTGCTGGAACAGCACAGCAGGTCAGGCAGCATCCAGGGAACAGGAGATTCGACGTTTCGGGCACAGGCCCTTCTTCAGGAATGAAGGGCCTGTGCCCGAAACGTCGAATCTCCTGTTCCCTGGATGCTGCCTGACCTGCTGTGCTGTTCCAGCAATAAAGTTTCAACTTTGATCTCCAGCATCTGCAGACCTCACTTTCTCCTCGAAAATATCATTAGGAAGTCCACTGGCATTGTAAGCAAAACATAGTTTGCAACAACTGACACAAAGATTCACACAAATCCACTTATATAAAAAGGAAGCAAAACAAACAGACAAGCAATGACAATTTAGAAATGGGCTTTTCTCCATCACGATACCCTTTTCAAATCTTCTAGAGACACCTCTTAATATCACATAGCAACTCGAGCCAACTGTTCTCCATATACCAAATTCACGTTTGGTTTTCTGAATGCCAGAAGAATGAGAATTGACCTTGAGGGCATTCATTATCCCCACCTGTTAAGGAAATTAAATACTAATGTTGGAACATTTTCTTCGTCACTGCCCTTATTCTTTGGAAAAGGATCTAAAACAGACAGTTTTACGATAACAGTAGGCTTGTGCCTATTCCTCACACATGTCTCAATAACACTATGTTCAAATTTCTTACTGTTTTTGAGTGAAGACACAATAAAAAAAAGCAGCCATTTGCAATTTAACTTACCTGATCAAGGTAAAGGGCTGTTCCTGCTCGGATCTCTCTGCGTTGTTTAAGGTCTGTCTCAGTTGTATCCCTGGATAGCGCCATGTACTCTACCTCTCGTTTGGTCAGCTCCTGTATGGGGGCAGGGAATAAATTTAGTCAAAACATGTTTGTTAATTACCCAGCCCACAATTACATAAAATTGACAGAGAAACAGGCCATTTCACCCAACAGGTCCATAACATTTATTTTCCATTCAAGTCTGCTCCTCTCCTTTCTTGTTTATCTTGATTAGCATAACCTATTATTCTTTTCTCCCTCAGAAGCTTAGCTAACTTCCCCTTAAATGTGGTTATACTATCCACTTCAAATACATCCTGTGATAACAAATTCCACATTATTGACACTGTCTGCAAAAACAAGATGTTTCTGAATTCCCAATTGGATTTATAGGTCACTACCATTAATTGATGACGTACAGTTTTGCTCTTCCCCACAAACGGACAGAATTTCTATGTATCTCCATCCAAATTCTTCATTATTTAACAAAAAGCCACTGCAGCATCCCTCATACAAGGGAACAGTAACTCAGCCTGTTAATTTTCCTAATAAATATATACATTTGCAAGGACTGCAAAGTATAACTTATTTTGTTTCGAATTACACAGCACAGAAACAGACCCTTCAACCCAACTCATCCACACTGAACAGGTTACTTAAACTGAACAAGTCCCATTTGCCTGTGTTTGCCCCATATCCCTTTGTATCTTTCCTGTTCATGTACCTGTCCAAATGTCTCTTAAATGCTGAAATTGTACCAATCACTCCCACTTCCTCTGGCAGCTCATTCTATATACACACCACCCTCTGCGTCAAAAAGCTGCCACTCAGGTCCTTTTTGAATCTTTTCCCTCGCACCACAAACCTATACCCTCGAGTTTGGTACTCTCCCCTATCCTGAAGAAAAGACTGTGTCTCTTCACCTTATCTACGCCCCTCATGATTTTGTAAACATTGATAAGGTCACCTTTCAGCCATCTATGCTCCAAGGAAAAAGGGCCAACCCACCCAAACTGCTCTCATAACTCAAACCCTCCAAGTCCCACTAACATCCTTGTAAATCTTTTTTGCATTCTTTCCAGTTTAATAATGCCCTTCCTATTGCAGGGTGACCAGAATTGTATGCAGTACTCCAACTCTGGCCGTACCAATGTCTGGTACAGCTAACATGACAGCACAACTACTATCGTCAATGCTCTGACCGATAAAGACAAGTGTGCCAAACGCCTTCGTCACCAGCCTGTCTACTTGTGATGCCACTTTCAAGGAACTACGTAGCTGCAGTCACAGAGATTTACAGCACGGAAACAGACCCTTGAGTCCAACTTGTCCACGCCAACCAGATATCCTAACCCAATCTAGTCCCATTTGCCAGCACTTGGTCCATATCTTTCTGAACCCTTCCTATTCATATACATGTCCAGGTGCCTTTTAAGTGTTGTAATTGTACCAGCCTCCACCACTTCCTCTGGCAGCTTATTCCATATACGCACCACTCTCTGTGTGAAAAAGATGCCACTTAGATCCCTTTCAAATCTTTCCCCTCTCACCCTAAACCGATGCTCTCTAGCTCTGGACTAGTCAATCCATGGAAAAGACCGTGTCTATTTATCCTATCCATGCCCCTCATGATTTTATAAACTTCTATAAGGTCACCCCTCAGCCTCCGATGCTCCAGAGAAAACAGCCCCAGTCAATTCAGCCTCTTCCTATACCTCAAATCCTCCAACTCTGGCAACATCCTTGTCAACCTTTTCTGAACCCTTTCAAGTTTTACAACATTGTTCCTCCATGAGGGAGACCAGAATTGCACACAATAGTCCAAAAATGCCCTAAACCAATGACCTGTACAGCTGCAACATGACCTCCAAACTCCTATATTCAATATTCTGACCATAAAGAAAAACATACTAAACATCATCTTCACTATTCTATTTACCTGCAACTCCACTTTCAAGAAACTATGAACCTGCACACTCTTTGCTCAGCAACACTCCCCAGGAACGTACCATTAAGTGTATAAGTCCTGCCCTTATTTGCCTTTCCGAAATGCAGCACTTTGCATTTATCTAAATTAAACTCCTCCTGCCATTCCTCAACCCATTGGCCCATCTGATCAAGGTCAAGTTGTACTCTGAGGTAATCTTCTTTGCTGTCCACGACACCACCAATTTTGGTATAATCTGAAAAATTAGTAACTATACCTCCTAAGTTCACATCCAATGCATTTACATAAATGATGACAAGCAGTGAACCCAGCATTGATCCTTGTTGCATACCACTGGTCACAGGCCTCCAGTCTGAAAAGCAACCCTCCAGCACCACCACCCTCTGTTCTCTACCTTCGAGTCAGTTCTGTATCCAGGTGACTAGCTCTCCCTGTAATCCATGTGATCTAACCTCTTACAACACTCTGTTCAACAACAAGGTAGCCAGGAAGGACTTGAAGAGAGAGCTAAGAGCAGCAAGGAGGGGACATGAAAGGTCCTTAGTTGGTAGGATTAGAGAAAACCCTAAGGCTTTCTATAGGTATGTCAGGAATAAAAGAATGACTAGGGTAGGAATAGGTCCAGTCAAGGATAGTAGTGGGAAGTTGCGTGTGGAGGCTGAAGAGACTGGGGAGACACTGAATGAATACTTTTCATCAGTATTCACTCAGGAACAGGACACTGTTGTCAATGTGAATACTGAGTCACAATTAAGTAGAATGAATGGCTTTGAGGTATGTAGAGAAGAGGTGTTGGAAATTCTGGAAAGGGTGAAAATAGATAAGTCACCTGGGCCTGATGGCA
>NC_057716.1:117429264-117443398 GCF_004010195.1 Chiloscyllium plagiosum | reverse complement strand
AATGCCTTGCCAGTAGCAGTGGTGGACTCTCCTTCATTATGGGCATTTAAACGTGCATTGGATAGGCATATGGAGGATAGTGGGCTAGTGTAGGTTAGGTGGGCTTGGATCGGCGCAACATCGAGGGCCAAAGGGCCTGTACTGCGCTGTATTCTTCTATGTTCTATTCACCAGGGCCTACCATTAACTGTCGAAGTGCTTCCCGGTTTGCCATACCAAAATGCAACAGTTCATATTTATCTAAATTAAACTTCATCTGTCATTCCTCAACTCACTTGCCCAGTTGAAGAAGATTCCATTGTACTCTTACATAACCTTCTTCAGTGACAATAGGATTGTGGTGTCATCCGCAAATTAACTAACTATGCCTCCTATGCGCTCATCCAAATCCTTTACATAAATGACGAACAACAGTGGATCCAACACTGACCTTTGTGGCACACTGCTGGTCTAAGCCCTTCAGTCTGAAGAACAGCCCTCTACTCTTTTAAATGAAAGATGTAAACAGAAATGCCAAGCCCCACTCCTCCTGCAAACAGCTTGAATCAGACACTCCTGGGATGGGGACAGTACCAGGTTAAATAGAGCACACTCCGATCTCTCAAAACAGAAAAATAAACATTTCTCCACGTCTGGAACTGAAATAAAGTTCCAGTGACATAAACAGAAATTGCTGGAGAAGTTCAGCAGGTCTGGTCGCATTCGTGGAGATAGATCGGAGTTAACATCTCCGGTGTGGTGATCCTTCACCATAAGTGTAGGTCCACTGCTTTTTGTCATTTATATAAATGATTTGGGTGTGAACTTAGGGAGTAAAGTTAGTAACTTTACAGATGACACCAAAATTGGTGGTGCAGTGGACAGCAAAGGTGGTTACCTTGGATTACAACTTGACTTTGATCAGATGGGCCAATGGGTTGAGGACTGGCAGGTGGAGTTTAATTTAGAAAAATGTGAGATGCTGCATTTTGGATAGGTAAATCAGGGTACAACTTATACACTTAATGGTAAATTCCTGACAAGTGTTGCTGAGCAAAGAGACCTTGGAGTGCAGGTTCATAGTTTCTTGAAAGTGGAGTCTCAGGTAGATAGGATAGTGAAGAAGGCAAAGGCTTTCCTTTATTAATCAGAATGTTGAGTACAGGAGTTTGAAAGTTCATGTTGCAGCTGTATAGGACATTGGTTAGATTACTTTTGGCATATTGCGCACAATTCTGGTCTCCCTCGTATTGGAAAGATGTTATAAAACTTGAAAGGGTTCAGACAAGATTTACAAGGATGTTGTCAGGGTTGGAGGATTTGAGCTATAGGGAGAGGCTGAATAGGCTGGGGCTGTTTTCCCTGGAGCACCAGAGGCTAGGGGATGACCTCGTACGGATTTATAAAATCATGAGGGGCACGGGGAGAGTAAATAGACAGATGCTACCAGACCTGCAGAGCTTCTCCAGCAAATTCTGTTTCTAATTTCCAGCATCCGCAGTTCTTTCAGTTTTTATAAAGCTCCAGTGACTCTGGAAAAAATGGAAAACAAATAAACAAAAAATGGCTTTCCTCAATTCTGCCCCCACTACCCACTCTTGGGGTAGGGACAATAACGTCTTGAAATCTGGAATAAATATTCCTTGGCTCAGCTGAACACAAAGCAAACTATAAAAATGAAGGCCCCTCAGCTCCCTCTCCATGGAATGCTTCTGGGACAGGGACAACTATGTTCTAAAAGTCAGAGGGAAAGATTCCTTTACCCATTGCAAATGAAAATAAAGATTCCCTCACACCAACCCCATCGAGCATTTCTGGGACTGGGACAGGGACAGCACAGGGTTAAAATTAAAACGGCCTTCATTATGACATGCAATTCCTGTCCATAGGGTGGTCTCAGCCTCGGATTGTCTACCAGGAATTGACTGTCTTTTGCTTGGACCTGACCATAGTCTGGGACACAGGCGACATACACTGGAGATCTCCCTTACAGGACTGGCGGCTCCCACCATGAAGCCACTGCCCAGGACCAGCTTCCTCCTTGAGTGTGGTTTGCACTTGCCAAGGGAGGAGAGAACTCAGGATGGCAGAGAAGTGGGCCGGATGATGCCAGCGCAGTTGGCCGTGAGGGCACTGATCCACTTCCAGTTCATGACCCAAACCACCCAGAGCCGTACAAACAAGGTATTCGACACCGAGCGTGCACTTGAGGTGCCTCAGCCATATGGTGAGCTTCATGGCGAACTGACCCCTGTCCAACTCAAGTTAGTGGAGCTGACCAGACAGCAAGTTGCTTAGACAAAGTTTTCTCTCCTCATATCCATGGTGACTTTTCCAAATCAATCCATATTTTTACATTTACTTCTATCCAAAATAGTTGTTTCCCACCACCGATGTTAAACTGATTGGTCTGTAGTTATTGGGTCGATCGTTACAAAACTTTTTTTGTACATCTGCAGACCTGGCCTCCAGCAATTCTTGCCCACAGCAGTCGTATGAACTTTTAGTTTCCTCATGAACTTATTCTGCGATAACTGGTAAAAAGCCAATTTCTGATCCATCGTATCTAATCTGTCAGATATCAAAATTCTGTGTCACATGTAAGGCCACTCACAACCAGCAGCTTAACCTATAGCATTGCAAAAGTGTTTGGCAAACAGTTATCACCCATATGGTGATCTCAAAACTGCTCAAGTTTGAAGCAGGCTCCATTCCTCCCTGTAAATGTTTCAACTTATTGTGTTAAGTTCGCTTAATATTTTATCACTGACACTTGCACACTAAACAAATTAGTGGGCAAGGTGTCAACTAAATATGTTTCGAGCCAAAGAATAGTGAGACAGCGGTGGGGAGAAGGTGGAACGGTGGAGTTAAGCCCAACTGATATGCATTAGGTTAACTGAACAACGTCTTCGAATATACCCAGAGAATCACAATAAGCAAAACCACAATTGAAGCTGTTCACATCTGTCAGTAGACCAGACACAGTACAAGGTCAGGCAACAGGAAACAAGTGACTGCTCACTGACAATGCAGCCTTACAGCGCCAGGGACCCATGTTCGATTCCAGCCTCGGGCAACTGTCTGTGTGGAGTTTGCACATTCTTTCCATGTCTGCGTAGGTTTCCTCCGGGTGCTCCAGTTTCCATGTCTGCGTAGGTTTCCTCCGGGTGCTCCAGTTTCCTCAGACAGTCCCAAAGTTGTGCAGGTCAGGTGCCCATGCTAAACTGCCCATAGTGTTCAGTGCATTAGTTAGAGGGAATTGGGTCTGAGTGGGTTACTCTTTGGAGGGTCGGTGTGGACTTGTTGGGCCAAATGGCCTGTTTCCACATTGTAGGTAAGTAATCTAATCTAAGCTCCCATTGGTGGCAGCATCAAACCACAAGACACAGATTAAAGGTGACTGGATAAAGAAACAATGTGGAGACGTGAAGAAAAAGCTTTTCACACAGCAAGTGATTAAGAATTCAAATATGCCGCTTAGTAGCGTGATGGAGGCAGATTCAATCAAGGTATTTAAAAAGGAATTGGATTATTATCTGCAAAGGAGAACATAGAACATAGAAACATACAGCGCAGTACAGGCCCTTTGGCCCTCGATGTTGCGCCGATCCAAGCCCACCTAACCTACACTAGCCCACTATCCTCCATATGCCTATCCAATGCCCATTTAAATGCCCATAAAGAGGGAGAGTCCACCACTGCTACTGGCAGGGCATTCCATGAACTCACGACTCGCTACAGGAAGACAGGAAACAAGTGCTTGGGTGCAGTGATCATTCGGAGAGCCAGCGAAGATACTGTGGGATGAATGGTTTCCTCCGGTGCTGGAAAAATTCTGCAATTCAATCCAGTTGTTCTCATATTTTATTCTGCTATGTTTAATTTTGATCAACATCCTTCCCCTCACAACTGGTGAGGCTTTGGTCTCACAATGGCAACCACCTTTCATCTGGATCAGAATCACTTTAGGCTGATTTGGTGCGAAGCTGTTTTTAGTTTCAAATCAGACATGAGGAAAGGGTGAAATATATCACTCCAAAAATGAGAGGGGGGGTGCACAGATGGGAAAATGTTTCACGTTCCAGAGTTAAGCTATACACAATTTGTCATTCTAACACTACAGAGTAAAAGTGACAATGGTTGATCTCAGGTACAACTCGAATCTCAATTCAAACTGCTACACAACACAAAAGTCATCTCCAGTCTGTACAGAAAAAAAGCAAGACCAGGATGTTCATAAAGCCCTTGTGAAATGTTCAATGTCAATAATTCAGGATAGATATCTGATAGAAGCAAACTGTAAACATGATAAGTAATTATTTTTAAAATTATAATGTTATCATTTTCTTGAGTGAAAATGATAGAAGGCACCATTGTGAATTGTTATAGCCAGTGGAACTGAAGTTGGCAGCAGCTGTGAAGAAAAACATATTGCTTGTTGTAGGAAAACTGCACCACATTGGAACACAATTAACAGTTAGATGAAAGGATTCTATTGTATATATGTTCAAAATTATGAATTATGCACATATATTAAACAATTAACTTCATAAACACCAGTGTTACAAAAAAGAAATTCAATCTAGTAAAACATCCATAAAATCATCACAACAGTTTAATAAAAGAACTTACTTTTTCATCACTTCTGGCTACCTGTTATACTTTGACTTTCAGTCACATTCCTGATGAAGAGCTTATGCTCAAAACTTCGGCTCTCCTGCTCCACGGATGCGGCCTGACCGGCTGGGCTTTTCCAGCACCACACGTTTTGACTCAGATCTTCAGCATCCGCAGTCTTCACTTTCTCCCCTTACTTTGACTTTCACTTCATCTGTTCACTTCTTATTCTATTATGTCTCATCCATTTTCAATGAAATCTCTTATTGTATGTCTGAATTTCTTTCTCACAATCATTCTGCCTCCTTCTGACTGACTTACTAATTATTGTTTTGTGATCTATCATCCTATATTTCTCTGTATCCCTTGGCTCTTGTGCATATCCCTTCATTAAAATACTGTATTTCCTTGCCTTACCTTTGACTCAACACAGGGTAGGAAACAAGATGGGAAGCAAAAACAGTTCTGAAGTGAATGCAGCAACCAGATAGTGCTGGAACTTGAGAATCTGGACAGAAGCGATAAAGGAGACTGGCTCCAGACAGCACAAAAATACACTAATCTAGCAATAGAATTAAGGAAGACGTTTTTTGCTGCAGTTAGCAAACCGAAGCTTGTCAGTAAATCAGGTGTATTTCAGTCTGGGGACCTGGGGCAGATTACTTAAGGCATGTGGTCTGCCAATCTACACAGCTGTTAAGGAAAGTAGCAATGGATCCGTACATGCACTTGATGCCTACAAAGCAATAGGGTATATATCCAGGATTCAGCAGCATCTGCCAGGGCAATAAAATGGCCAGAGCAAGGCCACCAAAATTCACAGCCTGGGTCACCCAGGCACAGCTTCCTACAGGAGCTCACAAAAACAGATTTCCAAAATAAAATATCAATGCTAAATTTGAAAACATCATTGTGAATTATTGTTTCAGAATTAAAAGTTGTGGCCTTGTTACTAATTATTTTTAGGTGAATATACTCAAAGGGAAAATGAACATGAACAAATTGAAGACTGATAGTTTTTTAAACACGCTCAAGGCAATGCTTGATCCCTATTTAGTTGGATATTTGAGTTAACGAGAATTATATCAGGGTTCTTCCTGCTCTACAGGTGTGTCAAGCATTTGAATTGTGATGGATTTCACAGCAGGGCACGACTGGGACATGTTCAATTGGCGGGACTAGTCCTCACCCTCAACAACTTCTCCTTCCAATCCTCCCATTTCCATCAGACCAAAGGGGTAATAATCATGGGCACCCGCATGGGCCCCAGCTATGCCTGCCTCTTCATAGGATACTTGGAACACCATCTTCCACAGTTACACCTGCACCTTTTCCTTCGCTACATTAATGATTATATCAGTTCCACCTCGTGCTCCCACGAAGCACCTAAACAGTTCAACTTCACTAACACCTTCCACCCTGACCTGAAGTTCACCTGGACCATCTCAGATCTTCCCTCCCTTTCCTGGACCCCTCCGTCTCCATCTCCAATGATCGACTCAACATGGACATTCATTTCAAACCCACCGACTCCCATAGATACCTGGACTACACCTCCTCCCATCTCCCATCCTATAAGAATGCAATCCCTTACTCCCAATTCTTCTGCCTCTGCCATATCTGTTCCCAGGAGGAGCAATTCCACACCAGGACATCCCAGATGGTCTCCTATTTCAAGGACTGCAATTTCCTCCCCATGTGATCAATGCCCTCCAGCAGATCTCCTCCACTTCCTGCACCTTCACCCTTGAACCCCACCCCTCCAACCACAATAACAATAGAACCCCCTGATCCTCACCTTCCTCCCCGCTAACCTCTGGATATAGTGCATTATCGTCTGCCATTTCCGCCGTCTACAATCAGACCCCACCACAGAGACATATTTCCCTCCCTGCCCTATCTGCATTTTGCAAAGACCATTCCCTCCATGACTCGCTCAACAGGTCTATCCCCCATCAACCCACCCTCCACACCCGGCACCTTCCCTTGCCGCCACAAGAAGTGTAAAACCTGCTCTCACATCTACCCCCTCCGTCCAAGGCCCTAAACGATCTTTTCACATCCATCAGAGATTTTCCTGCACATCCACCTACCTCATGGATTGTGTCCATTGCTCTCGATGTGGTTTCCTCTTCATAGAACATTACAGCGCAGTACAGGCCATTCAGCCCTCGATGTTGCACCCACCTGTCATACCAATCTGAAGCCCATCTAACCTACACTATTCCATGTACGTCCATATGCTTGTCCAATGACGACTTAAATGTACTTAAAGTTGGCGAATCTACTACCGTTGCAGGCAAAGCATTCCATACCCTTACTACTCTCTGAGTAAAGAAACTACCTCTGACATCTGACCTATATCTATCACTCCTCAATTTAAAGCCATGTCCCCTCGTGCTCGCCGTCACCATTCTTGGAAAAAGGTTCTCCCTGTCCACCCTATCTAACCCTCTGATTATCTTATATGTCTCTATTAAGTCACCTCTCAACCACATTCTCTCCAACAAAAGCAGCCTCAAGTCCCTCAGCCTTTCCTCATAAGACCTTCCCTCCATACCAGGCAACATCCGAGTAAATCTCCTCTGCACCCTTTCCAAAGCTTCCACATCCTTCTTATAATGCGATGACCAGACTGTACACAATACTCCAAGTGCGGCCGCACCAGAGTTTTGCATAGCTGCAGCATAACCTCATGGTTCCGGAACTCGAACCCTCTATTAATAAAAGCTAAAACACTGAATGCTTTCTTAACAACCCTGTCAACCTGGGTGGCAACTTTCAAGGATCTGTGTACCTCGACACCGAGATCTCTCTGCTCATCTACACTACCAAGAATCTTACCATTAGCCCCATACTCCACATTCCTGTCACTCCTTCCAAAGTGAATCACCCCACACTTGTCCGCATTAAACTCCATTTGCCACCTCTCAGCCCAGCTCTGCAGCTTATCTATGTCTCTCTGTAACCTGCAACATCCTTCGTCACTATCCACAACTCCACCGACCTTAGTGTCATCTGCAAATTTACTAACCCACCCTTCGACACCCTCATCCAGGTCATTTATAAAAATGACGAACAGCAGTGGACCCAACACTGACCCTTGCGGTACACCACTAGTAACTGGACTCCAGGATGAACATTTCCCATCAACCACCACCCTCTGTCTTCTTTCAGCAAGCCAATTACTGATCCAAACTGCTATGTCTTCCACAATCCCATTCCTCCGCATTTTGTATAATAGCCTACTGTGGGGAACCTCATCGAACGCCTTGCTGAAATCCATATACACCACATCGACCTGTTTACTCTCATCTACCTGTTTGGGCACCTTCTCAAAGAACTCAATAAGGTTTGTGAGGCATGACTTTCCCTTCACAAAACCATGCTGACTATCCATAATCAAATTATTCTTTTTTGGATGATTATAAATCCTATCCCTTATAACCTTTTCCAATACTTTACCAACAACTGAAGTAAGGCTCACTGCTCTATAATTACCAGGGTTGTCTCTACTCCCCTTCTTGAACAGGGGAACCACATTTGCTATCCTCCAGTCTTCTGGCACTATTCTTGTAGACAATGACGATTTAAAGATCAATGTCAAAGGCTCGGTAATCTCCTCCCTGGCTTCCCAGAGGATCCTAGGATAAATCCCATCCAGCCCAGGGGACCTATCTATTTTCACACACTGCAGGATTTCTAATACCTCTTCCTTGTGAACCTCAATCCCACCCCCAGTCTAGCAGCCTGTATGTCAATAATCTCCTCGACAACATTGTCGTTTTCTAGAGTGAATACTGTCGAAAAATATTCATTTAGTGCTTTCCCTATCTCCTCCGACTCCACACACAACGTCCCACTACTATCCTTGATTGGCCCTAATCTTACTCTCGTCATTCTTTTATTCCTTAGATACCTATGGAAAGCCTGAGGGTTTTCCCTGATCCTATCCACTGACAACTTCTCATGTCTCCTCCTGGCTCTTCTGAGCTCTCTCTTTAGGTCTTTCCCGGCTACCGTAACCCTCAAGCGCCCTAACTGAGCCTTCACATCTCATCCTAACATAAGCCTTCTTCTGCCTCTTAACCAGAGATTCCACTTCCTTCGTAAACCATGGCTCCCGCGCTCTACAGTTCCTCCCTGGCTGACAGGTACATACTTATCTAGGACACACAGTAGCTTTTCCTTGAATAAGCTCCACATTTCTAATGTGCCCATCCCCTGCAGTTTTCTTCCCCATCCTATGCTTCCTAAATCTTGCCTAATCGCATCGTAATTGCCTTTCCCCCAGCTGTAACTCTTGCCCAGTGGTATACACCTATCCCTTTCTATCACTAAAGTGAACAGTAATCAGGGAGACATGATGCCAACTCGTGAAACATTTCAGGGAACATTTCTGGGACACAAGCACCAAACAACTTCACCACCCAGTGGCTGACCACTTCAACTCCCCCTCCCAATCCCCTAAGGACATCCAAGTCCTGGGTCTCCTTCACAGCCAAATCCAAGCTACCCAACACCTGGAGGAAGAATGCCTCATCTGCCTAGAGACCCTTCAACCACAAAGCATCAACATCAACTTCGCTAGTTTCCAAATCTCCCCTCCCCCCACCACATCCTCGCTCCAACCTTCCAAATCCTCGCTCCAACCTTCCAACTTGGCACCGCCCTACTGACCTGTCCATCTTCCTTCCCCACCTATCCGCTCCACCCTCCCCACCGACCTATCGCAATTGCCCCTCATCTGCATCCACCTTTCCCCTTTCCAGGTACCTTCCCCCCCAGCCCCACCCTCCTATTTATCTCATCTCCACATGCCTGATGAAGGGCTTATGCCTGAAACATCGACTCTCCTGCTCCTCGGATGCTGCCTGACCGGCTGTGCTTTTCCAGCACCACACTTTTCGACTCTGACTCTCCAGCATTTGCAATCCTCACTTTCTCCTAAGTACTGGGGCATGCTCAATACCGTTTTTAAATGTGTAGACAGACACCCTGAGAAAATACTTAAAAACCATGTAATCTCCTTCAGTTAAACAATCTTGGCGGCAGAATGTAGCTATCATCCTAACATTTGCAATTGACTAATCTTGCACTCTTCCCTTTCCCAAACAATATCACCATTGATATTCATTGTTATTCATATCCACACACTGGTAAACTGCAAATCGATTTCTTTCCCAAAACAGAATTAGTCATCTCACAAAAAAATCAACAAACTGGAACTACAACACATTGACAGTATTTGCATAGGAACTAGAAAATGGCTTACCAAATACTGCATAGCAATGGAGCGTCGTAAAGGACCAGGTGGACCTATTAGGAAAACATCTTGTCCCAACAGATCTTTCTGCATGATCCATCGAAGGTGCTGTGCCAGTGCCTGAGGTAAGGGTTCCAACACTGGTCAGAATGAAAATTGATTTAATTATTGTCCTCACCTTCACAACACAGCAATCAAGCAGCACAATTTCAAAACTTGAATTACTTGTAGTGAAAATCACACCGGAAACAACACTGTCCTCATAAACCGGACAGAAGTTAAAACTCTCTTGAATTACGTACCATTAGGATATAAAACATTATTGTGCTTTAGTTGTATGGTTGTTGATTTGACAGGGTAACAAGTGGTCCTGATATTCCAGAGATTGCTCAATTAGAGAGTCTGAAGAGGGGTTTAACACATTTTTCACCCAAACCAACAGTCTCTTCTATTTTATTTCACATCACTTACAAGAATCAGGAATGTAAGAAGTAGGCAGTAAACCCATCGTGTTCACTCCACCATTCAGTATAATCTTGACTAATCTTTGGATTTAATTCTACTTTCACACTGACTTCCCATATCCCTCGATTGACAGAGAACAACAATCTATCCATGCAAGCCTTAAGCACATTCAGTGAGGCCTGTCTAGAGTAGGGAATTGCAAAGATTCAAAACCCCTCAATTGACAAAATATTTCTTGACCTCACTCACAAACTGAATGCCCAAGACTGAACTCCTGTGTTCTTGACCACCCCCCCTACCCGGCAGGAGAAACAATCACTCAATGTCACCACCACGTCATTGAGAGGCCATGAATGAGGGAGAGATTGGTTATGCAGTAGACAAGGGGTGAAGTCGACTTGGCTTTTGTGCAGGAATAAATTTAGTTCTGAATTTGTGAGAATTTTCTTTACTCAGACTGGCATATGAATCGAGGTAAAAACAATGACTGCAGATGCTGGAAACCAGATTCTGGATTAGTGGTGCTGGAAGAGCACAGCAGTTCAGGCAACATCCAAGGATCAGTAAAATCGACGTCTCGGGCAAAAGCCCTTCATCAGGAATATGAAATCACACCGGAAACAACACTGTCCTCATAAACCGGACATAAGTTAAAACTCTCTTGAATTACGTACCATTAGGATATAAAACATTACTGTGCTTTAGTTGTATGGTTGTTGATTTGACAGGGTAACAAGTGGTCCTGATATCCATGGAGTGCTTAGAGGTAAATAGCACAGATGTAGGTAAATAAGTAAAGTCATCATGGTCCCAAAGGACCATATAAAGCTGCTCTCTCATTAGAAAGAGAGTATTGATGTTGGTTTAACCTGAGTGTCAGCTCGCATCATGCGAGGGAAGAGGTTGAGAAGAAGGACCTTCAATTCAGCCGGTGTGGGAATTGAACCCACATGATTGTTGATGTCACTCTGCACTGCAAACCAGCCATTCATCAAACTGAGCAAATTGAAATCAAGCACAGACACATTTAACAGACAAATAAATAAGTATGAGGGTGAGATGAACACAAAGATATGCTGCTCGGGTGAGATGATTTTCGTTAACTCAATGAAGAAGGTGGCTATTGCTGGCAAGAAGAGCAGTTAATTGCCCAAAGGACAGTTAAAAGTTGACCACATTGCTGTCACACATGAGCCAGCCATGGATTGCAGTTTTTAAGGGGCATCAGTGAACCAGGTGGAGTTTTCCAACAATTTACAATGGTTTCATGGTCGTCAATAAACTCTTACTTCAAGATCATTTTTTATTGAATTCAAATTTCACCATCTGCCGAGGCAGAATTTGAACACAGGTCCCTGGAACATCTGGGCCATCACCTCGCTATTTAATATGTGATATAAACACCTGGTACAGACCACTTGGGCCAAATGGCGTACAGAAGAACCTCGATTACCCGAGCAACACGGGCAGGAGGTATTTTGTTCAGATAATCAAATGCCGGATAAGAAAGTTTAGCCAAGCATCGGGACCTTGCCATCTCGTTCGGATAATCCGAAAGTCGGATGATCAAGGTTCCTCTGTACATCAGTCTTTTAAATAACTAGAGAGAATAGGTTCCCTCAAAGACTAAAGTGTTATGTATGGAACCACAGGAGATAAGCAATGAATATTTCTCCTCTGTATTTACCATGGAGAAAGACTGAAGAGTTGGAAACTTGGGGAAGTTAGATATTTTGGGGACAGTCCATATCACAGTAGAGGAGGTGGTGGATGTATTAGAATGTATGAAGGTGGATATCCAAGAACACTGCAAAAGACTGGAGAAGAAATTGCAGGGGCCCTGTTTGTTCCTTATGCATCAATGTTAGGCATGGGTGAGGTCCCATAAGATTGGAGGGTAGAAATGTTGCGCCATTATTTAAGAAGGGCTGCAAAGAAAAGCCTGGGAACTACAGACCAGTAAGCCTAACATCTGTGGTGGGTAAGTTACTTGAGAGATAAGATACACATGCATTTGGAAAGACAGGGTTTGATTAAGAGTAGTCAGCATGGCTTTTGTGTTTGGGAGATCATGCCTCACAAGTTTGTTAGAGTTCTTTGATAAAGGTTGATGAGAGCAGGGCAGTAGACCTAGTCTATATGAAGTTGAGAAGCGTGGCACTGGAGAAGCACAGCAGGTTAGGCAGCATCTGAGTTGACCTTTCCTCATGAGTCTCTCCTGGAAGGTGAACCATGCTTTCAGCATTCATGAGTGCATAAGATATGGGAGCAGAATTAGGCCATTCGGCATATCGAATCTGCTCTGCCATCCGATCATGGCTGATATACTTCTCACCCCCATTTTCTTGCCTTCTCCTCATAACCCATCAATCCATTACCAATTAAAAATCTGTCTACCTCCTCCTTAAAATTTACTCACTGTCCCAGCATCCACCGCACTTCAGGGTGACGAATTCCACGCATTCCCAACCCTTTGGGAGAAGTTGTTTCTCGTCAACACTGTTTTAAATTTGTTACCCCTTATCCTTAGACCATGACACCTCATCCCAGAATGCCCACAAGAGGAAGCATCCATTCCGCATCTATGTTATCCATATCTTTTATCAACTTGAATACCTCAAGTTAATCTACCCTCATTCTTCTAAATTCCAGAGAGTATAGGCTTAAACTTTTCAATCTCTCTTCTCCTCAGGGTGTTACATGTTATAAGATGACCAGTGATTCTTCTGACCTGTAATCAACAAACGTCAAAAAAGCTCAACCTTTCTTCAGCGATCCCAGGAATATTCAGTGAACTTTATTTGAACTGCTGCTAAAACAATTATATCTTAAGCAATCATAAGGACACTGTAATCCAAATGTTATCTCACCAAGGCTTTGTAAAGCTCCAGTAAAATTTCCTTACTTTTCTTCGCAATTCCTCTTGTAATAAATGGTAACATTCAATTTGCATTTCAAACCTCTTCCTGTACCTGCTCAATAACATTTTTTTTGGACATCTGGATTCCTCTGTATCTCCATGTTCTGCAGTCTCTCCACATTTAAATAGTACACTGATTTTCAATTTTTCCTAACCAAGTGGACAAGTTCACAATATGCCGCATCTTCCAAATTTTTGCCCACTCACTTAACTCACGTATACCCTTTACATACTTTCTACCTCCATTTGACAACTTACTTTTCTAGCTATCTTGGTGTCATCAGCGAATTTAGCCATAATACCTTTGGTCTTCATATCCAAGGCATTAATATAAGCTTCAAATAGTTGAGACCGAGCACTGATCCCAATGTCACTCCACTGCTGAGAGCTTGCCAGCCTGAAAAAGACCCAGCCATCTCTGCTTCCTGATAGCTAACCAATTCCTTATTCATGCTATCCCATATACAATGAGTTCATATTCAGTAGAGCAACCTTTGATGTGCATCAGATGCTGTTGGAAACCCACATGCTCGTCATAATAACCATGCCTGTTACTTCCATATAAAGATACCAATAAACTAAACACAACCTGGAGCCCAGTTACAAGTGGAGTTCCGCAGGGATCAGTTCTGGGTCCTCTGCTGTTTTGTAATTTTTATTAATGACTTGGATGAGGGAGTCGAAGGGTGGGTCAGTAAATTTGCAGACGATACGAAGATTGGTGGAGTTGTGGATAGTGAGGAGGGCTGTTGTCGGCTGCAAAGAGACTTAGATATGATGCAGAGCTGGGCTGAGGAGTGGCAGATGGAGTTCAACCCTGCCAAGTGTGAGGTTGTCCATTTTGGAAAAACAAATAAGAATGCAGAATACAGGGTTAACGGTAG
>NC_057716.1:117408942-117429222 GCF_004010195.1 Chiloscyllium plagiosum | reverse complement strand
TTTCTCATTGGAACGGCGAAGGATGAGGGGTGACTTGATAGAGGTTTATAAGACGATCAGAGGAACAGATAGAGTGGACAGTCAGAAACTTTTTCCCCGGGTACAACAGAGTGTTACAAGGGGACATAGATTTAAGGTGAAGGGTGGAAGGTATAGGGGGGATGTCAGGGGTAGGTTCTTTACCCAGAGAGTGGTGGGGGCATGGAATGCGCTGCCTGTGGGAGTGGCAGAATCAGAATCATTGGTGATCTTTAAGTGGCAATTGGATAGGTACATGGATGAGTGCTTAAGCTAGGACAAATGTTCGGCACAACATCGTGGGCCGAAGGGCCTGTTCTGTGCTGTATTGTTCTATGTTCTAAATGTTCCGTAATCTTATATAAGATTATAAGATGCCTATATAAAGATTGTTTGTTTTTATTTTATTTTTAATTTGGACTAAAATGTGAAAAGAATGGATTTTAAAAGGACTGCACAAGTTTTTAAAAGCAAATAACCTGACACTCATTGTAAGCACCATTAGCAAAACTGCCGATCAAACAACAGTTGAAGCGTAGTCTGCAGACAAGTTGGAATACATGCAAATAGAGATTCGGCTGATAAGTAGCTGATTGGCCCATGAACTTTTATCAATGACAAAGGCCTTCTGTCTGCCAACAATTACATGTTTGCTTGTAAGGTAGCTGAACAGCTTGGTGTGGTCAACAGGATAGTAGGAAGCCTTCAGGCCTCCAGGCCAGTTCTGCAGCTCTCTCTGTTCTCTGCAGTAAGTGACATCAAACCTGAGGATAGGAGTTTATCTTTTCTTCAACAATTGGTGTGACTTTTACTTAATAAGTGAGAGACCATTTTATAAGTTTGTACCAAGCCACCTTATGTCTCTCACAAATTAGTGAAAGCATCCAGAGGAGAAAGACTGAGAAGCAGTGATCTGATCAGCACAACAACCATTTCAGCAAATCATGTGAACATAGAGCACAAAACTGGTTTCCCAATGGTCCTCTCATCCATAACACCCCATGTTGTTTTAATCCTACGTGTTTCGGTGTAAAGAGGGAGCTCAGAAAGGATTAGACCTTAAACTAGTAGTTCTATGCCAACAGTTCATAAATATGCTACCACGACATGCAGGCCCATCTTTTCAGAGTTGAAAGCTCATCACTGACTGGTTGATATTCATAATGATGAGTTTGTAAACATGAGTCTATTTTAACCTCTAGCCCTGTCACAGTCAGTCCTAAATGTGATAAACAATTAACAACTCACTGGAGAAGGCTCCACAAACATTAAAAAAAAGAGAACTGCAGATGCTAGAGATCTGAAACAAAAGCAAAAATTGCTGAAAACAGTCAGCAGATCTGGCAGCATCTGTGGGACAAAGCAGAGTTTGTGTTTTGAGCCCAGTGACCCCTCCTCATGAGTGAAAACAGCTGGGATAAAACATTGGTATTCCTCTTGCTTTTTTGTGGGAGGAGGGTGGGGTGAGAAGAGAGGTGAGTGGATAAGTGAAGATGGAGCCCAGGTAGAGAGATGAAAGGGGTAGGCAGATTACTGATAGGAAGCCAGGACATAAGAGAAGCTGAATAAGTGATCATGCGAGCTAAGAATAGGAGGAAATTAGTAGGCTGTGCTGACAGAAATTCATGTAACATAATAATGTGAATAGGAGTGGGTGAGAATTAGCCTGAATCAGATGCAATATTAAGAACTAGAGGCTGCAGTGATTTGAATCAAAAACAGAAACTGCATAGAGTTCATTAAATTTAAAACCTGATTACATCCTTGCAAATCTTTTTTACCCAAACCCCACACTCTGGTCCCATTATGACATGGGTTGACTTCGGCACAGCCGACCAATTCTCATCAACTTTAGTGAATCTAACCATTGCTTCTTAACATTCAAATGGCATTACCATCACTGAATGCCCTGAAATCAATATCCCCTGTGGGGTTATCAATGACCAGAAAGTGATCTGGGCAGGCTGGCTATACAAGCAGGTCAGTTTGGAATCCTGCAGCACGTGGCTCACCTCCTGAACCCCCATAGTCTATTCACCATCAAAGGTACCAGTAACATGACAGAATACACCCACTTGCCGGGATGGCTGCAGTTCCAACAACATTCAAAAAGCTTGACACCATCAAGGACAAGGTGAAAGTGTGGACTGCAGACGCTAGAGATCAGAGTCAAGATTAGAGTGGTACTGGAAAAGCACAGGTCAGGCAGCATCCGAGGAGCAGGAAAATCGGCATTTCAGGCAAAAGCCCTTCATCAGGAATGCCCTGAAGAAGGGCTTTTGCCCAAAACGTCGATTTTCCTACTCCTCGAAATGCTGCCTGACCTGCTGCGCTTTTCTAGCACCACTCCGACCTTGACCATCAAGGACAAAGCAGCTGTGTGATCAGCACCATATCCACAAATATCCAATCACGTCACCACCGACACTCAATAACAGCAGTGTGTGCATCTTCTTCAAGATGTACTGCAGAAATTAACAAAGCTCCTCAGATATCACCTTCCAGACAAATGTCCACTTCCATCTTAACAGACATGGGCAGCAGGTACATAGGAGCACCATCACCTGCAAGTTCTCCTTCAAGCCATACATCATCCTGCCTTCACCGTGGCTGGCTCAACACCTGGAACTCCTTTCTCATTTTCATTGTGGGTCTACATGCGCCAAATGGACTATAGGACCATCAGATATTGGAGCAGAATTCAAGTATTCATTCCATCAAGTCTGCTCCACCACTCGATCATAGCTGACACGTTTCTCAAACCCATTCTCCTGCCTTCCCCACATAACCCTTTATCTCCTTACTAATCAAGAACGTATCTATCTCTGTCTTAAATAAACTGAATGCTTTGGCCTCCACAGCCTCCTGCAAAAATGAGTTCCATAGATTCACCACCTAATTGAAAAAAATTCCTCCTCTCAGTTCTAAAGGGTCTTCCCTTCACTCTGAGACTGTAGGGTCCTCATCTCCTACTAGTTGGATGCATC
Organism: Chiloscyllium plagiosum; assembly: GCF_004010195.1. Lineage (NCBI taxonomy): Eukaryota > Metazoa > Chordata > Chondrichthyes > Orectolobiformes > Hemiscylliidae > Chiloscyllium > Chiloscyllium plagiosum. Next base: position 117,426,217 of record NC_057716.1, on the reverse strand, counting down.
TACTTCACATTCACTCTATCCAGGCCTCTCAGTGTTCTCTAAGTTTCAATGAGATCCATCTCTTATCTTTCTGAACTCCATCGAGTATAGGTCCAGAGTCCCCAATCACTCCTCATATGACAAGCCTTTCAGCCCTAGGATCATTCTCGTAAATCTCCTCAGGACCCCTTTCAACACCAACACATCCTTGCTTAGATATGGCACCAAACACAGCTCTCAATATTCCAAATGCAGTCTGACCAGAGCCTTATATAACCTCTGCAGTACATCTCTGCTCATTTTCTAGCCCTCTTGAAATGAATGCTAACACTGCATTTGCCTTTCTCACTGTCAACCAAACCAACATGTGAAAGACAATCTGAACAAGGACGCCCATGTCCTTTTGAGCTTCAGATTTCTGAAACCTTTCCCCATTTAGAAAATAGTATATGCTTCTATTCTTCCAACCAATGTGCATAACCTTACACTTTCTCCCATTGTATTCCATCTACCACTTTTGCCCCACTTTCTGAGCCTGTCCAAGTACATCTGCAACCTCCCCATTTGCTCAACAATCCTTAAACCTTCATCTATCTTCATGTCATCTGCAAACATTGCAATAAGGCCCTCAGTTCCTTCACCCAGATCGTTAATATGTAACATGAATAGTTATGGTCCAACACTGAGCCCTGCAACATTCCACTAGTCTGCAGCTACCATCCCAAAAAAGATCCCTTTATCCCCATTCTCTCCCTTCCACCAGCTGGCCTATCCTATATCCTGCCAATGCCTTGCCCCTAACACTAAAGGATCTTATCTTATTTAGCAACCACTGTGTGACACCTTGTCAAAGGCCTTCTGGAAATCCAAATGTCCTTTGTCTAACTTGCTCATTACCTCCTCACAGAATTCTAACAAATTTGTCAGGCATGACCTCCCCTTGACGAAGCCACTCTGACTCAACCCTTCTTTGTTACCATGAACTTCCAGTATTCCACAATCTCATCCTTAATAATGGAGTTTAAAATCTTCACAAATGACTGAGTTCACGTTAACCAGCCTCCTTCCCTTCTTAAACAGGGGTGTTACATTAGCCACTTTCGAAACCTATGGGCCCCTCCCTGACTTCAGGGACTCCTGAACGATCACCAGCAATTTCTCCACAAATTCCTCAGACATGTCCTTCAGAACGCGAGGGTGTCGACCATCCGTTCTGGGTGATTTATCCACCTTCAGACCTTTCAGCTTCCCCAGTATTTTCACCGTAATGATGGTCACTACAATCACCTCTGCCTCCTGACTCTCAAAGTTCTGGTGTTGCTACTGGCGTCATGCACCACGAAGACTGATGCAAAGTAACTCTCAAGTTCCTTTGTCATTTCTCATGCTTCGTTTTCTCTAGCCTTATTACTTTTTTAATTATCCTCTGCTGGATTGTAAAGGCTTTCCAATCTCTGGCTTCCCACTGACCTTCACCACATTGTATTCTTTTCCTTTGCTTTTATGCTGTTCCAGACTTCCCTATTCAGCTATCGTTGCCTCGGGCTTCCTCTACTATGTTTCTTCTTACTTGCGATGAATTTCTGTTGCGCTTCCCAAATTATCCCGAGAAACTCCTGCTCCACCCCGATAGTCTCCCTTTCCAAGCAACTGCAGCTAGTTCCTCCCTCATATCTTTGTACAATGTTAAAAATCACACAACACCGGGTTATAGTCCAACAGGTTTAATTGGAAGCACTAGCTTTCGGAGTGCTGCTCCTTCATCAGGTGGTTGTGGAGTACACGATTGTAAGACACAGAATTTATAGCAAAAGTTTACAGTGTGATGTAACTGAAATTATACATTGAAAAATACCTTTATGGTTTGTTAAGTCTCACATCTGTTAGAATGACCAAGATAGTTTCACTTCTTTCATATTTAAATCACAAAACTTTTTTAAAAAGTTACATTCTCAGGTTAACTTTAATTGGTGTCAGCCCAAATAATGTGTTGAAAGTGTTAGCCCCCTGTGTGCTGTTGTCTGTGCCATAATGTTTAGACTGATTGTAATCTAAAAAATGAGTTAACAGAGTCTTACATGGATTCATGCAGTTTCTGAGCAAAACACAATGTAAGTCTGCAAGTACAAATTCACCCCACAAACGTATATGTGTATGTGTGTGTGAGTGAGAGAAAGAGAAAGACAGAGACTGGGGTGGGGGGCTGTGAGAGTCTAAGAGAGAGAGAGATTGTATATGAGTGTGAAGGAGTCTGTGAGCGGGTGCATGTGTGTTTGTGTGTGTGTCTTGCAGGAGTGTGTGAGAGTCTGTCTGCATGTGTGTGTGTGTGTGTGTGTGTTTAGTGCAATGGTGGTCACCTGCAGTGTGACATGAACCCAAGGTCCCGGTTGAGGCCCTCCCTATGGGTACCGAACTTAGCTATCAGCCTCTGCTTGGCCACTTTTCACTGCTGTCTGTCCAAAAGTCCACTTGGAGGATGGTCACCTGAAGGTCCAAGGTTGAATGTCCTGGACCACTGAAGTTCTCCAACTGGGAGGGAACACTCCTGTTTGTTGATTGTTGTGCAGTGCCGATTCATCCGTTGCCATAGCCTCTGCTCAGATTCACCAATGTATCAAGCCTCAGGGCATCCTTGCCTGCAGTGTATGAGATAGACAACACTGGCTGAGTCGCATGAGTACCTGCCACGTACATGGTGGGAGGTGTCCCCACATGTAATGGTGGTATCCATGTCCACACTCTGACATGTCTTGCAGCACCTACCGTGATAGGGTTGTATGAAGTTGTTCTGAAAGACGGGCAGTTTGCTTAGAACAATGATCTGTTTGAGGTTTAGTGGTTGTTTAAAGGTGAGCACTGGAGGTGTGTGAAGGTCTTAACAAGGTGCTCATCCCCATTGATAATGTGCTGCAGGTCACAAAGAACATGGCGTAGTTAGATTAGATTAGATTACTTACAGTGTGGAGACAGGTCCTTCGGCCCAACAAGTCCACACCAACCCTCCAAAGAGCAACCAGACCCATTCCCGTACATTTACCCCTTCACCTAACACGATAGACAATTTAGCATGACCAATTCACCTAACCTGCACATCTTTGGATTTTGGGAGGAAACCGGAGCAGCCAGAAGAAACCCACGCAGACATGGGGAGAATGTGCAAACTCCATACAGACAGGTGCCTGGGGCAGGAGTTGAACCTGGGTCTCTGACGCTGTGAGGCAACAGTGCTAACCACTGTGCCACCCCCTGGTACTTCAGCTCCTGGGAAGTATTGGACAACAAAGAGTACCCTGTCGGTTGCAGCGCATGTCTGTCTCCCGGGTAGGTCATTACGGTTCCTTGCTGTGGCACGTCGGAATTGGCGGTCGATGAATTGAACATTGTACCCGCTCTTATGAGGGCATCCCTGAGTACTTCCAGGTGCCCATCAGGTTCCTCCTCATCTGAGCAGATCCAGTGTATGCATAGGGCTTGTCCATAGGGGACAGCCGTTTTAATATGTTTTTGGTGGAAGCTGGAGAAGTGTAGCATTGTGAGGTTGTTTGTGGGTTTGCGGTAGAATGTGGTGCTGAAGTGTCCATCCTTGATGGAGGTGCATGTGTCCAAGAATGAGAGTAGTCCATGGTGAGTTTGATGGTGGGATGAAACTTGTGGCTATCACTGTGTACTTTTATCAGTGACTCCTTGCCATGGGTCCAGAAGAAGAAAATGTCGTCAATGTACCTGGTGTATAGTGTTGGTTGGAGGTTCTGTGTAGAGAAGAAGTCTTGTTCGAACCTGTGCATGAAGATGTTAGCATATTGGGGTGCAAATTTGGTCCCCATGGCTGTTCCATGCGTCTGAAGAACTGGTTGTCAAAGGTGAAGACATTGGGATTGAGGATAAAGCGGATGAGTTGTAGGATGGTGTTCGGAGATTGGCAGTTGTTGGTGTTGAGTACTGAGGCTGTTGCCGCGATGCGTCATTGTGGGGGATGCTGGTGTGGAGTGCAGAAACGTCCATTGTGACGAGGAATGTTCCCGGTTTGATTTGTCTGTGGGTGCTGAGTTTCTATAAGAAATCCGTAGTGTCGCGACTGAAGCTAGGGATCCCCTGTACAATGGGTTTCAAGATGCCTTTAACACAGCCAGAGAGGTTCTCACACAAGGTCCCACTGCCTGACATGATGGGATGTCCTGGTGTATTGGCTTGGTGTATCTTTGGAAGACAGCAGAAGTCGCCTATGAGAGAGGTACATGGGATGAGGGCGCGTCGGGAACTCTGAAGGACTGGATCCAAAGTTCTGACCAGTGTGTTTAATTCACGGGTGTGTTCTTTGGTCGGATCAACCGGTAGCTGCCTGTAGTGTTCCTGGTTGTTCAGGTGTCGGTACATTTCCTTGCAGTAATCTGTTCTATTCTGAATGATGATAGCTCCTCCTTTATCTGCTGGTTTGATGACAATGTTGTGATTGGCTTTGAGAGCCTAGATGGTGTTGCATCGTGATTGGGTGATGCTTTGCTCTACCTTGTGGGTACGGCTGAAGAACCTGGCATTTATATATTTCCTGATGGTTTGAGCATATATGTCAAGCCCAGGGCAGCGGCCCTCGGTTGGGGTCCAAGTTGACACCTTCTTTGGTCGCTTCTCTACGGATCCCTGTGATGACTGTTCCGGTTCGTCAGTGGACTTGTTGGGATCACTGCTGGCACCTTGAAAGAATTCCCGGAGTCTCATTCATCAGATGAATTCCTCCATGTCTGCTGCAAGAACCAAGGAGTCCATTTTGATGGTGGGCAGAAATTGAGATCCCTGCTCAGGATTCCAATCTCTTCCAGTCGAAGGGTGTGGTCTGATAATCGACTTCCCCGCAGTGATAATGTTATCCACTGTTGTACCAGGGTAGGCTTCGCTAATACTGGTGAGAATGCCAAGTTTCTCCAGTTTCTTGTTCTTGGTGTGCGTGCACGTGGTGTAGTTTTGTCACCTTGTCTGTTTGGCAATGTCCTGTAACAGTACTGCTGTCTCCTGAGTGCAGGCTGAGACTGTGGATTCCATCTGAATTTCAAGGTTGTGTCGCCTGTTGTAGAGCTGGTGCAGGAATTGATTGAGGAGTTTGCGAGAGGTGCGGTGGATGATTTGGAGATGCCGGTGTTGGACTGGGGTGTACAAAGTTAAAAATCACACAACATCAGGTTATAGTCCAAGAGGTTTAATTGAAAGCTTTAGCTTTCAGAGCGCCGCTCCTTCATCAGGTGGTTGTGGAGTATACGATTGTAAGACACAGAATTTATAGCAAAACTTTACAGTGTGATGTAACTGAAATTACACATTGAAAAATACCTTGTTTGTGAAGTCTTTCATCTGTTAGAATGAGCATGTTAGTTTCACCCCCACCCCCTACACACACACACACACACACATACACATATACATTTGTGGGGTGAATTTGTACTTGCAGAGTTACATTGTACTTTGCTCAAAAACTGCATAAATCCATGCAAGACTCTGTTAACTCATTTTTTAGATTAGAATCGGTCTGAACATTATGGCACAGACAACAGCACACAGGGGGCTAACACCTTCAACACATTATCTGGGCTGACACCAGTTGTTAAAGTTAACCTGAGAATGTAACTTTTTTTTTAAATTGCAATTTACATTTGAAAGAAGTGTAACTATCATGGTCATTCGAACAGATGTGAGACTTAAACAATCAAGGTATTTTTCAATATATAATTTCAGTTACATCACACTGTAAACTTTTGCAATAAATTATGTCTTACAATTGTGTCCTCCACAACCACCTGATGAAAGAGCAGCATTCCGAAAGCTAGTGCTTCCAAATAAACCTGTTGGACTATAACCCGGTGTTGTGTGATTTTTAACTTTGTACACCCCAGTCCAATACTGGCATTTCCAAATCATGTCTTTGTAATTACCTTTACTCAATCAGATGTAATCATCTGATTCCTACTTCTGCCTCAAACGGCAAGGCGAATTCCATGATATTATGGTCACTGCCCCCTTGGCATTCCTTCATTTTAAGCTCCCCAGCAAAGTCCAAATCCAGAACTGCCTATTCCCTTCTAGGGTCTACCACATGCTGCTCCAAAAAAAACTCTCATAGAAATCCCACAAATACCCTTTCTTAGGATCCGCTACCAACCTGATTTTACTAGTTCACCAGCACATTGAAGTCCCCCATGATTATTGTAATAATGCCTTTCTTACATGCTTTTTTTAATCTCCTGATTTATTTTCTTCCCCACATTCTGCCTGTTACTAGGAGGCCGGTACATAACTCTCATCAGATAGTTTCTTCCTTTGTGGTTCCTCAGCTCTATCCACACAGATTCCTTCCAACTCTACATCACTTTTTGCTACTGAAGTAATTTCATTATTTACTAAGAAAGCAACCAACCCCTCTGCCCACCCTTACAACAGTACACATATCCTTGGATATTTAGTTTCCAGCCCTGATCCCCTTGCAGCCATGCCTCTGTGATACCCACCACATTGTACCTGCCAATTTCAATCCGCACTACAAGCTCATTTACCTTATTTCATAGACAGTGTGATTGAAGTACAACACCCTCAGTCCTACATTGACTTCCCCCTTTCTCTTCATTGTGTCCTTATTCAGGCTGGCCTGATGTTAGATTTTCATACTCTCTGTACTATTACTTGTTCTGGAACTTTAATAACCTTTACTGAGCCATCTCACCCCTTTAAGTTTTTCCATAACTTTCTGTGCACCTGAACCCACCCTTCCACTATTTAGTTTAAAGCCCTAGTTATGTGATTCACCACAACTCTGGTCTTAGCAAGATTCAGCTGGAACTCATCCCATTGGAACAACAACTTCCTTCCCCAGTACTGGTGCTAATGTTCATGAATTCAAACCAGTTTCTCCCATACCGATCTTTGAGCCACATGCTTAGCTCCTTAATGTTGCTGACCCTGTGCCAATTAGCTTATAGCTCAATAATAATCCAAAGATTATCATCTTTTTGGTTCTGTGATTAATTTAGCCCCTAACTGCTCATATTCCCTCAGCAGAACTTTTTACCTTTCTATTTCCTCATTCGATCTACATTATTGAGACTACATAGTTCACGACAACTCCATCTTTCCCCTCACACTTAAGTTTATCTGCAGCCCAGATGAAAGATCCTGAACTCGGGCAGCAGGCTGTGAACACAGCTGTCAGGACTCTCTACATAGGGATAGATAAGTCTCCTGGGTCAGACGGGATATACCCAAGGTTATTAGTGGACAGCGAAGAAGGTTACCTCAGATTACAATGGAATCTTGATCAGATGGCTGAGAAGTGGCAGATGGAGTTTAATTCAGATAAATGTGAGGTGCTGCATTTTGGGAAAGCAAATCAGAGCAGGACTTATACACTTAATGCTAAGGTCCTAGAGCGTGTTGCTGAACAGAGAGACCTTGGAGTGCAGGTTCATAGCTCCTTGAGTGGAGTCACAGGTAGATAGAATAGTGAAGAAGGCGTTTGGTATGCTTTCCTTTATTGGTCAGAGTATTGAGTACAGGAGTTGGGAGGTCATGTTGCGACTGTACATTAGTTAGGTCACTGTTGGAATACTGCGTACAATTCTGGTCTCCTTCCTATCGGAAAGATGTTTTGAAACTTGAAAGGGTTCCCCTCTCACCCTAAACCTATGCCCGGTAGTTCTGGACTCCCCTGTCCCAGGGAAAAGACCTTGTCTATTTACCCTATCCATGCTCTCCCTGATTTTATAAACCTCTATAAAGTCACCCCTCAGCCTCCAACGCTGAAGGGAAAACAGCCCCAGCTTATTCAGCCTCTCCCTGTAGTTCAAATCCTCCAAACCTGGCAACATCCTTGTAAATCTTTTCTGAACCCTTTCAAATTTCACAACTTCCTTCCTAATCGGGTTCCTCTGAGGCCGTAAGGCGTAAGTGGACTTTGATAAACTTTTGTCTTTAATTTACATTTATTGTTACTTACGAATTTACTTACGACTTCTTTCATTAACATAAGTGCCATGGTTGGGCAATTTATAGTACTTTTCATTGTATTTTTCTTGCAAAGACAATACATTCTGTAAATGTAAGGGAGTTTGGGTGTGAAGCTGGAGGAAACAGGGATCATTTGGAAATGATAAATAGTTGGTGTCAGGTCCAAAGACGGGCAAGGAGCGTCAGGTTCAGTGATGATGGAAGGAGTGGGTCAAAGCTGGAGCAGGGAAGGGGGTGTCGAGTACTGGAGGCTGTCAGGTCACACTCTTGGGAGATGTAAGGGGTCTGAGGATGGCGTAGTTGGTGGCAATGTGTCGGATAAGCACAGGTCAGTTGAATAGTTACTCAGGAATTTTATTTAATAGTCTAACAGTTTCTAAGTAACTAGTTACTTAATTTACTTGGAATTATTTGAATTTTCTGATTTAAATGGAGCCTTTCCAAACATCCCAGGCATAGAGAAATTGCCCTGCAGAAAATTCAGTCTCCCAGGCAATTCCTTTGGAACAGTCACGACGAGGATTCGCATGTCCCCATGTGCAACTCCCAACTACATAGGAATAATAACTGAGGACAGCAGAGAACCCAGGCCATTATATTCCATCTGATGCTGCAGACTTATGGAACCTCTATCTATCCCTGTGCAGTTATAACAAAAAGAAAAGAACAGGAATAGCAGCTAGAAAACTGATGAAGTCAGTATTTACATAATACCACAAATCACTTTGGACTTTGGTCAAACTTTGGACATTTCACCGAGGAGATAAACAACCTTCACTTTCTAAACACTGCTCAGTTCCTAATGATGTGGGATTTGTTCACAGGGTTTGTCTACTGGCTGTTGAATTGACAGTATTCTGAAATACTTCCTGCCCCAAAGTGGAAAATTCGTGTGGTTCTTAACTACAAATTAGAACGTGGCTTTCCTGTTAGCAAGGGGAGTTCAAAGTCTTTCATGCGAGGAAAATACTGGGTCCAATCCCTGGTTAATCCCTGGACTTCTTAGCAACATCACCATCCAAATATTCCGAATTCCCACAACACATCCCCAGTGTGAGATTCTGTTAATAATCACTCCCACAGCCCAACCCCAGTCTGACGTCCTGTTCACACTCAATTCATCATGCATGCTTACTCACACTCACTTCGTTGACGTGTTCACCTATACTCACACTTTCCTGACGTGTTCTTGTCACAATTACTTGCCCAGTGTGTGTTCCTGTTCACAATCACTACCAGGATTTTGTTCATGTTCACAATCAGTTCCCCAGTGATGGCATATTTGCTGTACTATTAATAGACAGATCTAGGTAACATGAACTGGGTTTATATCGGCAGATGATCTCAAATTAGGTCTAAGAATGACTGTGAAACCATTGTTGTAAAAACCCATCTGGTTCACTAATGTTCTTTGGGGAAGAAAACATATTGTTCTTATGTAGGACAGACCAAGTATACCAGGCTCACAGCAATTTAGTTGACTCTTAATTACCCCCTGAAATAGCTGACTCAGTTGCATTAAAACATAAAAAACTCTCAAAAGAATAAAGAAATTGGACAGACCACCAGGAACTAACTTAAGCACCAGAAACCCAGCAACAGCAATTGCAACCCTGTGAACCTTGCAAACCACTCCTTACCAACATCTGGGAACGAATGCCAAAATCAAGCAAAATCGTGATGAAGGGCTCATGCCCGAAACGTCGATTTTTCTGCACTTGCCTGACCTGCTGTGCTTTTCCAGCAACACACTCTCAACTCTGATCTCCAGCATCTGCAGACCTCACTGTCTCCTAAAATCAAACAACAGCCTGGCATAATCATATAATACTTTACAGACAATACACACTATCCACAGCGACAGCCTGTCCCACTGGCATGACAGAGCCAGCAGAAGTGGTGGCACAATGGTACATAGTTAGGAAGTAACTGCTCTGTGAACGCTTATTGTTATCTCTGGACCCCATGAAGTCTCGTGAAATCAGGTCAGTCATGAACAAGGCAAACTCCTGCTGGTGATAACATTCCATCACCCCCCTCTCCGACTGATAGATGACTCTCCACCTGCATGGACGGTGCAGGTCTATCAATAAACTTGATATCATCCAGGACAAAGGCAACCACTTGATCTGTATCCCATCCACCATCTTCAACGATCACTCCCTTCACCACTGACATACTGTGGCAGCAGTGTACAACAACTCAAGTTTCTTTCAGCAACATCTTCCAAACCCGCAGTCTCTAACACCTGGAAACATTGGAACACCACCAGCCGCAAGTTCCTGTCCTAGCCACACACCACCCTGATCTGGACCTCCATCGACATCATTCCTTCACTGCCACTGGAGCAAAATCTCGTGAGCTCTCTCTTCCAAATGATTCCACACATTGAGAACCACTTTTATAACACTTGCTTGTTCCCAATTCAGTGAGGACAACATTTCCATAATAATTAATAACATCTTTAAATAAAACCAGTTCTCCTAAAAGCCTTCACTACCATTGTAGTCCTAATGACAGGCACCAGCACACAACCAGAAAAATGTTTATAATAATTGTAAGGGGGAAAAAAATTCAATCTTACTTACTGTGTTTCAAGGGTACCAGTTCAGGGTTTTTTGGTTGCTTCAGCTTAAATTGAACATCGCCAATGCTAATTATGTCACCTATAAATTTAGAAACAGGCAGGGTAAATCTTCACATTTTAAAAACCACTTACCACATCAGTCGATTGCATAAAAAATTCAAAAGCATGCCCAGCTAGTTACAATAATAAACTACAGCATACAACACTTCAATACGAATCTTAACCTTTTGTTACTGCATTTTCCTTTTCTGAAACCTGCATACCATCTGTCATCCATCAGTGAACAATTTCCCAAGAGGTCACAACAGCTTTCAATTATTCATCGGTTACTGGGAACCTGGGTTTAAAAAAATGCACACTACAACCTACATTCCTGATACAGTATTTCTCTGCAGCTGCATATTTATTTGAAATTAATGAGAACAGAATTTTTACTTCAATACATTGGTTTCCAAAGTCATACATTTGAGTTTATTCTTCAGGAAACCTCTTTGTCAACTTTCAAATGAAGAAGTAATTCATGGAAGAAAAAAAAATGGAATGAAAGAAGAATACAGAAAGAAGAAACAGAATGACTTCAGAACAACAGTACAGACGCAGAAACAAATACATCCATTCAAACTAAAAGAACTATGCATTTATACAGAGCCATCTACATAGAACATTTCTGAGTTTGTTTTTTGTACCTCATTGTGTAACACACACCTGTCTAATGCATCTGCCACCCAACCATCCCCACCGCCACATCAAGTCTGAGGCAGGATGGTAGACTAAGAAAAATGTATGCAGGTGGTGGAATGTTGGGGAGGCAAACAGACATCTGGGATTTTGGGATGTTTTGTGGGAAGTTGTCCAGGAAGAATATACAGGACGACAGATCTGGGAAATGGGATGCTTTGGGAGACAGGATATGTGAGTTGGTATTGTCTGAGGTATGAGAGGGAGTTTTGGAGGTAGGCATCATCTGGGAGCAAAGGTTATTTTCGAGGAACTTACTTTTGGGAAGGAGAGACTTGTTAGACCACAACTGAACGAAATGGTGTGTATAACTGCACGCCACACCTTAGGAAGGGTATTAATATGTTGGAGCGCATGCAGAAGAGATTTGCTAGAACAACTCCAGGGATGAGTAACTTCAGTAGTGAGAATAGTTTGAGAGTGTTCTCCTGTTTGTGGGAGAAAAGAAGGCAAGAAGAATTCTGATAGATTTTGAAAATCACGGGCAATCTGTGTATAGATAAGGAGAAATGGTTTCTACCAAAAGAGTGGTACAGTGGTTAGCACTGCTGCCTCACAGCGCCAGAGACTCAGATTCAATTCCTGCCTCGGGCAACTGTCTATGTGGAGTTTGCACATTCTCCCCGTGTCTGCGTGGGTTTCCTCCGGGTCCTCCGGTTTCCTCCCACTGTCCGAAGATGTGCAGGTTAGGTGAATTGGCCATACTGAATTGCCCGTAGTGTTAGGTGAAGGGGTAAATGTACGGGAATGGGTCTGGGTGGGTTGCTATTCGGAGAATCAGTGTGGACTTGTTGGGCCGAAGGGCCTGCTTCCACACTTTAAGTATCTAAGAGTGGGAACAAATTATTTAATAAGAGTTCCAAAGGTAACAAACGTGAGGTGAGAAAATACCTTTCCATAAGGTTAAAATATGGAATGCACAGCTTGGAAATGTGGTGGAGGCAAGTTCATTTGAGGCACTCAAGTTAGCAGTGGATGATTATTTGAAAAGAAGCAATGTGGAGGGTGATGAGGAAAAGGCAGGCAAACAGTACCAAGGGATTACACACTTGGGAAAGTTGGTGCAGATAAAACGGAGCAAACCCCTCCACAAAACGCTCAGAGATTCGCACAATTGTTACAGTGCAGAAGGAGACTATTTGCTAAGACTCCTTCTTAACTAACAATTTCGTGCACCTAGGAGTGTTTTGTGAAGAGATGCCTGTTGTTGGCTGTTCTACACTTCCAGTATTTAGGGAAGGTGTATCTAAAGGTTGTCACCCTGTCCGGGAGGCAACACTTTGCAGGAAAAATCTGAAGATGAGTTCTCTCCTCCTTTCTCAGGGGGTGTGGGCTTCCTTTGACTGTTCCTCTCTGCGGGTTCTCCGGATGTCATGGGTATCTCTCTCTAGGATTGGGATGGGAGGGAATCTCTCTCACTCTGGGATGGACTGTCTGTCTGTCTGTCTGTCTGTCTCCCCCTGGGAATGTGGGGGGGGGGGTCCCCCTCACTCTCTGGGGGTCCCCCTCACTCTCTGGGACGGGCAGGTGTGTGTGTGTGTGTGTCTCGCTCTCTCCCTCACTCTCTCGGGGAGGTTGTTCTCGCTCGCACCTGCCGCCGTCTCCAGGCGCCTGACTCGGACCGGGACCAGGGCCCGGGCTCCACTTAGCGGCTTCAGCGCGATGTTGGAGAGTCTCCGCAGGGCGGCCACCGCCGCGGCACCGCCACCCGCCGGGAGGAGCAGCAGCCGGGACTGCATGGCTGGGGGGGGTGCGGGGGCACCCAGCTCTCCCGCCGCTAACGACACCACCGGCCCCGGAACCGGACCGGGGACACGGGGGAAGATCCAATCGGCGGACCATCCGGAAACCGGTCCATCCCTCAGTCCGTTCCGGCGTCGCAGAGGCGGAGTGTCCCTGTCCCTGTCCCTGTCCCCGCCTCTCCACGCCCCGGGGGGAAGGTTCCGGGGACAGGATGTCGGGGGGAGCAGCTCACTCCAGGTGCAGGAGAGGGATTTAACAGGGAGGAGGACGCAGCTGAGGCTGAGGAAGGTTCAAAGAGGAGGCACAGAGGTAATGTCCCTGCCTCTGGTCGAGGAGGTCCTGTTTCAGTTTCCACCTGCTCCAGGATTGCTCATCACATGTTGGTTCAGGGATGTGCAGGAGCTGGTGTTGGATTGGGGTGAACAAAGTTATAAATCAGCTAGACAAAAGTGAGGACTGCAGATGCTGGAAACCAGAGTTTAGATCAGAGTGGTGCTGGAAAAGCACAGCAGGTCAGGCAGCATCCGAGGAGCAGGAAGATCGACGTTTCAGGCAAAAGCCCTTCTTCAGGAATAGAGCTAAAAATCACACAATACCAGGTTATAGTCCCAACAGGTTTATTTGGAAGCACTGCTCCTTCATCAGTTGATTGCGGAGTGTAAGATCATAAGACACAGAATTTATAACAAAGGATTACAGTGTCATGCAACTAAAATGATATTAGATTAGATTACATACAGTGTGGAAACAGGCCCTTCGGCCCAACAAGTCCACACCGACCCGCCGAAGCGTAACCCACCCATTCCCGTACATTTACCCCTTTACCTAACACTACGGGCAATTTTAGCATAGCCAATTCACCTGACGTGCACATCTTTGGACTGTGGGAGGAAACCGGAGCACCCGGAGGAAACCCACGCAGAACGTGCAACATTGAACAGAGGCTTATAGCCAAGTTCAGTACCTCAACCGGGACCTTGGGTCCATGTCACACTACAGGTGACCCCACTACACGATACACTCTCTCACACAAACACATATCCACACACACTCTTACGTACTCACACATTCACGCAGACCCTCTCTCATACACACGATCTCTCTCATATGTACACACACATACAGCCCCCACACTCTCACCCACATACACACCCTTTCACAGGCTTATCCTCCATTACACCCACATACACACTTTACCAAGCGTACCATGCATGCAAACACATTCTCACTCACATGCATACTGTCTCTCAAGCATTCACACACACATATAAGTCTATGGGGTGAATTTGTATTTGCAGAATTATATTTACTGATACATTATAGTTTGGCTTAAAAAAATGCACAATCTGCAGACAGATAATACATGTAATATTTTGTAAATTCCACTTTGGAAATAGAACCAGTACTCAATCCATGTTTTTGAAAGTTAATGCAATTTGCCAAAGTTGGACAGATACAAGTTCCAGTACTGCATCAAACTAGGTGCCTCCACAGGCAATGTGGAGATTCTGAATAGGATGTAGATTCACTCCAAATAATTTGAAGCGGTTATTTCACAACTTTAGGACACCCTAAAGTGCTTCCACACCTCATGAAAGTGTACTTTGAAATTAAGTCGCTGTGATAATGTAAGTCACATGGCAGCCAATTCATGTGCAGCAAGCTCACACTAACAACAATATAATAACGATCTATTAATCAGTTTTCAGTCATGGTACAAGCTTTTCATTTTTTCAGATATCCATTTTTCCTTTTGGCAATGAAATAAGTGGCTGCTATTGTCTCCCTGTCTTTGGCAGCTTTTAGCACATGTATGTCAATGCAATAATGTGGTTTCAGCAATGTGCCTATTTAATTGCAACAATCAGCCATCCTTAGAGTCCTTTGTTGAGCAAAAATGTAATAAAGTTTGCTTTCTCCTGACTAACCTCCAGAATCGAGCCCAGGTCGATCTTTGTGTCTTCAGAGTCAGAGAGACCTTTAGCACAGAAAAAGGCCCTCTCAGGGTCTCTGCTCTTTGTAACGTGGCAGTCAAACACAATCACCAAACTATTCTTATCCAATTTTCCATACCCTTGTCTGCCTTGGCATCACAAATGCACATCTACATACTTCTCAAATATTATGAAGGTTTCTGCTTCTACCAACCTTACAGGCAGCTCTGGATGAAAAAGATTTTCGCTGCGTCTCCTCTAACCTTCTACCCCTTACTTTAAATCTATGTCCCCTGGTCAATTAATCTTCCATTCAGGGGAAAAGTTTCTTTCTGTCGATCCTACCTCCACCACTCATCATCATTTTATATCATGTCCCCTTTCAATCTCCTTTGATGTTGGGAAAACAACCTCAGTCTGTCCAAACTGTCTTCATAACTGAAACTCTCCAACCCAGGTAACTTCCCAGTGTATGTCCTCTGCATTATCTCCAGTGCTATCACATTCCTGCTGTAATGTGGATTTCAGAACTGCACACAATACTCAAGCTGTGGCCTAACCAACATTTGTTTTCATTCATGGGATACATGCATCACCAGCTGGCCAGCATTTATTGCCCATTCATAGTTGGCGTTAAGAAGGTGGTGGTAAGTTGCCTTTTTGAACTGCTGCAAATTCATGTACTGTAGATTGACTTACAATGCCCTGAGAAAGGGAATTCCAGGATATTAGCGAAAAGTGAGGACTGCGGATGCTGGAGATGAGAGTCAAGATTAGAGTGGTGCTGGAAAAGCACAGCAGGTCAGACAGCATCTGAGGAGCAGGAAAATCGACGTTTCGGGCAGGAAAGGGCTCCTGCCTGAAACATTGATTTTCCTGCTCCTCAGATGCTGCCTGACGTGCTGTGCATTTCCAGCACCACTCAAATCTCGATTCCAGGATTTTGACCCAGCAACACTAAATAATGGCGATGTGTTTTCAGGATGGTGAGTGGCTTGAATGGGACTTGCAGGTGGTTATGTTCCCTTATACCTGATGTCCTTGTTTCTTCTCGATGGAAATGGTCTTGGGTTTGGAAGTGTTGTGTAATGATCTTTGGTGAATTTCTGCAGTGCATCTTCTAGATAGTGCACACGACTGCGACTAAGCGTCAGTGATAGAGGGATGCTTGTGGATGTGCTGCCAGTCAAGCGGGCTGCTTTGACCTGGATGGGTTTAATCTTCTTGAGTTGGAGCTGCACCCATCCAGGCAAGTGGGAGTATTCCATCACAGTCTTGCTTGTGCCTTGTAGATGGTGGACAGGCTTTGGGGGGGTCAAGAGATGAGTTACTTGCCACAGTATTCTAAGTCTCTGACCTGCTCTTGTAGACACTGTTTTTGTCGTGAGTCCCGTTGAGTTTCTGGTCAATAGTGACTCTCAGATTGTTGATAGTGTGAGATTCAGTGATGGTATACTATTGAATGTCGAGGGGCACTGGCTAGATTGTCTCTGATTGGAGGTGGCCTTTGTGTGGCATGAAGTTTACTTGCCACTTGTCAGCTCAAGTCCTGATACTGTTCAGATCTTGTTGCATTTGAACGTGGACTGTTTCAATGTCTGAGGATTCACATATGGTGCTGTGCAATCATTGGCAAACATCCCCACTTCTGATCTTAAGATGGGGGGGAAGGTCATTGATGAAGCAGTTGGGTACTATACTCAGGAACTCCTGCAGATATGACCTAGAGCGAGGGTGACTAACCACTAACAACCACAAAAATTTTCCGAAGTGTTAAGTATGATTCCCCTTGATACCCATTGATTCCAGTTTTGCTAAGGCTCACACTCAGTCGAATGTGTTCTTGATGGCAAGGGCTGTTACTCTTACCTCACCTCTGGAATTCCAGCCAAGCCTCCCAGCTTTTAAACTCTATGCCTCAGCTAACAGATGCAAGGATACCTTCTTAACCACTCTATCCACCTGCCCTGATACCTTAAGGGACCGGTGGACATGCAGACCAAGGTCCCTCTAATTCTCAGTGCTTCTCAAAGTCCTACTGTTCATCATATATACCTTTTGCTTTGTTTATTCTGCCCAAGTGCATCTTAGACTGAATTCCATTTGCACTGGTCAAGTCATCTGACCAGCCCTTTTATATCCTTCTGCTATCCTCACGATTTATCACCTCACCAATTTTTGAATCATTTACAAACTTAATGATTAACCCTACTTTCAAGTCTAAATCATTTATATGAACCATAAACAGCAAGGACACCAACACTGACCCTTGTGGGACCCCACTGGATACAGACATCCAGTCAGAAAA
>NC_057716.1:117402447-117408286 GCF_004010195.1 Chiloscyllium plagiosum | reverse complement strand
CCCCTCCCCCAAGTCCCTCCTCCCTACCTTTTACCTTAGCCTGCTTGGCACACCCTCCTCATTCCTGAAGAAGGGCTTATGCCCGAAACGTCGATTCTCTTGCTCCTTTGATGCTGCCTGACCTGCTGCGCTTTTCCAGCAACACATTTTTCAGCTCTGATCTCCAGCATCTGCAGTCCTCACTTTCTCCACCCAGAGGAAACCCAGGCAGAGAATGCGCAAACTCCACAAAGACAGTTGCTAGAGGGTGGAATCGAACCCTGGTACCCGGAACTGTGAGACAGCAGTGCTAACCACTGAGCCGCGCTGCCACCACCCTTTCCTACCATTTATCATGTATTGCCTTGCCTCGTTTGCCCTGCCCAACTACATCACCTTGCACTTATCCAGCTTGAATTCTCTTTGCTACTGGTCAGCCCATCTATATTGTTGGGCCAAATGGCCTGCTTCCACACTGTAGGAATTCTATGGTCTTGTGATCTAAAACTATTCTCCTCACTGTTTACCACTCCACCAATTTTGGTATCATCTGTGAACTTAATAATTAGCCCTCCTACTTTCAATCTAAATTATTTATATAAACCACAAACAGTGAGGGTCCCAACTGTGATCCATGTGGAACCTTATTGGACACAGACTTCCAGTCACACAACATCCCTCAACAGCGGCACAGTGGCACAGTGGTCAACACTGCTGCCTCACAGTGCCAGAGACCCGGGTTCAATTCCCGCCCTGGACAACTGTCTGTGTGGAGTTTGCGCATTCTCCCCGTGTCTGCATGGGTTTCCTCCGGGTGTTCCAGTTTCCTCCCACAGTCCAAAGATGTGCAGATTAGGTGAACTGACAACGTTAAATTGCCCATTGTGTAAGGCGAATGGGTAAATGTCGGGGAATGGGTTGGGTGGGTTGCTCTTCGGAGAGTCGGTGTGGAGTTGTTGGGCCGAAGGGCCTGTTTCCACACTGTAAGTAATCTCATCTATCTAAGTTACACTCTACTTCCTGCTACTCAGCCAATTCTGGATCCAATTTGCCAAATATCTTTGAATCCCCATCTCATACCTTCGCTATCAATCTCCCATACAGGACCGTATCAAAAGCCATATTGAAGTTTAAGCAGACTACATTGAATCCATTGCCCTTATCTACATGCCTGGTTACTCTTCAGAAAATCCAATCAAGTTGGTTAGACATGACTTCCCCTTAACAAAACCAGGCTGACCATCCTTGATTCATCTCTGTATTTCCAAATGCAGATTAATTCTATCCCTCAGAATTGCTTCCAATAGTTTCCCCACCCACAACGTTAGACTGACTGCTCTGTAATTTACTGATTTATCTCTTGCTGCCTTCTTGAATAAAAATGTCCGTTAATAAAAATATATGCTTATTGGACACTTAGTAAGGCAGTAAATATATTAATGCCAAGATTTATACTTATATACCATCACCCATGGGAACAAATGCTGCATTTTTCATCTGAAGCAGGAAATTCCTGCTGAAATGTTGTAAAGCAGAAACAATAAGATGGAACTGTTTGACCATAGGAAAAATAGTGGGGAAATATTCAGAATGTACAAAAGGGGCCCCACATGAGTTGGGAAAGCTGGTTTATATGTTGGACTGTACTGGAAGTTGAAAATTGAAAGTGCAAAAAGGACCTGTGGCATTTTAGTGTCCTATTCTCTTTGGATGTGTACTCTGCAAAATTTAACATTTCTCCACAATACTGCCTGATCACAACAGCCTACAGTTCAGCTCAAGTTTGCAATCATTCACCTTTCCTCCTCCCCACCAAATGCTCCAAATATACTAGACCCATTCCTCCTTCCCACCTCCTGAGCATTCTCTTCTGCCTAATCTGCTCACCTACTCTCTCAGATCAGGATCCTCCTCAAGGCTCACATGTTTTTCCATGAACCCAGAACCATCCCATGTTTTGAATTAATCATGGTAAGTCCAAAATAATATCAAAGTAATGACATGAACAAATGTTTTAGGTACTCCATTAATCATACATCATATCATCAACCATTATCAAAGATTCGAACAGAATGGAACAATCCATCTCATTCAGATGAGATTAACATACCTTATTTTGGAGCACTTCAGTCAGTATTTGATTTCTGCTTCCAGCCCTAGTTATTGAGTCATAGAGATGTACAGCACGGAAAAAGACCTTTAGGTCTACCTTGGCCATTCTGATCAGATATCCTGAATTAATCTCATTCCATTTGCCAGCATTTTCCCCATATCCCTCTAAACCCTTCCTGTTCATATACCCTTCCAAATGCCTATTAAATGTTGTAATTGTACCAGCCTCCACCACTTGCTCTGGCAGCTCACTTCATATTTGCACCACCCTCCATGTAAAAAAGTTGCCCCTTAAGTCGCTTTTAAATCTTTCCCCTCTCGCCTTAAACCTGTGGCCTCTAATTTTGGATTCTCCTGGGGAAAAGATCTTGACTATTCACCCTATCCATGCCCCTCATAATTTTATTAATTTTATAAACCTCTAAAAGGTCACCCCCGGCCTCTGACGCTCCAGAGAAAATAGGCCCAGCCTATTCAGCCTCTCCCCCAACTTCATTTTACCAATGACTGCCCAGGGTCCTATGTTATAGTCTGTTCATTTCTTCAGCAAACAGCTTAGAAATTTTTGTGTAAAAGGAGTATTGATTCAAGTCAAATAAGACATCATATCTGTTTTTAAGGTGATTAAAGGCTTTGATATGGTTTTAATAGACAAATTACTTCTTTTGTTGGAAGATTCCTAAGCAGACCTAAATGCAAGCTCAGAAAAAAGCTCAAGAGATGCACAGAAGTCAATGCAAAGTACAGAGAGACACAGACCTGGCGATCCAGTGTTTAATGCCTAACTCCAGATGCAGGGGCAGTAAAGATGTTGTGATCAGTTTCCACACTCTTGATCTAACAATGGCAAAATCAACCAGTTTTCCAGCTCCCGATCACCATCCAGTGACTTTTTTTTTTAGATTACATACAGTGTGGAAACAGGCCCTTCGGCCCAACAAGTCCACACCGCCCCGCCGAAGCACAACCCACCCATACCCCTACCCCTACATCTACCCCTTACCTAACACTACGGGCAATTTAGCATGGCCAATTCACCTGACCTGCACATCTTTGGACTGTGGGAGGAAACCGGAGCACCCGGAGGAAACCCACGCAGACACGGGGAGAATGTGCAAACTCCACACAGTCAGTCGCCTGAGGCGGGAATTGAACCCGGGTCTCTGGCGCTATGAGGCAGCAGTGCTAACCACTGGGCCACCGTGCCGCCCATAAACTTTCTCGAACATAAAGGATTAATACCTTGGGGAGGAAGAGGAGGGCTATCAGCATCCACCAAATTATAAAACCGTGTCTTTGGAACAGTAGAGGGAAGAAAGGGAGATGATTGGTGTAATTAAAGAGATATCAGTGGCACATTGTCGGGTGACTGGATATGAGTTGGTTTATCATAAACCCAGATCTTCTCAGCTTTGTG
This sequence comes from Chiloscyllium plagiosum, assembly GCF_004010195.1. Taxonomy (NCBI): domain Eukaryota; kingdom Metazoa; phylum Chordata; class Chondrichthyes; order Orectolobiformes; family Hemiscylliidae; genus Chiloscyllium; species Chiloscyllium plagiosum. The sequence continues at coordinate 117,404,778 of NC_057716.1, read as the reverse complement.
TTAGGATCATATAAATATAGCTGATCATCTAGTTTGATCAAATGTTGGCAGATGTTAAGAAAAAGAATCTTAATTTTTTTTGTTAGCATGAGTAAGCATTTAATTGAAATCTGCAGTTTAAATTCTAAATTTCCGAGCCTGAGGGTTTGAACCAGTTCTCCACTGGAAGAGCAGTTGATCTTAGTTACTGTAAAATGAAACAGCTGAAATTGTTCTCTCGCTAACTAGGTAAGATAGGCTTTTAATGCCAGGAATATATTGTGACAACCCTGTGGCTTTAAGGGGTGTATTTGTCCTTTTCTTTCAGACATTGAGGCTGAGGCATGGAGTAGTCTGTTCCCAGCAAATAAATAGCTTGAGAGATGTTTGGGTTTCTTTTTTGAAGTTGGAACAATAGAAACAACATGAAGATATGGGGGTCAAAAAAAAACTAGGACTTTGGTTTATCTTTCAGTAGCTGTTAGGGTCTTGAAGCTGGAGGTGGAAGCAGTTACTCCTCTCTCTGTTACAGCTAAAAGCTTGGGTTCTCTTCCCGCTGTTAGAATCGCATGTACTTTACTGAAATTATCTATGCCAAGTCTATAGGATGTTACTATATTGGAACAGTTGCTGTTTAGAAGTTAAATAATCTGTTATTCTGTTACATTTTCCAATAGAGTTATGTTATTCTAATTCTTTGCTCTTTTGTTTGTATTTTACAGAAAGAGTAAGAATAAAGTGTGTATTGCTTCAAACATGATAGTTTGACCAATCAAATTGCATCCAGAACACAGCACCTTACTCTTGCCTTTAAAATAAGAAAACATTGGGGTTTAAACTATCTTATTTTGAGGGGGTTTGGTCTGGTCCATAACAATATAAGTGTGGCCAACTTAGTGCAACTTACTACTAGAGTGCAACTTATAATAGAGCAGTGTGAGTACAGTGATTAAGATGCGGGGCGGGGGGGGGGGGGGGGGGGGGGTGGTAGGGGAGGATGGGAAAGAGGTGTTCCATTGCTTTTACTTGTGCTAACATTTTCAGCCTCCAGGAATTGATTCTTACTCCATGCCAAGAGAAGAAACTGGCTATTCAGTGAGGATTTGATAAGTCACGGATGTCTCGGATCGGGTCGACAGGATTCTTAAGGGAGAGGTGAGCATGCAGAAGTCATGGTACACATCAGTACCAATGACATAGATAGGGAAAGGGAGGAGGACCTGAAAAGTGAATATAGGGAGTTAGGTTGGAAGCTAAAAGGCAGAATGAGCAGAGTACTAATCTCGGGATTGATACTGGTGCCACAGGCTAGTGAGGCGAGGTATATATAGAGAGTGCAACTGAATACATGGCTGCAGAGCTGGTGTAGGAGGGAGGGCTTCAGATATATGGATAGCTTGTGGGAAAGTGAGACCTATACAAAGAGGACGGGTTGCATCTGAATTGGAAGGGTACCAATATCTTGGGTGGGAAGATTGCTAGAGCTCTTCAGAAGTGTTTAGTCTAGTTTGGCAGGGGAATTGGAACCAGAGCTAAGGATCAGAGAATGGGGTAGCTGGTGAACAAGCAGTTACAGCATGCAGAGAGTCTGTGAGGAAGGATAGACACCTGGTAGGGCAAAGGTGCATCAGTGTAATGGGTTGAAGTGTGTCAATTTTAATGCAAAAAGAATAAGGGTGATGAACGTAGAGCATGGATCAGCACTTGGAACTGCAATGTTGTGGCCATTACGGAGACTTGGATACCACAGGAGCAGAATGGTTATTGGATGTTCCAGGGTTTAGATGTTTCAAAAGGAATCGGTGGGGAGGTAAAAGAGGTGGGGGAGTGGCATTGCTAATCAGGGATAGTTTAACAGCTGCAGAAAGGGAGATCATCGAGGAGGGTTTGTCCACAGAGTCAGTATGACAGGAAAGGAGCAATCATTTTATTGGGAGTTTTCTACAGGCCCCCCAAAAGCAACAGAGACAGGGAGGAGCAGATTAAGAGGCAGATTTTGGAAAGGTGCAGAAGTAACAGGATTGTTGTCATGAGGTGACTTCAACTTGCTTAATATTGATTGGAACCTTCTTAGTGCAGATAGTTTGGATGAAGCAGATTTTGTCAGCTGTGTTCAGGATAGATTTCTGACTCAATATGTAGATAGGCCAACTGGACAGGAGGCCATTTTGATTTGGTGCTTGGCAATGAACCAGGTCAGGTGTCAGATCTCTCAGTGGGAGATCATTTTGGTAATAGTGATCACAACTCCCTGACCTTTACTATAATCATGGAGAGGGGTAGGAGCACACAGTATGGATAAGTATTTAATTGGGGGAGGGGGAATTACAATGTTATTAAGCAGGAACTGTG
>NC_057716.1:117312266-117401774 GCF_004010195.1 Chiloscyllium plagiosum | reverse complement strand
CACCTTGACCTCTTTCCACCTATCGCATTTCCAACGCCCCTCCCCCAAGTCCCTCCTCCCTACCTTTTATCTTAGCCTACTGGACACACTTTCCTCATTCCTGACGAAGGGCTTATGCCCGAAACGTCGATTCTCCTGTTCCCTGGGTGCTGCCTGACCTGCTGCGCTGTTCCAGCAACACATTTTCAGCTCTGATCTCCAGCATCTGCAGACCTCACTTTCTCCTCTAGATAATCCTGGGAATTACAGACCAGTCAGTCTGACATTGGTGGTGGGTAAATTATTGAAGAGCATTCTGAGAGAAGGGATTTATGGTAATTTGGAAAAGCGTAACTTGATTAGAGATACGCTTTGTGCGGGGCAGGTCATGCCTCACAAGCCTAATTGAATTCTTTGAGAATGTGACAAAACAAATTGATGAAGGTAGAGTCATGAATCTGGTGTATATGGAGTTTAGCAAGACGTTTGATAAGTTTCCCCATGGTAGGCTCATTCAGAAAGTAAGGAGGCATGGGATAGAGGGAAATTTGGCTGTCTGGATACAGAATTGGCTGGCCATAGAAGACAGAGGGTGGCAGTAGATGGAAAGTATTTGGCCTGGAGCTTGGTGACCAGTGGTGTTCCACAGGGATTGGTTCTGGGACCTCTGCTCTTTGTGATTTTTATAAATGACTTGGATGAGGAACTGGAAGGGTGGGTCAGTAAGTTTGTCAATGACACAAAGGTTGTTGGAGTTGTGGATAATCATAGAGTCATAGAGATGGACAGCACAGAAACAGACACTTTGTTCCAGCTCGTTCATGCCAACCAGATATTCTAACCTAATCTAGTCCCATTTGCCAGCACTTGGCCCATATCCCTCTAAACCCTTCCTGTTCATATACCCATCCAGATGCCTTTTAAATGCTGTAATTGTACCAGCCTCCACCACTTCCTCTGGCTGCTCCACGTACCATCCTCTGCATCAAAAGGTTGTTCCTTCGGTCCCTTTTATATCTTTCCCCTCTCATCCTAAACTTATGCCCTCAAATTCTTGGACGCCCCTACCCCAGGGAAATAACCTTGTCTCTTTACCCTATCTATGCCCCTCATGATTTTATAAACTCTATAAGGTCACCCCTCAGCCTCTGACGCTGGGAAAACAGCCCCAGCCTGTTCAGCCTCTCCCTATAGTTCAAATCCTCCAAACCTGGCAACATCCTTACAAATCTTTTCTGAACCCTTTCAAGTGTCACAACATCCTTCCGATAGGAAGGAGACCAGAATTGCACACAATATTCCAAAAGCGGCCTAAACAATGTCCTGTACAGCTGCAACATGACCTCCCAACTCCTGTACTCAACTTGGGTGGCAATTTTGAGGGATCTATGGATGTGGACCCCAAGATTCCTCTGTTCCTCCACACTGCCAAAAATCCTGTCTTTAACCCTGTAATCTGCATTCAAAATTGACTTTCCAAAGTGAATCACTTCATACTTTTCCAGGTTGAACTCCATCTGCCACTTCGTAGCCCAGTTCTGCATCCTGTCAATGTCCCTTTGCAACCTACAACAGTGGCACGATGGCTCAGTGATTAGCACTGCTGCCTTACAGCACCAGGGACCTGGGTTGAATTGCAGCCTTGGGTGACTGTCTGTGTGAAGTTTGTACATTCTCCCTGTGTCTGCGTGGGTTTCCTCCCACAGTCCAAAGATGTGCAGGTTAGGTGAATTGGCCATGTTAAATTGCCCATAGATTTAGCTGCATTAGTCAGGGGTAAATATGGGGAATGGGTCTGGATGGGTTACTCTTCGGAGGGTCGGTGTGGACGAGTTGGGCCAAAGGGCCTGTTTCCACACTGTAGGGAATCTAATCTAATCTAATCATACTCAACACTCTGAAATGGATTCTTCACAATCCTACCTACCTGCAACCCGACTTTCAAGTAACTATGAACCTGCGCTCCAAGATCTCTTTGTTCAGCAACACTCCCCAGGACCTTACCATTAAGTGTACAAGTCCTGCTCTAATATGCTTTTCCAAAATGTAGCACCTCACATTTATCTAAATAGTGTGGAGGGCTGGTGTAGGTTGCAAAGAGACATTGACTGGATGCAGAACCGGGCTGAGAAGTGGCAGATGGAGTTCAACTTGGAAAAGTGTAAAGTGATTCACTTTGGAAAGTCGAATTTGAACGCAGATTACAGGGTTAAAGGCAGAATGTTTGGCAGTGTGGAGGAACAGAGGAATCTTAGGGTCCACATCCATAGATCCCTCAAAATTGCCACCCAAGTTGATAAGGTTATTAAGAAGGTGTATGGTGTGTTGGCATTCATTAGCAGGGGAATTGAGTGTAAGAGCCGCAAAATAATGTTGCAGCTTCATAAAGCCCTGGTTAGATCACACTTGGAACATTGTGTTCAGTTCTGGTCACCTCATTATAGGAAGGATGTGGAAACCAGAGATAGGGTGCAGAGGAGATTTACCATGATGCTGCCTGGATTGGAGGGCATGTCTTATGAAAAAAAATTGAGGGAGCTAGGGCTTTTCTCATTGGAGTGAAGAAGGATGAGAGGGGACTTGATAGAGGTGTACAAGATGATAAGAGGAATAGATAGTCAGAGACTTTTTCCCAGGGCAGAAGTGGCTATCACAAGGGGGCATAATTTTAAGGTGATTGAAGAAAGGTTTAGAGGAGATATCAGAGGTAGGTTCTTTACACAGAGAGTGATGGGTGCATGGAATGCATTGCCAGCAGTGGTATTAGAGTCAGAAACATTTGGGACATTTAAGCAACTCTTGGATGATCGTAAAATGAAGGGTATATACTTGTGTGTAGGTTGACCTCATGTATACATCGACCCCTCAGTTTTGGCCAAAAAAATCTGGTATTTTTCATATATGTTGTGTATAAGTCAACCCTAGTTTTTCAGGGGTGTATTCCTGACCACGTATGCAGCCTTAAAGGGCAGGATTTGCACATTTTTGATTCAAATACACATTTTTGATTCAATACCTGCGTCATCACGTTATTTGCACAATGCAATTTTGAAATCGTTAAATTGAATGTTGATAACTACATATATACTGTATATGTCTTTTTCAGCACCCCACTCTCGACTCTGATCTCCAGCATCTGCAGTCCTCACTTTCTCCTAGTTGATTTCAACCCTACTGACCTTGAAGAAGTTCTGTCCTTTTCCAGCAACTCACTCCTGACTCTCTCTCTCTCTCTATATATATATATATATCCTGTATATATTTATTTCTGTAATATTTACATACATATATTTGACCTGTGCATGCAAATATCTACGGTACCTTATGGCAGCCCTCAACCTTGCCTTCCCGCTGTTGCCTTAATTCCTTAGAAGTAGGTGTCGTGTACAGTTGTGCTCTGAACTTATTGTAAAACTCCCCCAAATGTTTCTGACAAAATGGCATCATGAAGAAACAAGTATACAACATGGTTTAAACTAAAAGTCATTGAATTTGCAGAGAAGAACAACAGTAGCGTAGCTGTGTTTCTGAAAGATTGAAGGGAAAAAGCCACGCAGTTAAAGGCTCTGCCAAAACAGAAGTAAGCCGAGCGAGGAAAGTTGAACAAGTGGGCCACAAACAGAAGAAAGAATTGCTGACTGGGTAGTCCAGTGTCATCAGAACGGAAGAACAGTGACTCGACGTGGCAAAAATGAAGCAAAAAAAGATGAATACAGTGATTTCAAAGCCAGTGATGGATAGTACAGTAGGTTTATGAAAATATATGATTTAGTGCTCAGACAGAAAACCATGATTGCCCAAATTAATGACAAGTTAATCTGGTTTCATCACTTTGTAATCACAAGTTGGAAGAAAAACGGGTACAAGCTCTCGTGCATCGGCAACACAGTCCAAACAATGTACAGGGCAGGTGAATTGGCCATGCTAAATTGCCCACAATGTTAGGTTCATTAGTCAGGAGTAAATGTAAGGGAATGGGTCTTGGTGGGTTACTTTTTGGTGGGTGTGGACTGGTTGGGCCAAATGGCCTGTCTCCACACTGTAGGGAATCTAATCCAGTCTAAAAAATATGGACAAAACCCTAATGAACTCTGATATGCCAGGGAGCAGAACTGTGGACAAGATTAGAACAAAAACAGTTTCGGTTAAGACTGCTGGCCATGAAAGGAGTCGATTCACTGTGGTACTTGGTTGTATGGCAGATGGAACAAAGTTAAAGCCTATGGTGATTTTTAAAAGGAAAACTCTGCCCAGGCAGAAATTTCCGAAAGGCATTGTTGTCCTCGTCCGTGAAAAAGGGTGGATGGATGAAGGTAGCTGCAAGACTTGGATTAGCAAGGTCTGGAATATGCGACCAGGTGGACTTAGAAAGGAAAAAAGCTTACTGGTTTGAGATATTTTCAGGTCACACAGAGTGTTTTCAGTGAACTTCGAACTGACATTACAATGATTCCTGGATGCCTTATGAGCATGGTGCAGCCACTGGATGTTAGCATCAATAAACCTTTCAAGGACTTAATACAGAAGAAATGGGACCCTTGGATGCAAGAACGGGGAAAAAAAGCTTCACAAAGGGTGGCAATACGCATGTTCCATTACTTGCAATTGTATGTGAGTGGATTGTTGAGTTCTGGAAGGAGATGAAAACTGAAATTGTTGTGAAAGCCTTCAAAAATATGGAATTTCTAATGTTTTAGATGGTATGGAGGATGGCTAATTATGGTCAGATGGAAGTGATGACCAATCAATTGATGAGCTTCTTGAGAGTGCAGGTGAAGATGATCCATATGACGACCTGCTTGACCCAGGCGACTGGAATGAATTATTCAGTGGTGCAATTGATGAGGACAGTGAATTTGAAGGATTCTAATCTTTTGCATGTTTCAGTAAATTTTGTTTTAAGCAGCTATCCCATAATATTTGTGATATACAGTGAGAAGAGTTTTTTGCTATGAATATCAGTTTTTTGATGGTCTTAATAAAATGCTATCAAATTTTTTTTTGTTTTTACTCTCTGTTTTTATTTCATGAATAGTGTGTTGTACAAATACCCCCGGAAGATGGCCTGACCACCTGCTGGTATGCCTATTAACTTTTGTACATAATTGAATTGAATTTATTGTCACGTATACCAAGGCACAATGAAAAGTTTTGTCTTGCGAGCTATACAGGCAGGTCACATTGTTAAATAGCATAGATAAGTAAATAATAGATATACAGTGGCAAAAACAAAAACACAGGTACAGGCGAATATTAAGAGTTTATGAGGTTGAACAGGCTAGGCTTATATCTGCTGAAGCTTAGAACAGTAAGAGGCGACCTGTTTGGAGCTGAGAGGACGCTTCCTTTCACAGGAGAATCTAGAGCTAGAGGTCATGTTTTAAATGGGTGACCCCTTATGTTTAAACAGAGATAAGACATTTTCTTCCCTGAAGGTCTTTCGTCTTGGAAATTCTCATTCTGAAAAGGTGTTGGACTTGAATAACTTTAAAGCAGAGATGGATAGATTTTTGGTAAGCAAGGCCCTGAAAGGTTATAGGGATTGTTAGGAACCATGACCTTATAAAATTGGCAGAGCTAGTTCCAGGGTTTTGAGTGGCCTGCTCCTATTCTTTGTTTGAGTGTTTAAACACTAACTAGAAGACTTTTTTTCTCCAGAAAAAGTGATATCAAATCATAAACATAATCTTCCTGCATATCTGGGTTGAAGATAGTTCTCGATTAGCATAAGCCCTAGAGAACATTGCCCACTCACATTTTTCAACCAAAACGAATATGTGTGAAAGGAGACAGGCATGGAAAATGGATGACCAGCTGGGAAAAACAGTCTTCTACAATGTGAAACAGATATGATTGCTTGCCCTTTCATTTGTTTCACTGTGTCGTCACACCTTGTTGGTTTTATTCTGTGGTGATAAACGTTAATATTAAACAACTACATTCACTGAAATTATTATTTTTTTCCTTTTATTTGAATTCCTTCTATGTCTTACGGCACCTTATAATCTGCAAATATGCCAAGTTTTACTTGGCACTTTCTGATTTGTGCTATCACCAGGACTATGCATGAACTCAAGTCTGCGTTATTATATCCTAATGGATTTTGCCCATTGTGTGGTCTGGGGTATTGAGTGACTGTACCAAACTCTTGAGACTGCTTTACTGGAGTCTGCTGCATATGTCTGTACCTTATCTAAGAATGAGCATTGTCAGACTCCCAGGAGTTCCTGTAACCTCTATTTCCATTTGAAATATAAAAGGCTGATAAAAGCTCTCTCGTACAGGTCTTCATTTCTCTTTTCTTAGAATCTTGATAACATGTGACTGTTGATGTCTGAGTTACATTAACTTCATATTATCATTAATACATTAATTCCTACTGTATTGCACTTTCATGAAACGAAGTAGGCCAGATTAGATCTCCAACATTCATAATATGCTATATTCAACTCAAATAGCAATTGATATTCTTTGGACCTATGGGCAAGTACAGTATGTCCTTAGTATGTGAGCAAATCTCCCAGGTCACTGCTTGTGAATCATCTGGAACATATTGCTAACTTCTTCTGGAATCATAGGGCCAATCCTTAGAGTTTCCCTGTGAGTCAGTGGTCTAATTAGGCAAATTTGCGTATGTGTAATTGTTTTAAGAAACATGATATCAACCTCATTGCAATTCTAATGAAAGAAATTCTGTCTCAACTACAGAACCACTCATCATGAAATTACTGTCCTCCTTTATCTTTGGAATATAGTTTTATACTTCACACATGTAACATTGGAAGTCTGACATTTCAAATATGATACCAGGAATATGATAAATACACACGAGACTGAAGCTTTTTTTTTGACACATATTTCACTGAGCGAAACCAAAAACAATGGATTAATATTCTCATTCAAGTGTTGTTTACATTCAAAATTCAGTCAAACTGTTGCAGGGCATACTGCAAATCCTCATCTTTCTGTCTGGTTTGGAGTTTTGCTAAAGTTAACGAGTCTAACCACAAAAAGAATTCGCTTTTTGGGACCATCACCATTCTGGAATCCCAGCCAACACCAGAGTCAATTTTATGAGGCCCCCGTCTTTGTTGGATTTAAATCTAAATCTAGCAGATACATGGGAACACCACCACCACCAAGCCACTCACCATTCTGACTTGGAAATATTTCACCACTCCTTCACTGTCACTGGGTCAAAATCCTGCAATTCCCTCCCACAAGGCGTTGTGGGTTGACCCACAGCAGGTGGACAACAGCGATTCAAGGCAGCTCACTGACATCTTATCAAGGGCAAATAGGGATAAGCAATAAATGCTGGCCAGCCAGCAATGCCCACATCCCACAAATTATTTTTAAAGAAAGATAAATAATTGTCTTTCACACATTTGTTATAAATATCAACTACTCCATGTCACATAGTGGAAAATATACTGTTTTTGTGATGTAGGAAACACAATTTGGGGAAGACACAATCACCAATGAATTGGGAAGAACTCTGTTGGACTCGTTCAAATCGTATAATGGGACTGACTTATACCCATCAGAGAGGGCAGATGGCACCTTGGTAAGACCATCTGAAAGACAGCACCTATGATGGGGCAGCATTCCCTCAGTACTGACCCTTCAACGGCAATGCAATCCCTCAGTATTGACTCTCTGATAGTGCAGCTCTCCTCAGAATGCCCCACCGACAGTGTGGAACTCCCTAGGTACTAACCCTTTGGCAATGAGAAGCTCTCTTACTATTGACCTTTCAAAACTATGGTGCTCCTTTAGTACTGATCCTTTGACAGTGCAGAACTTTGTCAGCACTGAACCTCCAACAGTGCAGTTCTTCGTCAGTACTGAACCTCCAGAAATATGGTGATGTCTTAGTAGTGGTCCCTTGACAATTCAGCCGTCCCTCTTCCCTTTCTTTCAGCTTTATTTGTTGCATTCTCTGTCATTATGTCCTCAATCCTCTCCCCCCACTCCAGTAGGACTATCTGTTCTTTCCAGTTGGGAAGTTAGACACTGTTGTTCTGCCATTCTCACATTCCAATCACTATCAGCAGCCTTTTTCCCCCTTCTCTCCACTCCCACACTACAGTATAAATGCTGCCCTCTCCACACCTTACGTCACCCCCAGTGAAGAGTCATTTAGACTCAAAACACTAGCTTGCTCTCTCCATGGATGCTGTCTGATCTGTTGTGATTTCCAGCACTTCTTTTGTTTTAAACCTCCTCATGAGCCTGTTCTGAGCCAAAACAAAATGGCCATCAACAAATCTAGACAGAGGGTTGTACCAACTGTCTACCCCAATTCTGTGGTTTCATCACCCTTCGTTGTCCACTTAGAGGAAATATGCAGAATCCACAGGCACAACAGAAACCTTTAGGGACACAAGGGCATTGCAGAGCTGGGATATATCATTACACCCTGAGGTATCTTCATTTAATTTTGTTAAGTTTCCCCTGCAACTGTATATGTTGTTATGGACCAGGCCAGACACCCTCAAGCATTTCAAGAAGGTCGCCCAGACTCTAGCTTATTTAGTTGTTTTAGGCAGCTGTGAGGTAGATATTCCAGGAGTGATGCAGCTGGTCAAGCCACTTGACTTCAAGTCAAACAGAATTTATTTAGACACCGCCAAATCAAACACAAGCAAAAGAAAACAGAATTTAGAATAACACCTATTCGGAAATCCAACCAACACAATATCCCCACAACTTAACGGAGAAGCTGTCCCAATTTCATGCAACGTCCCCATACACACACCCCTTGGCAAAAAGGTAAGTTCAAATGCAGGTTCTTACAGGAGCGATGTTAGAGAGGGGACAGTCAGCGAGAAATGTCTGTTGAATCAGGGAACCTTTTCTCCTAGCAGCTTTCCTTGACCAGCAGCTTAGTACAGACTGCTTGCTAAAACCAAACCAAACCAAACCAAACCAGAAATAAATATCCTGAACTGGGAGAACTGGCCACTCCCCTTTTATCGTATAAGTGTTTTTAAAAAAACCTAAAAGCCTTTTCCCTAACTGTTGCCTTGGGCCGTATTTGTTAGCCATGAGCAAAGTGTCTAAACACAGATAAATCAGAATCTCTGCCTTTTACAAACCCTCTTAAAATAAAATTAAGGACAATGTAACCTTGTTAAAGGAGCAGCATCATCACAAAGTTACTGGTGGTCATTTGACTTTTGTTTTTGTTACAATCCCCCATCAGTGTCTGTTTGAAGTGTAAGTCAAGGTGGAGTAGCATGGTGGCTCAGTGGTTAGCACTACTACCCTCCAGCACCAAGAATCTGGGTTCAATTCCAGCCTCGGGCAATTGTCTGTGTGGAGTTTGCACATTCTCCCCATGTCTGTGTGGGTTTCCTCCAAGTGCTCTGATTTCCTACCACAATCCAAAGGTGTGCAGGTTAGGTTAATTGGCCATGCTAAATTGCCCATAGTGTTCAGGGATGCGTAGGTTAGGTGCATTAGTCAGGGGTAAATATAGAATAGTAGGGGAATGGGTTTGGCTGGGTTACTCTTTGGAGGGTCAGTGTGGACTTGTTGGGCCGAAGGGCCAGTTTCCACACTGTCGGGATTCTAGTCTATTCTTTTATCCAAAACGAGTAGAAACAAGGATTTCTACTTTAAGTTTCCATTATTTTTTTCAATTTATTTTGTTACAGTTCCTCATCAGGGGTTACCTAATTTGGTTAATGTTTATTAAAAAGAATAGAAAGGAAGATAGGGAGCAGCACTGTTCCCAAATCATTAGCTGAAAGTGATTGGTTCCTCAACACATAGCACAGAAAGAATTGGTCAAAGTGTTGGGACTTAAGGACAGATAAAAGGAGGGAAAGGTAGAGAGAAGGTGAGATTTATGAAGAGTATGGCAGTGTTTAGGGACAAGGCAGCTGAAGGCGTGGCAACTGGTCAAACTACTGGACATTGAGCAAAACAAATTTACTCAAACACTATAGTACAAATACAATAAAAGAAAGAAAAACTTAGAACACCTTAACTCTCTTGGAAAACTAAACAGAATAATAGATACGGTAACTATTACTAATTAACTGTTCCAATATAGTAACATCCCGTAAAATCTCTTGGCAAAGAAGCAAATTCAGAAATCAGATTTTCTCATAGGCAGTGCCCACAGTAGGAAGGGAAACCCCAGCTTCTTGCTGTAACTGAGAGACGGTACAAAAATTACCTCTACCTCTTCAAGACTTCAGCAGCTCCTGCTGAACCTAAAAGCTAAAAAAAAGAAACAGGATTCCTGGTCAGGTGAGGTGAGGAAAACTGGAAATGCTCAAGAGGTGAAATTGGGGATGACAGAGATCTCAAAGATCCCAGACACTCTGGTCCACTCGTCCTTCAATCCTCATACCTTCCAAACACCTTCCCATGCAATTGCAGAAGATGTAACACCTATTTATTTTCTTCCTTCCCACTATCCAAGGCTGAAGAGATACCTTTCAGGTGAAGCAACAATTTTTCTACACTTCAGTCAATCTAGTCCATTGTATTTGCTGCTCACAATGTGATCTCCTCTGTGTTGGTAGATAGGATTGTGAAGAGGGGGTTTGGTATGCTTTCTCTTATTGGTCAGAGTATTGAGTTCAGGAATTGGGAGGTCATGTTGCGGCTGTACAGGACATTGTCAGGGTTACAGGGATGAGGTGGGTCTGGGTGGACTCCTCTTCAGAAGGTTGGTGTTGGCTCAATGGGCTGAATGGGCTGCTTCCACACTATCAGGATTCTATTATTTGTAAGCACGTTATCTCTGCTGAAGAACAGGCATTCCAGTGTTGCAATGCATGGCTCTTACAGGCAAATTCATGATAGGGTTTCTCACTGGACCAAGAGATCCCTGTTGATTTTTAAGAGTGGCTTCTCTCTATCAACTGCCACGGACACAGGTAGAGCTGCAGAAAGAAAATGGCTTCCTCTATCATGATATCAGTTAATTCTGCCATCTTGTTTTGTAATGAAAAGGTACATGTACTTTTGGCACAAAGACCACACACAGGTCTACTACTTTTTTTTCTCTACAATGTGGAAACAGGCCATTTGGCCCAACAAATACACACTGACCCTTCAAAGAGTAACCCACCCAGGCCCATTCCCCTACTCTGTTACTCTACATTTACCCCTGACTAATACACCTAACCCACACATCCCTGAACACTATGTGCAATTTAGCATGGTCAATTCACCTAACCTGCACATCTTTAGACTGTGGGAGGAAACCGGAGCACCTGGAGGAAACCCATGCAGACACGGGGAGAATTTGCAAACTCCACACAGACGTTAGCCTGAGACTGGAATTGAACCGGATCCCTGGTACTGTGAAGCAGCAGTTCTAACCACTGAGCCACTGTACCACCCTTCTAGCTCCCCCTTTAAAGCAACTATAAAATCAAAAGTAAAATGTCAATAATGTTCCTTGCAATGGACGTCTGCAACCTCAAGTCTCCCCGTGACCTTACTGTGAAAGAGACTGATATTATGTGATTGGCAACTTTAAAGATGATGTCATGTTACATCTGAAAGATGATGCCCATCAACCTTCCTCAAAAGTGCATTTTCAAGATAACCTCAAACTGGAATTACTTTCCGTGGTTACAAAACAATGTCATCCATTACGTTGGGCATAACTTTGATTGATGCTTCATTCCTTGTGTTCTGAAGAAAGATGACACTTATAACAGGTAGGTTGAAATCCAAGGTGATTAAACATTGCACTAAAGAGATACCTTCAATAGATTTCTATCCTGGAAGAGCTAAATGGCAAGTTCTCTGGTGCAAAGCATTTTTTGAGCTCAGTGCTAAAATTGACACCTTTCCCCAAAGACACAGGAACTGACATCTTGTAGAATAGCTTCTGGTAGATATTGTTTTCTCAGTTTAGTATTGTCCATTAGCCAGGATATAGTCCAACAACATAAGGGCGGCACAGTGGCACGGTGGTTAGCACTGCTGCCTCACAGCGCCAGATACCTGGGTTCAATTCCCTCCTCAGGCGACTGACTGTATGGAATTTGCACATTCTCCTCGTGTCTGCGTGGGTTTCCTCCAGGTGCTCCGGTTTCCTCCCACAGTCCAAAGATGTGCAGGTCAGGTGAATTGGCCATGCTAAATTGCCCATAGTGTTAGGTGCATTAGGTGAAGGGCTAAATGTAGGGGTATTGGTGGGTTGCAGTTCAGCGGGTCGGTGTGGACTTGGGCCGAAGGTATGAGACTTTTTTAGATTACTTACACTGTAAGTAATCTAAAAAAAAGTAATCTAATCTAAAAAAAACATATGGATTGTATCATCAAGAATCCACCGGGTTGTCTCTAAATAGCAGATGACATCACACAATACATGCCAGAAGGACACATGCAAATGACACTAACCTCCATTAGCTCATGGCAGTGATAAGAAAACATGGCCTTATTTTCATCAGGAAAAGAACATCAAGTCAACTTGAGTCAAATACATTTCTGGTGATCAATCTATTCACCACATGGTATGAGACTTTACTGAAATAAATACAAAATCCAGAAGCTGTCCACATTACAAAACAAAGATGACACAGAACGATATCTTTTTTTCAACTGTTCAACCTCATATATTCCAAATTTTGCAGAAAAAAAACTTCTCTTTTAGAATCTTCTCCACAAAAAACACACCAGGCTAATGATATCACCAGCATACTTTTTAATTTCTCAAAAATGCTTTGGTATCCAGCAAGTGGTCATTCATATTATTATCTCCAAAGAGAACCATTAATGTAGATGTATCTAAGAAAAGCTTTGGACCATGTCTATTAGAGGATGACAAAGTTAAAAATCACACAACACCAGGTTATAGTCCAACAGGTTTAATTGGAAACACAAGCCTCTTTATGACAGCTCAGGTGAACTACTCCAACTTAGAAAGGGAAATTCTCCCTTTTGAAAACAGCTTCTTTATTCAACAATCACAGTACAGGTTTGGGGCAGCAATAGAATCCTGAAACATAGTTCTTCCAAGAGCCCTATTATACACAGTTCTTCCATATCATTACTATAGCGTTACATTTTTCAACGATAGTACACAAAGGTTGGAAGGGCTTCTGTCCTGGGAGACAGGAGATAGGTTAAAAATGTGCTAAATGGGGGCTGCTACTTCTGATGGGATGTCTGGTCTGCTTGCATAATTACAGGTGTTAGTTCTTTTGTTTTTTAAATGAGTAAATGTTAGTAAAAATAGTTGGCCTTTTTCTCTAAATAAGTTAGAAATCGTAATAAAAGAATGAAGGATATTAAGCTGATGACTGCAGCTGTGTGAGATTTATTTACTATTTGCTGGTATAAGCTTCATTCATTCATTTCAAGCAAGCACTGTTTTGACAATTAATTTCTTAAAGGGATAATGGCCCATTTAAAAGGTAATGTTAAAAGATATTTAACAGGTAATATTTAGTGGAGACTTGATGGGGATGGTATTGTTCTGTATGCTGAGGTAAACACTGCTTGTAGTAAGGGTTAATAAGGTGTGGAAATGCAGTGATGGGTTTGAAAGGGTTGTTCTCAAATTTAGATATGAAAGAAACCATGTTATGGTAAATAACGGGTTAGTAAAAGGTTGTGAATGACTGAACGAGAACCCAGTATTCCTGAATCTCACAAGCTATCATCATGATAGCTTGTGAGTGAGTTAATAAAAATAGCCTGTAACACAATATCTCAAAATGCAATATCTCACAGTATCTAAGAGAGGCCTCAGAGCATGTCTATTATAGGATGACAAGCCTCTTTATGACAGCTCAGGTGAACTACTCCAACTTAGAAAGGGAAATTCTCGCTCTAGATTTCAAGATGCAGCAGGTTCATGCACACCTCATTGACAAGCAGTTCGTTGTTCATACTGACCGCAAACTGTTGGAAATTATACATCTAAAACCAATCACAATTGCACCCAATGACTGAAATGATGATCACTCCAAAGGTATGATTTAGGGGTGGTTGGTGGTTCAGTGGTTAGCACTGCTGACCTCCAAAAATAAAGATATTATCCTCTATTGAATCTGTTGAATCCATGTCTCCACAGTGATCACATTCATTTTAGTCCTAGCCAAGCAGAACAGATTCAGCAAGCTACATGTGATATTGACCAGCTGCAACAGCTCAAAAAGATTCTCATTAAAGAAGGGTTTGAACTCATTCAACAGGTCCTTGAACGAACATGTTCCTTCTGGCCATTGGGTGAAGTTCATTCAATGATTTCAGCAGCAGGGAGAATTGATTGAGGCACTTTTGACAGATTTATATTCATTAGCAATATGTTGAGTGTATGGAATTTTAAAATATAAATTAATTAGAGATCGTATCATAGAAGGTGTCAGGGCAGTGAATTGTTAGATTTCCTTCAATCTAAAGAGGTGCCCATGTTGGAACAGGTGATCCTACATATGACTCAGGCAGAGATCAGGCCCAAAGACAGTGGGATACAAGAAACCTTTGGGATTCTCCCAACACACTTGGATGGGTGGCCTCACTGTTACCCTCTTGATGGCCACCAAAATACCAAAAGACCAAGAATCAATGACAATGTCATTGACCACATTTGGCTATTCAAGGGATAGGTCAGCGCAAAACCACAAATACAATTAATGTCCAGCAGGGGGAGCCGGGTATTATGACAGAGGGAGATTGGCACACTTCAAGAAATACTGCAAAAAAGTAACACTTTCATCACCACAAGAAAAATCCTACAAAGGAACAGGTACCTGACAAATTAAAATCATTTACATAGAAAAGAAAAGGTCTTGCAAATAAAGGATGAAGAACAGTCTGCTTGGGTTTCCTTTGCTCAGTCTGGTTTCCTACCACAGTCCAAAAATGTGAAGATTAGGTGGATTGGCCATGCTAATTTGCCCCATAGTATCCAGGGATTGTCCTATAGTGTCCACACAAGGTGGATTAGTTATGGCAAATGTGGGGTTGTGGGGATAGGATGGTGGGCTGGGTCTGGGTGGGATGCTATTCTGAAGCTCAGTGCAGACTTGATAGGCCAAAGAGCCTCTTGTTGCACCGTAGGGATTCTATGATTCTATGTGCACAAAAGTAAGCCAGTACCTTGTAAGATGAGATCAAGGAGAGTCAATAGAGGTTCTCGACCATCATTTAAAGGTACAAGGGTACAAGGTACAAGAATTTAAACTTGACACAGGAGCGCAGCTTAAATATTGGCTGACAACTTTTTAGGTTAAAGTCAGTGAATGTTCAACGACATAAAACTGCAAGGTCCAGGGGGCACAGATCTTCAGGTGCATGGTCAATTCATCCCAAATGTTAGTCACAAAGTTCAAAGGGAAGGAAACAGCGAGTGAGGATAATGGTTTCTTTTTCAGGTTGACAACCTATACCCATTGGTGCCCCACAGAGATCAGTACTGGCGCTGCACCAGTTTACAAAACATATTAATGACTTAAAGGAAGGAAGTGAATATACTGTCGCCAAATTTGCAAATGACACAAAAATAGATGGAAAGCCAAGTAGTGAGAAGGGCACAAAAAGTTTACTGAGAGAGATTGATAGGTTAGATAAGTGGGCACAAAAATTTGGCACCTTGAGTAGAATGTGGGAAAATGTGATATTGTTTAGTTTGGAAGGGAGAACAAAAGAATAGAATATTATTTAGCTCAAGAAAAATGTCATAAAGCTGTAAAACAAATGGACTTGAGGGACTTGTGCATAAAACCAGAAAGCTAGTACACTGGTGCAGCAGGTAATCAGGAAGGCAAATGGAGTTTTGCTCCTTATTTCAAGGGGGGTTGGAATACAAGAATAGGGAAGTCTTACTGCAATTATATAAGGTGATGATGGAGTACAGTGAACAGTTTTGGTTCCCTTATTTAAAGAAAGACATTATTTCATTTGAGGCAGTTCAGAGAAGTTTCACGAGGGCGATCCCATATGGAGCGATTGTCTTATGAGCAAAGGTTGAGCAGGCTGGGATTCTATCCATTGGAATTCAGAAGAATGGGAGGTGATCTCATTGAAATATGTCCCATTCATAAATGTTCTGATGAAGAGTCACTGGACTCGAAATGTTAACTCTGCTTTCTCTCCACAGATGCTACCAGAGCCGCCGAGTTTCATCAGCAATTTCTATTTTTGTTTCAACATTCTTAAAGACTTGATGGGGTAAATATTGAGGTGATGTTTCCCCTCATGAGAGAGTTTAGGACCAGTGAGCATCATCTCAGGATATAGCGGTGCAAATTTAAGACTGAGATGAGAAGGAATTTCTTCTCTCAGACAATTGTCACTCTTTGGAAATCTTTGCCACGCAGAGGCCAAAGCATTGTACATATTTACAGCTGAGATAGATTCTTAATCAGTAGGGAATCAAGGGTGCAGGAATCAAGGGTGACTCATCATCACTTTATACAATTACAGTTAGACTTCCCTATTCTTCTATTCCAATCCCCTCAAGTCCCTTTATATTACAGCTTTATGCAATTTTTATTCAGCTAAATAATATTCTATTCTTTTGTTCTTCATTCCTGATGAAGAACTTTTGCTTGAAATGTTGACTCTCCTTGGATGCTGTCTGACCAGCTGTGCTTTTCCAGCACTACACTTTTTGACAGGGAATCAAGGGTTACAGGGAAAGAGTAGGAAAGTGGATGTGGGTAATATTGGATAAGCTATGATCCTAATGAATTGGGGAACAGGCTTGACAGTCCAAATGGCCTACTCTTATGGACAAGAGATGAGTGAGGTGTTCTGAAGGATCATAACACTTCACAACTGAACGTAAATCTATGTCCTGCTGTCTTTGAGAGAATGGATATGGTGCTCCAAATGGAGGAGAATTTTACCAAGAATTTCCTAAGATATTCAGAGCCTTCTGAAAATTAAAACAGGAATACCACATTATTCTGCAACATTACAAATGCTTTCCTGAGTCCTCATTATGTTGTACAGCTAGCTAACTGCTCTCGGAGTTCCCTGAGCCTCGACTACAAAGAACCTATGGAGATCTCCATACCCTCCGTACATATACACGGTCTTCTTGCCTCTCTGCCTGTCATCAACTAAGGACTCATTTTCACTGATTCCCAAATTGTCTTCAATAACCTATGAAACCTTTTCAATAGGTCCCGTCCCTATTTCTAGGCAGAATTAAATGTAACCAATGTTTTGGAACAGGCAAATGTGACACCCTTGAAATTATCCGTATCCCTGAATGTGATAACGTTCACCAGGTTCTGGCTTCCACAGCACAAACTGATAAAACAAAAACATAATTCATGCAACAAAAAGATGCTAAGCCCATCTGCCTGTATACGCGAAGGAAAATTCTCCATCCTCCAATGGAAAAGATTGGACAGCTTGATTAAAAAAAAGTAGGGTCATTGCTACATGACACATTGGTGCTCAGGTCTGGTCACAATTTCAAACTCAGAAGAGAGTTAAGATTATGTATTGATCTCACTCAGTTAAACAAAGGAATTCAAAGAGAAGTCTATCTGATTTTGTCAGTTGACAACAGTTTGACCAAATTAGCAAGAAGCAAGTTCTTACTAAGTTAGAACCAAACAGTGAATTGTAGCAAATATCTCTAGGCTCTAAGTCAAGACTGCTGACTGTATTCATCATGCCTTTTGGATGGTATTATTTTACTCATTTATCGTTTGGAATTTTGTCAACACCAGAGATTCTTCAGAGAGTGTGTCAGGGATTCTGGTATGTAAATAAGGAGCTGTTTGTTACATGGACAAAATCCTACTACATGTAAGACAAAAAAGGAACATGGCCTTGAATTATTGACATGTTAAGAACATTACAGAATGCAAAACTTACATTCAATCAGAAGGGCCTTCCATTCAGTTGATCTGCTCCTCCCACCTTTTTCTAGATTATAAAACCCATTCTTTCACCTTTTCTCTCATCAGTTCTGAAGAGAGAATTTTGGATTTTAAACATGGGAGGCAATCTCAATGAGACATTCAAGGTTAGGAGTTTGATAAGGTAACCACTAAAAGACTGCTTCTGTTGGTCAGGGAATCTAAAACACGGGGTACAGGGCAAGGGTAAGGGGGCAATCACTTAGGACTGAGATGAGAAATTAATCAAAGGGTTGTGAATCCACACAATTCTCTACCCAGGGGGTGGTTGTCCATTGTTAAATATTTTTAGGGCTGGGATAGACCATCTCTTGGGAAATTAGAGGCATAGGGTTTAGGCAGGAAAGTACAGTTGAATTCCAAGATCAGCCATGAACTTAATGAGCATTGAAGGCTTGATGAGCCAAATGGTTTACTCCTGACCCCATTTCCTGTGTTCTTATGAGTTTCAAATGAATAGGTAAGGGCAACATTTGCCTTGCAAAGATCAATACATGGAGATTCAGTTTTGGAGATAGTCATATTGCCATCCTGATTGGATAATGATTTTAGAGGATTTAAACAGAGGATGTTCAGTGTTGTCCTAACTGTCTATTACAATATTGCAAAGAAAGTTAGTTTTGCTTTAATTAGACACTAGAAACGTAAAAAAAAGACTCCCAGAAGGAACGCGACTGCCCATTGTCGATTCACTTCAACCAGAAAGGTACGCAAGCTGATGTATTATCTCAGCATCAATGCCAAATGGAGGCTGGTTGGAATTTGATTAATCTATGGACAACACAATGGGTCCTTCCCAAGGTGTGAGAATTTAAAGCGTGTGAGGGAATTCCAACATTGGACGGCACCAATTGAAATGCTCATTTGGGAAGTCACTACTGACACGATAGACCACATGGCCTCCATCGCTTTAGATCATCTGCCCGTCATTTGTTGTGTTCACTGAACCAAACACCTTGGGCATGGATACACCCGGGCCGACGGCGCTACGCGAATGCAGGTAGTGGCTGCCCAGGGAAAGCCTTGCTCCTCAACCCTCGGCTGCGTCACCGACATCTCGGGAGATGGTCCAGCTCCTTATTAGGACAGAGAGTGAATCACGTGGAGGCGATACAAGCAAAACAAAAACAGCCCTCCTCCTGTCTGCTTGCTTCAGCAGTGTGGGAGAGGGAGGGGATAGGAGCTAGTCGGCGGCTGAGCTGCTGAGAGATCTGGATGCACAGAGCATTGCTGCAGAGGTTCCCCGGCAGGCAGGGCTGCTGAGCTCAGTATGGAGGATCTGTATCACTCTTACAGCCGGAGTCCCGTCTGGGAAGAACTGGTGGGTAAACTTCACTTCTCATCGCTTTGACTCTGGTGCCAGGGATGTCCGTCATGGTTTTGTAAGTTGGAAATTAAGATGACGGGGATGGTCACATTGCATGGCTGGAGGGGGCGAAGGTGAAGTAACAAGCTGTTTTTTTGTGCCTGATCTTTTGTTAGTGAGTTGTGGGATGGCAGTGCTGTAAATATGGGGTGTCTGACTTGTGACAACAACAGGGACAGCGCCTCTCACCAGAACATACAAGATTTTCCGACCGGGGAGTGGGGTAAAAATAACAGGGAGGCTGTGAAGTTCAAACAGGCTAAAGCTGGAGAGGGGAGATGAAGGCGTTGAGATTTGAGCCTGATTGGGTGCACTCTGACTGATCCAACTCCAGGAGCCGAGCAGCCGCGTTTCAATTCATCAATATCCGAGACGGGGGTGGGAAGTCGTTTCGAAATTGTTTGATCTCATGATTGCCTCACCCATTGTTCATGTAAAAAAGACACAGAAGGACTGGAAACCTTCACTCCGCCCTTCGCAGTCTTTCCAATAAATTAGCATTCGTTAAAAACCTGCATGGGTCTGCCGGATCGAAAATATTGTCGCTGTGTTTTTTTTCTGCCCCATGAAATTAAAGTTCCTTGTCCGATATATCAAACTGCATAACCCAAATACGGCGTGATTCGCAGCTTTCGTTCCTTGCTGGGTTCGTGTATCGAAATTTGGGCAATTTAATATCAAATTGATTCAGTCACATGGCCGCTCTATATCTCTATGCACTGTATGTGGCAGAGAGTAGATTGTGCGCCCGTATGTCTGTCAGCGCTTCTATCTGTATGTGTTGGTCTGTATGTGTCAGTTTGTCTGATTGTGTTATTGTATGATTTTCTGAGTGTATGGGATTGTCAGTCTGTGCGTGTGTGCCTGTGATTGAGCAATTGTGAGTGACTGTGTGATTGTCCATTTGTGTGTGTCAATCTGTGCTTGTGTGTGACACTGAAGATCAACGTCGCAATCTGGTTTGTACTTTAATTTCGGTGCAACCTTGATTTTCATAATGTTATCCTCTTCTCATTTTCCACAGTCTGTTTTTTTCTGATGGGACTTTACGAGCAGTTTTACATCCAAGTTATTTTCAAAACCTGCAATTAAAGTAGCTCAGGACTAACTTACAGGCAGAACCCTGATGTGTTTTTGTTTGAAAGGTGGAAAAATCATATTTGTGTTTAAAGTAACTTGACTGGTCCGAGATATACCCAAACACTCACGGATAGTTTGTTGATCATCTCTAGGTCTGGTCATGTATGTGCAGCTCAACATCATTTTAATTCACAAAGAGAATGCTGGAGAAACTCAGCAGGTCTGGTAGCATCTGTCGACAGAAAAACAGAGTTAATGTTCAAATCCAGTGACTCCTTGTCAGAGACTTTTCTCCAGCATTCTTGGTGTTTGTTTCAGATTTAAGGCATCAGCAGTCCTTATCATTTTGATTCACTTTCGGTTTTGTCAGCTTTGAGCTGTGTTGATTCGAATATAAATGCTTGAGTGAGAAACTGAGGCAAGTTGCACACTAGAATACTGTGTTTGGTAACAGCACAAGTGGAGAACTACAGCTGTCAATGTCTTTTTTTCCCCCTTGAATCTTATTTTTGACTTTTCAATAATTGATTTTTCTGTGCTACTTCACATAAGAGTGAAGTGGGACAGGACCCATTGTTGTCTGTCAATTCCTACCCTGCTTTGTTGGTTTCTGTTTCATTCACATCCCCAGAAATCGCTGGGGGTGCTGGGTGGTGAACAGGCACATTGCACATCCAAGTTGACATCATTTGCACACTCCACTCACAATACAATATCTGAAACACACACAGTTTCCAATCAACATTCCGTGGCCCATGCCCCAATTCTCAGCAACCATTACTGGCACTTGGACTATCTTCTATAAACAAAGTGGAAATGTTCCCGTATTTTTGTTTGAAACTTCAGTCCTAACAGCTCCTGTCTCAGTCCGGAATACTTCAGTCAATCTTGGACTGACTGATGCATGCATTTGATTTTCCCAATAGGCGAGTGTTCCGCAACTTCCTCCAGGATCTGGTAAATCAGAATTAGTTTGCATTAGTATTGATTGCTCTTGGAAGTGTGGCTATCAGTGTTTTCCATGTCCAAGATGTTTCTCTGTGAGAATGAATGAATTCTTCCTGGATGTGCATTCTGCGACTCTCCTCTCTGTGACCGATGGTGTGTGTTGAAAATTGCAGGCCAGGAGCATTTTGCTTATTTCACTTTGTGCATATGAGGGCTTTAGCACTGCCAAAGCATTTGATAACCTCGATGACCAAGATGTTTAAATGATTGCACTGAGCCATTATATATTTATGTTAATTTCAAACCAAGATAATCAGAGTGTATTTTTGTGGTGATTTTGACACTGAGACACTGTCCAGTTGTTGGGTAAAACCTATTTTTTATATTTTGTACAAAGTTAACTCTCTTTGTAGATGGCATTAAACTTAAATTTTGCATTTAAGTTATTCAGTTACAATCCTTAAGCAGGTTTTCTTCAAGGACTCAAGTGAAAGAACAACTGGATCCTCATTAAGAGATATTTTGTTAGCAGCATATAAAACTAGCTACTCAGTGCAATCTAGCATTTGAGTGTGACTTTCAATAGTGCCAGTGTTAAGTCATAGTCATAGAGTCAGACAGCATGGAAACAGACCCTTCAGTACAACTAGTCCACGTCAACAATGTCCCCAAACTAAACTAGTGCCATCTGCCTGCATTTCATCCATATCACTCCAAACCGTTCCTATTCATTTACTTATCCAAATGTTTTTTAAACGTTACAATTCTACCTGCATCCATCACTTTCTCTGGCAAAGTATTCAGGGAGTTAAATGAGGAAGGTAAAGAGGGTTTTTTTTTTGCTTTTGGTTTTGCTGAAAGATTTTCAATTTCAGAAATTGATTCCTACTGTGCTACAGGAGAAATAGCTGGTTAATTGGTGGATATTGGGCACATTATTAAGATTTATTCTATTCTTGAGATTCAAAACAAAGCAGCAGCTGGTGGTAAGGGTTATTAAAAGATATTTTAAAAATGAATATAAAGCGGAATACAATAAGTGAGTGGTCCCTTTGAACACATTAAGGAATGCAGGACAAGTGATCTGTTATAATTACAGCACATGGAAGTTTCTGAATACCAGTTTGGTCCACAGCAAATGTGCTTGCGGAAAGCATTTGAAGTTTGAGAAGCTTCAGCTCAGACTTTATAAGCTTGAGTTTAAATTACAAACAGTGCAACATGCGAGGGTAGGATTATTTGTACCAGAAAGCAACCACACTTCTTAGGGTTGGATCATCTGATTTTCTGTTGGTGTTCAGGGACAGGGGAGTATGACTGAGTGAGGTAGGTAAGATCGCCCAAAGGGCAGTTGTCCAACAGGTTTGTAGTTTTCTTTGAGCTTGTCTGGTTGACAGAATGGGCAGCAGGAGGGTTGAGCTAAGTGACTACGCCATCATGGTACAGGAATCTGAGGTTGTAGATTAACTGTGAATGTAGCAGTAATAAGTAACAGAATATTTAGGAGGACTGATACTGTTCTTTGCAGCAAAGAGCGTGAGTCCAGATGCATGTCTAGTCTGCCCTGTACCAGGGTTTCTGACTTGAGAGGAACCTGGAATGGGAGTGTGGATACAGACATCATAAAAACCAAAAGAACTGTGGGTGCTGTGAATCAGGAACAAAGACAGAAGTTGGTGGAAAAGCTCAGCAGCATCTATGAAGAAAAATCAGAATTAATATTTTGTTTGCGGTGATCCTTCCTCAGTCCTGATGGTAGCTAGGAAAATGTTGTTGGGATATATGCAGAAGGGCGGGGGGAGGGGGGGGGAGAAAGAAGTAAATGTTTGGTGGGGATAGAGCCCAAAGAGAGAGAAGAACAGTTGGAAAGACAAAGGAGTTGATAATGATCTGGCTAGGATGGTGAACAGCTGTTATTGGGAACTGTTAGTGACTAACAATATGTAGTATGCAATGGCAGACTATGTGATTTAAAAAGGCCTGGTGTGTGGGATAGGGGGCTAGGACATGGGGAAATTCAGGCCCTAAAATTATTGAACTCGATATTGCATCTGGACGCTGCAGTGTCTCTTCTACATTGCGGAAATGAACTGTGGACTGGGTGACCGCTTCACAGAACATGAACTGGACCAATGTCCTATGCAGTTGCAACATGACCTCCCAACTCCTTTACTCAATGCACTGACCAATAAAGGAAAGCATACCAAATACTTTCTTCACTATCCTATCTACCTGTGACTCCACTTTCAAGGAACTATAAACCTGCACTCCAAGGTCTCTTTGTTCTGCAACACTCCCCAGGACCTTACCATTAAGTGTATAAGTCCTACCCTGATTTACCTTTCCATAATGCAGCACGTCACATTTGTCTAAATTAAACTCTATTTGCAACTCCTTTGCCCATTGGCTCATCTGATCAAGATCCCATTATATTCAAAGGTAACCTTCTTCGCTGTCCATTGCAGCCCGTTTTGGTATCATCTGCAAACCTAACTATATCTCCTATGTTCACATCCAAATCATTTATATAAATGACAAAAAGCAGTAGACCCAGCACCAATCCTCTTGTAATGTTCCAATCACATTTTCACTGATATGTATCTCCATCCCTGCTCCATCTCAGGTGGCGGCATCAGAACTCAAGCTAGAGCCCCATAAAATTCCAGGTTCCTCTCAAGTCAGAATCTCTGGCACTGGGTCCTTCAGCCCTCTATGTTGTGCCAGCCTTTTATTCTACTCTAAAATCAGACTAACCTAAATACCCTTCATTGTACTAACTTCCATGTGCTTATCCAAGAGTTGCTTAAATGTCCCAAATGTATCTGACTCTCCTACCACTGCTGGCAATGCATTTCACACACTCACCATTCTGAGTAAAGAACCTACCTCTGACATCTCCCCTAAATCTTCCTCCAATTACCTTCAAATTATGCCCCTCGTGATAGACAATTCCGCCATGGGAGAAAGTGTCTGGCTATTCACTCTATCTACGCCAGGAACCATCAGTCGAAGTCCAATGTGTGGAGGATGCAGCGTGACCGTCTTCAGCTCAGACACCGCAGACACTTGAAGTGATGGTGGTGGCAGAAAATAAACACATTGGCAGTAACCCGGGGACGGCGGCAAGTGGAGGAGCAGAGAGGATGAAGTCTAAGAGGGGAAAAGATGAGCTTTTGAAGCAGTTTCAGTTCTAGTAATATCAATTTAATATTAATTATTCAGTATTTTAGCATTTATACAATTTTTTTCAGTAATTTATTCTGTAATCCAAGATGGTGCTGGAACGTGGTGATATCCATTTTGCACTGTACCTAGGTACAAGTGACAATATTAAATAAATCGAAACCTTAATGGATAATTGGGGTAGGTGGAACCTCTACAAATGGGATGGTCTACACTTGAACCAGAGGATTACCAATAGCTGGGGGGAGGGAAATTTGCTAATGCTCTGCGGGAGGGTTTAAAATAATTCAGCAGGGAGATGGGAACCTGAATTGTAGCTCGGAGAGTAGTGAGGTAATCAATAAGGTTTCAAGGACACAGGAGTGTACTGGCAGGCAGAAAGGCGGTTTAAAGTGTGTCTACTTCAATGCCAAGAGAATCTAGAATAAAGTGGGTGAACTTGTGCCATAGGTTGGTAATTGGGACTCCAATGTTGTGGCCATTTCGGAGACATGGGCAGAGCAGGGTCAGGAATAATTGTTGCAGGTTCTGGGGTTTAGCTGTTTCAGTAAGAACAGGGAAGGTGGTAGAAGGGGGGGAGGAAGTTTGTCAAGGACAATATTACGGTAGCAGAAAGGATGTTTGATGAGGACTTGTCTTGAGTTAGTATCGGCTGAGTTTAGAAATAGGAGAGGTCACCCTGTTGGGAGTTTTCTGCAGGCCTCTGAAAAGTTCCAGAGATGGACAGAAAAGGATTAAAAAGATGACTGTGGATCGGAGCAAGAATAATAGGGTAGTCATTATGGGGACTTTAACTTTCCAAATATTGACTGGAAACGCAATTGGAGAAAGTGAGGACTGCAGATGCTGGAGTACCAGAGTTGAAAAATGTGGCGCTGGAAAAACACAGCAGGCCAGGCAGCATCCGAGGAGCAGGAGAATCCTGCTCCCTGGCCTGCTGTGTTTTTCCAGCACCACATTTTTCAACTCTGGAAACGCTATAGTTCAAGTACTTTTAAATCGGTCAACTTTTGTCAAATGTGTGCAGGAGGGTTTCCTGGCACAGTATGTAGATAGGCCAGCAAGAGGTGAGGCCACATTGGATTTGGTACTGGGTAGTGAACCTGGCCAGGTGTTAGATTTGGAGATGGATGAGCACTTTGGTGATAGTGACCACAATTTGGTTAAGTTTACTTTAGCAATAGAAAGGGATAGGTATATGCCACAGAGAAAGAGTTATAGCTGGGGGAAAAGCAAATATGATGTAGTTAAGTAACATTTTGGATGCATAGGATGGGGAATGAAACTGTAGGGGGTGGGCACAATTGAAATGTGAAGCTTGTGCAAGGAACAGCTATTGCGTGCCCTTGATAAGTATGTACCTGTCAGGCAGGGAGGAAGTGTTCGAGTGAGGGAACCGTTGTTTACTAAGAACTTGAATCTCTTTTCAAGAGGAAGAAGGAGGCTTATGTAAAGGTGAGACATGAGTTAGGGTGCTTGAGAATTACAAGTTAGCCAGGAAAGACCTGAAATGAGAGCTACGAAGAGCCATGAGAAGTCTTTGGCAGGTAGGATCATCCTTTTCCCTGGATGCTGCCTGACCTGCTGTGCTGTTCCAGCAATAAAGTTTCAACTTTGATCTCCAGCATCTACAGACCTCACTTTCTCCTCCAGGATCAAGGAATACCTTTAGGTATGTTAGGAATAAAAGAATGACTCGAGTAAGATTAGGGCCAATCAAGGATAGTAGTGGGAAGTTGTGTGTGGAGTCCGATGAGATAGGGGAAGAGCTAAATGAACATTTTTCGTCAATATTCACAACGGAAAAAGTCAATGTTGTTGAGGAGAATACTAAAATACAGGCTATTAGACTAGATGGGATTGATGTTCAATGGGAGAAGTGTTAGCAATTCTGGAAAGTGTGAAAATAGATAAGTCCCCTGGGCTTTATCCTAGAATTCTCTGAGAAGCTAGGATGGAGATTGCAGAGCCTTTGGCTTTGACCTTTATGTTGTCATTGTCGACAGGAGTAGTGCCAGAAGACTGGAGGACAGCAAATGTTGTCCCCTTGTTCAGGAAGGGGAGTAGAGATAACCCTGGTAATTATAGACCAGTGAGCCTTGTTGTGGGTAAAGTGTTGGAAAGGATTGTAAGAGATAGGATTTATAATCATCTCGAGAGGAATAAGTTGATCAGGGATAATGAACACGGTGCCTCACAAACCATATTGAGTTCTTTGAGAAGGTGACCAAACAGCTGGATGAGGGTAAAGCAGTTGATGTGGGGTATATGGACTTCAGTAAGGTGTTTGATAAGTTTCCCCATTGTAGGCTATTGCAGAAAATACAGAGGCATCGGATTGAGGGTGATTTAGTGGTTTGGTTCAGAAATTGGCTCGCTGTGAGAGGATCGTGGTTGATGGGAAATGTTCACCCTGGAGTTCAGTTACTAGTGGTGTACCACAATGATCTATTTTGAGGCCACTCCTGTTTTTCATTTTTATAAACGACCTGGATGAAGGCATAGAAGGATGGGTTAGTAAATTTGTGGATGACACTAAAGTCGGTGGAGTTGTGGATAGTGCCAAAGGATGTTGCTGGTTACATAGACATAGATAATCTGCAGAGCTGGGCTGAGAGGTGGAAAATGGAGTTTAATGCGGAAAAGCGTGAGGTGATTCACTTTGGAAGGAATAATAGGAATACAGAGTATTGGGCTAATGGTAAGATTCTTGGTAGTGTGGATGAGCAGAGAGATTTCGTTGTCCATTTGCATAGATTCCTGAAAGCTGCCATCCAGGTTGATAGGGTTGGTAAGAAGGAGTACGATGTGTTAGTTATTATTGGTATAGGGATTGAGTTTCAGAGCCATGAGGTCATAGAAAGGGTTCAGAGGAGATTTATCAGGATGTGGCCTGGTATGGAGGGAAGGCCTTATGAGGAAAGGGTGAGGTACTTGAGGCTGTTTTTTGTTTGAGAGAAAAAGGTTAAGAGGTGACTTTATAGAAACATACAAGATGATCAGGGGATTAGATAGAGTGGACAGTAAGAGATCTTTCCTCTGATAATGTTGGCTAGCACGAGGGAATATAGCTTTAAATTGGGGGGTGATAGATATAGGACAGATGTCAGAGGTAGTTTCTTTATTCAGAGTAGAAGGGGTGTGAAATGCCCTGCCTGCAACAGTTGCAGAGTCGTCAATTTTAAGCGCATTTAAATGGTCATTGGATAAACATATGGATGAAAATTGAATAGTGTAGGTTTGGCAGGCTTCACATTGGTTCCACAGGTCGGTGCAACATCGAGCACCGAAAGGCCTGTACTGCGTTGCAATTTATGTTCTAGGCTGGCATTTATTGGCCATCCCTAATTGCCCTTGAGAAGGTGGGTGTGAGTCTCCTTTAGAACTGCAGTCTTTTTGGTTTAGATACATTAACATTGCTGTGAGGAAAGCAGTTCCAGGGTTTTGACCCAGTGAAAGTGAGGGAACCACATTTTCGTTTCCAGTCAGGGTGGAAGGACAGGAACTTGTAGATGGTGGCATTTGCACGTATTTTCTACCCTTATTCTTCCAAGTCGCAGAGGTCAACAATTTTGAAAGATGCTGTCATTTGGTTGATGTTTTAATTTGCTGTTTGAGTGTCTCTGTCCAGCACACTGCTCATGACCAGTCATAAGAAATCCATTTGGTTTAGCTCTGATTTCAGCCAACTGTGCAATGAATCTACAGTCATTGTGTAGGTGTGGTTTAAAACAACTAGTTTAAACAACTGGTATGGCATTTCAGATACAAACTGATTTTTATCTGAACCTCATGTTTCTGTCTATTCAAGTCACATTCTGTAAGCTTTATTGTGTGTTTGAGTTCGGTGGCTTAATGAAATCGTGTGCTTTTCTGTTACTTTTTCCACACCTCCTGGATCTCAGTGTTTGTCTTTGTCTTCAAAGTCCATGTTTATTCTAGGGTTCCTGCAGATGTATCCTACATTCTTTCAGTGTCTCTGTTTCATGATTTTTCGTTCAATGTATGCTTTTATCTACGCAATTCCTCTCCGGTTATGCTCCTCTAACAGTCACCTCAATGGATTTCCATCACTTGGTTCCACTTGATCTTCTGATTAGAGTCATGCATCTCCATCAATGAATTCTTTTCCATCCTGATCTATTTTTGGCCACACTTTTGCTCACCTGCAATTTGGTCCCATACGTTTTGGCTGCATCACCCTTGTTCCAGGACTAAAACCTAAAGTGCTGAACATATTCAACAGGTCAGGTGGCGCCTGTGGAGACAGAAATAAGAGTAAACATTTCAAGTCACTGTCCTTCCTTCAAGACTCCCTCCTCCCTTGATCTTATGACAGAGGCTTCACCTCTGTCATAAGACTTCCAGTCTTGAAATGCGCTGCAGTTTCCTCCAGCAAACCATGAGGAAATCAGAAACTGATACCTTCGGCTTGGCAACAACCTCATAAGGTGACCATCATAATCATCACCTCTCCCCGTCTATAATTCAAGCACAACGAGGTTGCTTGCAACTTTAACATCCCATTCAGCTTTGAGCTTAAACTCTAAACGCTGAACCTTACCATAGAAAAAAATCCCCGACTGCCATACCATCTGTCTTTGTCACTTACAGACATAACTATTAGAAGGCTCTCCAGAAAAGGGTAGCCTTCTACACATCAAATCTATTCCCTTGGTATTCTCTTCATCCCACCATTTGCTGATCTATACTGACCTCCAGTCAGCTGATACCTCAAAGTTAAAATTCTCATTGTTAGAGTTAAACTGTCACTTCGCCTCCCACTTCCTACAACAGTCGTCAATGTTTAATTGTCAAAGCCTATTTTTATGGATCATTTTATTTCCTTCCCAATCACCCCTTAACTGCTCAAGTCCTGTTCCCTTCTCTTGTGCATTGACCACTATGATTACTGGTCATAACTTTGTGTTCCATGTACTTCCTCAATTTTGACATTTTTCTTCATTTAAGATCCTGTTTATAAATCACATCTGATATTTTTGTCACGCCTGCTTCTTTGGCTCAGTTTCTGTTTTGTTTTTATATCTCTGTGAAGTCCCTTGAAATATATCCTCCATTAATGAACACATTACATAAATAGTTTGAAAATGTCTTTCTATATTATGTCTTTAATTTTTGTTCAAAGTTTGTGTTTGAGTTTTCATCTCTTTGGGAACTCTTCTGTGTGTAACTTGTGCCCCTTACCTGAATCTCTCTGTCTCAGTACTTTGCCTCTGGTCTGTATAAGTGTGTGCTTCTGATATTGTTTTTCTATCTAATTTCATGTTTGTCTTCTTCTCCTGTACCATTTTCAGTATTTGTCACTCACCTCTCTATCTCTTCCTTAATCTCTGTACCTCTCTTCTATGTTTCTGTCTCACTTAATATTTTTGTGTTTATTTAGTTTTTTCTCCTTCTGTACCTGTCTTTTTGGTATTCCTTTCTCTCAGGACTTTTCCTTCCTGATGTTTGTCGTTCAATCTCTGAATGTCTTTGGCGACAGCCATCCAGACTTAGTTTCTCTGTATCTCAGCCTCTTACACTCCCCTCGGTACAGTGGATTTTAGCTCATTTGCTCCAGACACTGACATATGGTACTCTTTCTCTCACACTGCATCTCTCTTGCTTTGTGCACGGGCCTTTTGGTCTCAGTCTCTCTCTGAACAGCGGTTTATAAATCTCTCTGTATACCGGCATTTCTGTTTCACTATACACTGACCTCTAGCTCTGTCTTTTGCCTTGCACTGGCGTTTAGCACTTTCTTTCTTTGTTTCTCTCTCTCTCTCTCTGTGTGCACAACAGTCTGTGTACAGCCGATTATGTGTGTTGCTGTCTCACTTCCTTTGTCAGTTTGTATGCCTCTTGCTTTCTGGATCTGTGTATGTCAGATGTTCTCAGTGCCTTCCTCTCTCTCTTTTAAAAAAAAGTTGTAATCAACCTGTTCAGAGATGTTACTACACACCTCTGGAGCAAGTGGGACGTGAACCTAGGGCATCGATCCTGCTTTTACTCTGCGTACCTGTGCCTATGTTTTTTTAATTCCTGTCTGTTTCACACTTGCTATTTGTGCTTCTGTCTCTTCATTTTCTTCAGGCTCTCTACCTCGGCCAGTCTGTCTACCTCTGTCAGTTTTTTTCTTCATCTAGTTTCTTTTCCCCAGTCGCTTATCTAAGTACCTTTTGTGTTTGATGTCAACAGTGTGTCTGAATAATACAATGTGTTTTTCTCCTCCGACCTATATATTTCTATATCTGTGTTTCAGCATTTCTGCCATTGTTCAAATGCTGCTTCTATGGAATATCTTTTTAACACATTAAAGGTGTAAGTTGTTCATTGCTTCTTCATTTGCGTGATTTTTCCCTATCAGTACAGAGCTCACTTCTGCATGTTTCAAATCAGTTTTTACAGTTTGTATAGGTCTCAGTCTGCTTTTATACCTGCCATTCATCCTGCATGTGTTCATGGCTGTTTCTCTTCTGTTTCTGTTAGGCAACAGCTCTCTTGCTGAGTTTTTTTCCCCATTATCCAGCTGTCTGCTGCTATCTTTTTTTTCTTTATTCCAATTTTCTACCCATCAGTCTGTATTTCTCCCTTACTTTGCTGTGGTCTCTTTCCCTGTCAATTTCCCAATTTCTTTTCTATGTTTCTCTATTACAATGTTCCTTTTTATTGTACATTTCTTTCTTTTTGTGCCTGCAAGTTTCATTCTTTCTCCATTTTCTTTATTACTATCTGTCTTTCTGTTTTATGGTTCTCTCCTAACTACTCACATTTTTCTCACTTTTTAGCTTTGTTTCACTTTATTAAACTTTATGCTTGTGTCTCTGTCTCCCATTCTCTTTATATCCTTAGTTCTCTGTTTGTATCTGATATCATCTATCTCAGCATTTCTCTACATTTCATTTTTTTTATCTCTGATCATTTTCTCTTTATTTATCTCTAATACTATTATCTCTACATCCTTGTTTTGCTGTGCCTCTTTCTTGGTCTAATTTTTTTTTTGCATGGCTTTGTGTGTCTTTTGGTTCCTTTCCGTAGTTTTGTAAGTCATTCTCTACTTCTCCCTAGTTGTCTCCACATTTATTTGTTTATCCTTTTTTTTGTTTCTGTGCTTGTCTCTCTTCCCTGTTTATCTGGATCTCTCACATTCTTAATTCCAATTCCTCACTTTATTTATGTTTCTCTCATTCAGCTTGTTGTCCATTATTTCCCATTGTTTCTCTCTGTTTATATCTCAGTTTCTCCCAGTTTTTCTCTGTCTCTCTCTCCCTCTGCATTTGTGTTTGTTTTTCTTTGAGATTGTCTGTTTCTCTCCACGCATTTTTTGGCATCTTGATTTCATATTTCTGTGTTTCTGTCACACCTCTTACTCTCTGTCTTGCACTTTTTCTGTATTCTCTCTCACTCCTTGTTTCACTTTTTGTTTCTGTAATTATTTGAGTTCTCTTACTTCATTTCTGTTTCATTGGATTTATCTTTCCCTTTGCAATTTTCTGTTTTTTCTCGCCTTTTCTGACTTTCTCTACCTTTACTCCTGCTTGCCCTTTTCTCTCCACTTCTGCCTCTCTTGATTCTCTTTATCTGCCAAATCTCCATCTCCGCCTTTTACCTCTACATCTCTATTTCGTCCCTATCTTGGTTTGTGTTTTATGTTTCTGTATCTCTTCGTGTCCCCCGCCCAACCTTTTGTATTTCTCTCCCTCCCTCCCCCTTCTGTCTCTATCTCTCTTGTTGCCCTCTTTCTCTCTCTGTGTCTCTCTGTCTCTCTGAACTTTCTGTCTCACCCTTTGCCCAGAGTCCGGCTGGAACATGGCGTCGAAGCCCGGAGGCGCCGCACCGCGCTGGGCTGGCTCTGACAGGAAAGCGGCTCAACCTCACTCCAAGTCTTCCTTCTGCCCGCAGGAATCGGAGAAGGCGGCGGCGGGGATGGCGGGCGCGGGGGCCGGAGCTCCGCAGCAGCAGCATGCGGCCGGAGGCGGCCCGGGAGCCACCGGGGACGAGTCCTCCGACAGCGAAGGGGAGCACGAAGGGCCACAAAAACTCATCAGGAAAGTGTCGACCTCCGGGCAGATCAGGAGCAAGGTAAGCTTCAGTCAGCAAAGGGGTGGGGGGAAGGGGGGAAAGGGAAAAAAAATCAGGCCGCGGCTCCGGCTGCCCGTTGCTAGGCTCGGTTGCTAGGGAGCGGCACCGATGGCAACCCCGCTGTCCCCATGGCAGCAGGAGTCAGGCAGCAGCAGGAGGACCAGGCCCCAGCTGCTGGGCCATAGCCAGGTGGGCAGGCAAGGTAGGCAGGTGATTCCTTGGCAAAGATGCTTTCACCTGACAACTACTCTGTCACCCATAGGGTTGGGGGGTGTCCCTGGTCATCCTATCTTTGCATGGCTGATTCCCACTGCCAGTTTTGTGCAAAACTTGGCACGGTGCTGTTAACGCCTGATGGTCCTGCAGTGCTTCCACTGGGAATGGCAGGCTGGAACACGACAAGTTTGTGTGAAGTTCCCCTTTCGAAGTATGGAATATAGGATGAAATAGTTGGCATGTACAGACAAGTGATATAACTGTATCAAAATCATGTGAGCTGTGACATTTGGTTAAGCAATTTTTCGAGATACCATTTCAGGAAACGTTTTTCATTTGTTTACAAACACAATCAGGCAAGTAGCTTAACAATACATTCTTATAATGATTTTCCCCAAATAAAAATGGTTTGGAGTAAAACAACAAAGTTTGTTTTCACGTATTTCGCATCAGTGTCTGCAAAATGGCATGTACTGTTTATAAAATATTGAATCTGCTTTTAAATTGTGCAGAGCTTCCTTCTTAGGACTAGCTTGAAACTCTGAAACTCTAATTTGTTGAAGAATTTGGGGCAGAATATTAGCCGAGGAATGAAAAGTATTTCAATTTTATCAACATCAAATTTCTACTGTTGCCCAGAGTAGTTCCTAGCATATTCCAAGTGTTGGAGAATAATATTGGCAATACACATAGACTGGAATAGTTATATATAAAACGGAGCTGGATCAGAAGTTAAAGTGGGGATGAATTTCGATAAATTTCATATTATCTGTGTGCAGAATATCCTGGGACAGGAGACTGGTGCAAATTTTCTTGGAATTCATAGGACTGAGTCTGTTTCACTGTTAGTAGTGATTTGCAGTTATTTAATTCACTCCGGTAAATGTCCACTCCAGAGACATTATCGACAACTGCACCAAACAAAGAAGTATTAGGAAAAATGACAAAATAGACATGGTAAAAAACACAGGTTTTAAAGTCACAAATGTATCTCTGAAATGGTTCATAAAGGTATTCATCATTGCTTTTGTATGTATACATTGTCATAGTTAATCTTTCTTCAGGATAAAGTGCCGTTACCAGTTAGAAAGCTTATTCTGAAGTTTCTGGTTCAGGTCCCTGACAGAATTTGAATATGTAGCCTGAGTTGGCACTTCAGTGTATCACTGAGAAAAGGTCGCATTGGTGAAATGGCCCTGTCTATTCAGATCTGAAAATGTGTTGCTGGAAAAGTGCAGCAGGTCAGGCAGCATCCAGGGAACAGGAGAATCGACATTTCGGGCATAAGCCCTTCTTCATTCCTGAAGGAGGGCTTATGCCCGAAACGTCGATTCTCCTGTTCCCTGGATGCTGCCTGACCTGCTGCACTTTTCCAGCAACACATTTTCAGCTCTGATCTCCAGCATCTGCAGACCTCACTTTCTCCTGTCTATTCAGATGCATGATTTGAAAGAGTTTTTTCGTCTTCTCGGTCAAGATTGCCAAGA
This sequence comes from Chiloscyllium plagiosum, assembly GCF_004010195.1. NCBI lineage: Eukaryota > Metazoa > Chordata > Chondrichthyes > Orectolobiformes > Hemiscylliidae > Chiloscyllium > Chiloscyllium plagiosum. Next base: position 117,367,569 of record NC_057716.1, on the reverse strand, counting down.
ATATTTAATTCACTTTTTCTTTGTGGGGTCTTGTGTTATGTTGTTTGGCTGCTGCATTTGACTACACTTCACAGCCTGTAGAGTACTGTGTAAAATACCAGATGTTTGAATAATAATAGTTAGTGGGTGCATAAAAGCCAAAGGTAGTTAAATATTATTTGAAAGAGAAGCTGACACAAAAATATAGAAGTGAATTGTACAACTGTCCTCATGTAGAGGCAAACAATGGACCAAACATTATGCTATCAGAGATAAAGAATGCTGACAAATTGATCAGTGAGTGAATGCGAAATGGTCAGGCCAGGCATGGAGTACCAATAGATGATCTAAAAGCCCTTGGAGAAACAGAACTAGAATTGGTAATAGAAATTTGTGATCAAATACATGGATACATTCCAAGTGATTTGAGACATTGATTATTCTTTACCCAAGAAACCTAAAATAATGAAATGCAATCATTTTAGAATTTAACTTAATGAGTCATCTTATTAAAGTGATCTTTAAAATCATATTAGAATGAAATAATGACACATTTGGAGCAGAAATCATTGAAATACTATTTGGATTTAACCTGGAGTAGGAAGAAAAGAGGAAAGTATTTAACCAGATAAATATCTGGAAATAAATATGAACATTTGCATATTCTTTGTGGATAATGAAAAAGCATTTGATTGTATTTAACACCAAAAGTTAATAAATGATGTCACTGAAATGTGATATTAATAGTAAAGATGTGCAGTTTATTCAAAATTTATATTCAGAACAAATACTGAGCATGAGGCTACAAGAGGGATAATCCAAAATATTTCAATTGAAGGCAGGAGCCCAACAAGATTGTGTGTATTGTTTTTGCTAAGACTATTCAATCTGCACACAGAACCAACATTCAGAGAATTAAATATACATCGGTAAAAATTGGAACAAGTATATCAACGTGCGGAATATTGGCAACAGCACTACTTGCAAGGTTCGAAAATATATGATATCATAGACAAAGTAAAATTTAGAATTTGGGTTTCAGAGTAGAGTATGAAACCAACAAAATAAAAATCAATGGTAGTTGGAAGGGATACTTGAGAAGAAACTAGAATGGGGCATGTATAAAAGCTTCTCCAGTTAGGATAAATGATAATGGTGAATGTATTGCAGGAGTTATAGGAAGGATAGCCTGAACTATATTTGTGGTGGTGCATGATTTGTCAGCGACAAGAAAACTTCAGCTTGTAGTGAGGAAGAACTCATAAGATGCTACATTCTGTCTACATTCCCTGTTTAAGAAGGGTGGTAAAGACAAGCCAGGGAACTATAGACCGATGAGCCTGACCTCAGTGGTGGGCAAGTTGTTGGAGGGAATCCTGAGGGACAGGATATACATGTATTTGGAAAGGCAAGGACTGATTAGGGATAGTCAACATGGCTTTGTGCGTGGGAAATCATGTCTCACAAACTTGATTGAGTTTTTTGAAGAAGTAACAAAGAAGCAGTAGATGTGATCTATATGGACTTCAGTAAGGCATTCGACAAGGCTCCCCATGGGAGACTGATTAGCAAGGTTAGATCTCATGGAATACAGGGAGAACTAGCCATTTGGATACAGAACTGGCTCAAAGGTGGAAGACAGAGGGTGGTGGTGGAAGGTTGTTTTTCAGGCTGGAAGCCCGTGACCAGTGGAGCGCCACAAGGGTCGGTGCTGGGCCCTCTACTTTTTGTCATTTACATAAATGATTTGGATGCGAGTATAAGAGGTACAGCAAAATTGGAGGTATAGTGGACAGCGAAGAGGGTTACCTCCGATTACAACAGGATCTTGACCAGATGGGCCAATGGGCTGAGAAGTGGCAGATGGAGTTTAATTCAGATAAATGCGAGATGCTGCATTTTGGGAAAGCAAATCTTAGCAGGACTTATATGCTTAATGGTAAGGTCCTAGGGAGTGTTGCGGAGCAAAGAGTGCAGGTTCATAGCTCCTTGAAAATGGATTTGCAGGTTGATAGGATATTGAAGAATGTGTTTGGTATACTTTCCTTTATTGGTCAGAGTATTGAGTACAGGAGTTGGGAGGTCATGTTGCAGCTGTACAGGACATTGGTGAGGCCACTGTTGGAATACTGCATGCAGTTCTGGTCTCCTTCCTATCAGAAAGATGTTGTGAAACTTGAAAGAGTTCAGAAAAGATTTACAAGGATGTTGCCAGGGTTGGAGGATCTGAGCGGCAGGGAGAGGCTGAACAGGCTGGGGCTGTTTTCCCTGGAGCGTTGGAGGCTGAGGAGTGACCTTATAGAGGTTTACAAAATTATGAGGGGCATGGATAGGATAAATAGACAAAGTCTTTGCCTTGGGGTCGGAGAGTCCAGAACTAGAGGGCATAGGTTTAGGATGAGAGGGGAAAGATATAAAAGAGACCTAAGGGGCAACGTTTCCACGCAGAGGGTGGCACGTGTATGGAATGTGCTGCCAGAGGAAGTGGTGGAGGCTGGTACAATTGCAACATGTAAGAGGCATTTGGATGGGTATATGAATAGGAAGAGTTTGGAGGGATATGGGCCGGGTGCTGGCAGGTGGGACTAGTTTGGGTTGGGATATCTGGTCGGCATGGACGGGTTGGACCGAAGGGTCTGTTTCCCTGCTGTACATCTCTATGATTCTATGACTCTTCTTCCCTATATTCCTCAGAAACTCTGTAATCTTTGCTAACCCATAATCCTCCAAGATATCAGCACTAATCTAATGCTAGCCTGTTGTGCAATCCTGATTTTAATTCCCCCCATTATTCTTGCAAATCGATGTTTTATTGTGTTAAAGGTATGTATAAAAACAAATTGTTTATAATTTGCCCTCAAGTTAATGAACAATAAGGTCTCAAGATTTTGAGAAATATTTTGGATGATGTCAGTGGTTTCTAATATTGTGAATTTTCACAAATTTATTCTGAGACACGATATGAAAGGAAAAGTTTAGCTTGTGATCTTGTGATACAACTCACTAAGCACATTACCTTTTCCACTGTTATCATGTGGTATGAGGAAAGGAACAGTTGGTTAAGTTTAGAAATTGTGAGACTCACTAGTGGATCATGGAATTAGCGCTGGTTCTCAATTTGGAGCCTGACGATCCTCCAGCAGAGATATGGTGATGCAAGACAGGAAGGACAGAGAAAACTGGGAACTACTAGTCAATTAACCTGACTTCAGTTGTCAGAAACATCTTGGAATCTCTTATTAAGAATGTCTTAACAATGGGCTTAGGCAATTGCAAAAGCTGAGTTCGCACTGCTACCTCACAGCGCCAAGGACCCAGGTTCAATTCACCCTCGGGCGACTGTGTGGAGTTTGCATGTACTCCCCGTGTCTGCACCAGTTTCCTCTCTTACAGTCGAGAGATGTGCAGGTTAGGTGGAGTTAACGAAGCTAAATTGCGCATAAGACCCCGGGATGGGTGATTTGCAACAGTAAATGCATGGTTATGGCGATAGGGTGAGGTGGTGGTCTGGGTAGGATGCTCTTCGCAGGGTCAGTGTGGACTTGATGGGCTAAATAGCCTGCTTCCACACTGTAGGGATTCTATGATCCTACAAAATCATAGTATTATCGGACAAAGTCACCATGTTTTTACTCGAATGAAATTGGGATTGACAAATTTTTAGAATTGTTAGGTGATATAATTAGAATGATTGATAGATAAAGGGGAGCCAGTAGATATGGTACACCTGAATTTCCCAAAGGCATTTGAGAAAGTGACACACAAAGTAAGTGATCATATGAATAGGTGATTGGTTCACAGTCTCCCGAGAGTAGGAATACATGGGCACTTGTAAGTTGTCAGGCTGAACTTAATGGACATCGAGTAATGTTTCTAAGTTTGCTGACCATACAAAGTTAGATAGGATGTGAGCTGTGAAGAGGACACAGGCTGCAAAATAAATGGTTAAAAGAGAGATGGAGAAATAATGTGAAGCAGCATGGAGCCATTTACTTTGTCATGAGATTAGAAAAGCAGAAATGACTTTAGAAGCTTTCAAAAGTTGATATTCAGAGAGACTTTTGCAAACTTGTAAAATGAACACAGGGAGTTAGTGTGCAGGTATGTGAAGCAATTAGGAATGTTGGTATTTAATACATGGGAATTAGATTAGGAGAGCAATGTATTTGCTGCATTTGTATGAGACTTTCATGAGATCATGCCTAGAATACTGTATGCAATTTAGGTCTCTATATTTAAGAAAAGGTACTTTTTAAAATAAAATGTTTGGACATGCACCTCTGGGACAGATAGGACTTAAACCTAAACTTTCTGGTCCAGAGGTAGGGATATTACCACTGTGCCATAAGACCTTCTTTGAGGAAGGATATGTTTGCATCGGAGGAATACAGCAAAAGTTCACTGGTTTTCAGCTTTGAACAGAGTGTTGGATGTTGGAAATTTTAAATGTTTTTAAAAATCAGGGTTCTCTTGTTTTAAGTATTTAAATGAAATATCTAATGTTTAAAATTTAAATTTCATCCAGGCTTGAGAAGGAGTATACAAGCTCTCTGTTGGAGAACAGCTGAAGTTAGTTAAGTAAGAACTTAAGATGATTTAGAGTGTCTTGTGGTGCAGCGGTGGAGTCCCTACCTCTGGCCTGGGTTCCAGGCTCACTTGCTCCAGAGGTGTGTAATAACTCTGAATTAGTTGATTCGAAAAATAGATTTATTTTTTATTTAACTTAAGTTGGTTTCTCTGTGCCTGGGGTTAAACTAACTAAAAGCACATCAATCCTGGAATCTTGGTGTAATTTAGCACTAATTGTGATTTCGAACAGAGTGCTGGAAGTTCTGTGCATGGGCGGCACAGTGGCTCAGTGATTAGCACTGCTGCCTCACAGCGCCAGGGACCTGAGTTTGATTCCAGCCTTTGGCGACTGTCTGTCTGTGTGGAGTTTGCACATTCCCCCTGTGTCTGGGTGCTCGGTTTCCTCCTACAGTTCAAAGATGTGCAGGTCGGGTGAATTGGCCATCCTAATTTGCCCATAGTGTTCAGGGCGTGTCTGCTAGCTGCATTAGTCAGGGGTAATGTAGAGTAATAGGATAGGGGAATGGGCCTGAGTGGGATATTCTTCGGAGGGTCGATGTGGACTTGTTGGTCCAAATGGCCTGCTTCCACACTGTAAGGATTCTGTGAAATAAAGGAAATAGGTAAAGTGATGAAGGAGGTGATCCTTTGTTTCTGCCCACTTCATCCTGTGGAAATTGTTTTTTACTGTACAAAAGGAGAGAATTGGTGAGTATTTAGTAAATGATTAAAATCTATTGTATTTCAAAAAACAACTAGGGCTGGGCAATAAATGTTGGCCTAGCCAGAAATACCAATATCCCATGAATGGATTTTTAAAACTCCGCATTATTAACATTATTACATGCATATTGGCATTGAGCAAATCAATTTAGAGAGTACACAGAGGATGGTAAGTGCCTGGAGTGTCCTGCTAGAGGAGCTGGTGAAGGCGGATACACTTGCAACATTTTAAGAGACATCTTGACTGATCCATGAATAGGCAGGGAAGAGAGGGAGACAGACTGTGTAGTAGCAAAAGGCTTTTAGTTTAGACTATAAGTTAAGGTGTGTATCAGCACAGTCTTGGTAGATGGAAGGGTCTGTTCCTGTGCTGTACTGTTGATTGTTCTATATTCACTGGCGTTTAGAAGAATGAGAGGCGATCTCAAAGAAATCTAGAAATTCTAACTGGATTAGAGAGGATAGTTGCATGAAGGATGTTCTCAATGACTGGGGAGTCCAGAACCAGGGGGTCACAGTCTGAGGATATAAAGTAGGCCTTTTCGAACAGTGAAGAGGAGAAATTTCTTCAGCCAGAGAGTGGTGAGCCGTAGGACACTGTTGAGGTCAAAACATTGAAGACTTACAAGAAAGATTTAAATGTACTTCTTCGGACTAAATGGACCAAAGGATATGAGGAAAAAAAGTATTAATAGGGTACTGAGTTGAATGATCAACCGTGGTTATATTTAATGGCAGAGCAGGCTCAGTCGACTGAAGGACATACTCCTGTTCCTGTGTTTAGTACGTAGTCCTTATTGTATGTTTAGTACAAATATAAGAGTGAATCAACTGATATGACCAGAGGTTACAAAAATGATAAAAAGACAAAACTAATTCTCTTTATCTGAATGTATGCAGAATTCAAAATAACACAGATGAACTGATTAGTACAAATAGAAATAAATAACTACAGTCAGATCACTTTTATAGAGTTATCGCGATAGGGCACATTGATTGAGAATTGGAAACTGAAATATAAAGGTTATTAAGAACGACAAAAAGCTAAGAGTACTGGTTCCGTTAATCAATTATTGTCATTGCACAATATAACGGAATTACCCAAATTCTAGAACTCAGAATGTATAAGTAATTTAGGTCGCAATAGAAATGATGAAAGCAAAGTAGTCTGTTACAGGAGTAGTATACAGGTCCTTTAACAGTAAACACATGGTAGAACAGAATAAAAAGGAAGAAATTAAGGGGGGGGGGGGTTATTCAGAAAAGTACAATGATGGTCATGAGCTATTTTAATCTCCACATGGACAGAATAAATCAGATGGACAAAGGTAGCCCAGATGAGGAATTTATAGAATGCTTTTGGGATTGTTTCAAAGAACAGAATGTTCAGTAACTAGTCAGAGAGCAAGCTGAACTCAAAATGGTTTGTGCAATGAGATAGGATTAATTAGTGTCATAGTGATGATACTCTTGGTAGCAGCAACTAATAATATGATTGACTTTCTGGCTTGACAGAGAGAAGAATGAGTTCAAGACTTGATAGTAATTGCTCTCATGTAGGTTTAATATATGAAGGCATGAAAGCAGGGCGAGTTAAAGTGAATTTCTAAATTATGTTAAAGGATAGGTCAATAAAGATGCATTGGCAGATGCTTAAGGGATAGCTCAGAAAATGCAGAATAGATATATTCAAATGAGAAATGCTGTGGGCGGCACGGTGGCACATTGGTTAGCACTGCTGCCTCACAGCGCTAGAGACCCGGGTTCAATTCCCGCCTCAGGCGACTGACTGTGTGGAGTTTGCACATTCTCCCCGTGTCTGCGTGGGTTTCCTCCAGGTGCTCCGGTTTCCTCCCACAGTCCAAAGATGTGCAGGTTAGGTGAATTGGCCATGCTAAATTGTCCGTAGTGTTAGGTCAGGGGTAAATGTAGGGGTATGGGTGGGTTGCGCTTCGGCGGGACGGTGTGGACTTGTTGAGCCGAAGGGCCTGTTTCCACACTGCAAGTAATCTAATCTAATCTAAATCTAATCTAAAAATTCCAAAGGGAGGACCTGACAATATGGTTAACACAAAAAAAGTTAAAAGATATATGAAATTTAAAGAAAAAGCATTTAATCGCAAAAAGCTGGGTGGCAGATTAGAAGACTAAGCAGAACACAAAAACCAGCAAAGAGTAATGGAATGGGGAAAAATTAGAGGACAATAGAAAGGTAGCTGAAAATATAAAAACAGATACTAAGTATTTATAAATATCTTTTTGAAAAATGAGTTAATGTGAGTGCAACCACTGGAAGTTGCTGGTGGAGGAACTGCTCCAGGTTGCAGGGTAATGTCTGCTCTGGGAGTCTTCACACTCACCAACCACATCCCAGCCCACCCCATTACCTGACAACCTGAATGCTGTCAGCTCTGGGGTGTCCCCTAAAAGCGTTTTTCAGACATTCTTTACGTGTAACTTTTTCAGACTGTTGGCATTTTATGGTAGCATAGCTTTGATAGGGTAAGCTTCATGATTTCTAATCTTTAACCAAAAATATTTGAGAACAGGATGTTCTCTGAGCAGTTTGACTGGATCTCCACCTCCTCGATGAACAAGATGCTGCTGGCATTTTTGGCCTGTCTCTTGTTCCTCATCGAGATTTTGTTGGCCTCCTGATCACATCTGGTGTTCTCAGTCCAGGTTTGTGTGGGTAACTGGCCACTGCCTTGCTGGAGTGACTTTAGCACGAGCACTTGTGGTACTGGTTTACTTTGCTACTCTGGCAACCCAGACCTGTTAACTGGTCAGCAGTGTAAGGGCTTTCACCATACTGTAGGAAATGTTGGTTGTTGATTGTGTAGCCCACCTTCCAGCAATTGCTGTGCAGGCTCATGCACTTGAAAGCTGTCTCTGAGCCAACTTTCACCTTATTTCATAGAATCATAGGACCCCTACAGTGTGAAAACAGGCTATTTGGCTTAACAAGTCCACACCAGCCCTCAGAAGAGTGACCCATTCCCTGACCTTATTACTCTACATTTACCCCAAACTACTACACCTAACCTACAAGTCCCTGAACACTGGGTAGTTTGGCATGGCCAACACTTAATAAAGAAATACCATGATATCTATCCTGAATTTCTTTCTTTTCAAAAATTTGACTTAGAATCATAGAGATGTACAGCATGGAAACAGACCCTTCGGTCCAACCTGTCCATGCCGACCAGATATCCCAACCCAATCTAGTCCCACCTGTCAGCACCTGGCCCATACCCCTCCAAACCCTTCCTATTCATATATCCATCCAAATGCCTCTTACATGTTGCAATTGTACCAGCCTCTACCACTTCCTCTGGCAGGTCATTCCATACACGTACCATCCTCTGTGTGAAAATGTTGCCCCGTAGGAGTCTTTTATATCTTTCCCTTCTCCCCCCAAACCTATGCCCTCTAGTTCTGGACTCTCCGACCCCAGGGCAAAGACTTTGCCTACTTACCCTATTCATGTCCCTCATAATTTTGTAAACCTCTATAAGGTCACCCCTCAGCCTCTGTCGCTCCAGGGAAACCAGCCCCAGCCTGTTCAGCCTCTCCCTGTAGCTCAAATTCTCCAACCCTGGCAACATCCCTGTATATCTTTTCTGAACCCTTTCAAGTTTCACAACATCTTTCCGATAGGAAGGAGACCAGAATTGCACGCGGTATTCCAACAGTGGCCTAACCAATGTCTTGTACAGCCGCAACATGACCTCCCAACTCCTGTACTCAATACTCTGACCAATAAAGGAAGGCATACCAAACACCTTCTTCATTATCCTATCTACCTGCGACTTCACTTTCAAGGAGCTATGAACCTGCACTCCAAGGTCTCTTTGTTCAGCAACACTCACTAGGACCATTTACTCTGATTCTATTGAAACCTAAAAGCATGATGTTTTGATTTAAGTTGAATTTGGGCTGTTCAGTCTTTTTTCTCTGCCAGCACAGAGACAGTTAGACTTGCTGAGTATTTCCATCATTTTGGTTTTCGTTTCAGGGTTCTATTTTCCTTACTGACAATATGGTCTGGCTCAAAACTTGTCAGCAGCTCAACTTCATTCGCTGAAACAGAGATACTTGTACCTAACTTATGGATGAGTCCTGTTCATAAAATTTTTGAAGCTGCTTCCAGCTGTCTGTAATTTAGAATTATGTTTGATTACTTGGCTATAATATGTGAGCACCTGAATCTGTGTGCAGATATTTTCCCTTCAGAATAACCTTTCTGAGAAATCAGGAAAGAGCCACAGTTTAGTGCTTACCATGTTAGAGATAAACTTTCCTATGATGCACATTTCTTCTATAAAAAAAATTATAGAATCAGAGAGTGCCTACAGCACAGATGCAGGTTATTTGGCCCATCGAGTCCACGCTGCCCTTCTGAAGAGCAGCCTACCCAGACCCTGTTGCCCCTGCCCCCGCTAATCCACCTCGCCTGCACATTCCTGGACATTATGGACAATTCAACATGGCCAGCACACCTAACCTGCGCATCTTTGGATTGTGGGAGGAAACCGGAGCATCCGGAGAAAAACACACAGACATGGGGAGAATGTGCGAACTCCACACAGACAGTCGTCTGAGTGTGGAATCAAACCCAGATCCCTGGGTGCTGTGAAGCAGCAGTGCTAACACTGAGCCACAGAGCTAGAGAGATACAGTCAATAGTAACTATTTATTCGTTATTCTGATGTGGATATTTTGGGCCATTATTGAGTACATTATTGTGAGGTATTGGAAGGATACCTCACTCTGTGCCAGACAGCCTCACAGGACGTGTGGAAATTTTAATGTGATTTGATGGTGACAGATCTTGCTATTCTGATAAAGCATTTATTCCTCAATTACAATAGCACTTGAAACACAGAAGTTAGTCAGACTATCAACCAGGTCTTTACCTGTGATTGCTTCTCATGTGCCTTAACATTGCTTTCTCATAATTCCCTGAACAATTCAGGCTGGGTTGCTTTGCTATAATCAGGAATATGCCCTGCCTGAAACTGGCCTGACACAAACAATGTACTCTTTAAAGATGCACACTTGTGTGGCTGGACCTCAATGTTAAAATGACTGTGTAACAAGCAGGCTGCAGACAAAAATTCGAGGGAACAGCAACTCATCATCCATTCTTCCCCCTCACATGTGCTTATCCAATTTACCCTTAAATGCATCTACACTCCTGCATGTGCCAACAAGTTCCACATTTGCATCACATTAAGGAAACAAATTAGCCCTGAATTCCTTATCGAACAAAATCACTGGTTGAGTAGCACAATTAACTGCCTCTTTCAAATCTTGAGGCTGACAATGTTAAACACAATACTGAGAGAACATTCTCCTAGATAGTCCTGATTTGCCTGCACTTTGAGGGTGACATTGCTGAGGCTCAAGGATCATAAAGTTAATCATATCCACCTGCCATAATAGATTTAATTAAAACTGAAATGCAGTAGAAACTGAGTATGATCGAGTGCTGAAGAAAACTTTATAAAGGATGTCAACTAATTGTCAAAAATTTGATATCAAATCAATATTATGGGATCCTGTAGTAGTTTTCTTCAGTTGGCTGAGCTGTTGGATAAATGTCATTGCAGACATGGATAGCATGTGGCACCATGGACTGGTTAATCTGAATATCCTATTTCACAGTTATAACAACATTTTATTTCTTCTAAAATAAGTTTTTGGATTTCAGTCAATCTTCTTATCGAACATGGAAGTCAATCCTATTTCTTAAAACCTGTTGTTCTCATGAACACATGGAATCACGCAATACAGAACAAGCCCATCAGCTCATTGAGTCTGTACCACCAAAACTATGCTAAATGTAAGACTTCAAGTACTTAGAGTAATAGAGATATACAACATGGAAACATTCTGTCCAACTCATCCATGCTGACAGTATCTTAAATAAATCTAGTCCCATTTTCCAGCATTTGGCCCATATTCCTCTAAACCCTTCCTATTTATATACCCATCTAGATGCCTTTTAAGTGTTGTAATTGTATCAGCCTCCACCACTTCCTCCGGCAGCTCATTCCATACATGCACCACCCTGTGTGAAAAAGTTGCACCTGAGGTCCCTTTTAAATCTGTGCCCTCCAGTTTTGGACACTCTTACTCCGGGGGAAAAAATATTCTCTATTTATCCTATCCATGCCCCTTATGATTTTATAAGGTCATCCCTCAGCCCCCAACGCTCTTGGGAAAATAGCCCCAGTATATTCAGCCTCTCCCTACAGCTCAAATCCTTCAACCCTGGCAACATCCTTGTAAATTTTTTCTGAACCTTCTCAAGTTTAACAACATCCATTCAATAGCAGGGAGACAAGAATTTCATGCAGTATTCTAATAATGGCCTAACCAATGTGATGTACAGCAGCAACATGACCTCTCAACTCCTATATTCAATGCACTGACCAATAATGGAAAGCATACTACATGCCTTCTTTGCTATCCCGTCTATCTGCGACTCTACTTTCAAGGAACTACGAACCTGCAATCCAAGGTCTCTTTGTTCAGCAACACTCCCCAGGACCTAGGCAAATTACTGCGGATGCTGGAATCTGAAACCAAAAGAGAAAATGCTGGAAAATCTCAGCAGGTCGGGCAGTCAAACGGTCAGTTAGACTCGAAACGTCAGCTCTTTTCTCTCCTTACAGATGCTGCCCGACCTGCTGAGATTTTCCAGCATTTTCTCTTTTGGCTTCAATCCCCAGGACCTTACCATTAAGTGTATAAATCCTGCCCTGATTTGCCTTTCTAAAATGCAGCACCTCACATTTACCTAAATTAAACTCCATCTGCCACTCCTCAGCCCAATGGCCCAACTGATCAAGATCTCATTGTACTCCGAGGTCACCTCCTTCGCTGTCCACTGCACTTCGCTGTTCATATCCAAATCATCTGTAAAATGACAAAAAGCAGTGGACCCAGCATTGATCCTTGTGGCACACTGCTGGTCACAGCCCTCCAGTCTGAAAAGCAACACTCCACCACCACCAAATCTTTTCTACCTTCACGCCAGTTCTGTATCCAAATAACTACTTTTCTCTCTCTCTTCTGTATGATCTAACTTTGCGAACCAGTCTCCCATGGGGAACCTTGTTGAACGCCTTACTGAAGCCCATATAAGATCACATCCACCGCTCTGCCCTCATCAATCCTCTTTGTCACTTCTTCAAAAAACTCAATCAAGTTAGTGAGCTATGATTTCTCATGCACAAAGCCATCTTGACTATCCCAAATCAGTCCTTGCCTTTTGAAATACATGTAAATCCTATCCCTCAGGATTCCTTGCAACAACTTGCCCACCATCAATGTCAGGCTCACTGATCTGCAGTTCACTGGCTTTTCCTTACCACTATTCTTAAATAGTGGCACCACATTAGCCAACTTCCCATTTTCTGGCATCTCACCTATGGCTATCGATGATCCAAATATCTCAGCAAGTGGCCCAGCAATTACTTCCCTAGCTTCCCGCAGAGATCTAGGGTATACCTGATCAGGTCCAGGGAATTTATCCACCTTTATGCATTTTAAGACATTCAGAACATTCTCCTCTGTAATATGGACATTATTCATGAGGTTGCTATTTATTTCCCTACGTTCTGGATATTTCATATTGTTCTCCACAGTAACGCTGATGCAATATACTTGTTTAATATCTCCCCTATCTCCTGTGGGTCCACACATAGGCTGTCTTGCTGATCTTAGAGGGGTCCTTCTCTCTTCACTTACGTGAAGAACAAGAGGATGGCCTGAGTGAGGGTAGGGTCGATCAGGAGTAATGGAGGGAACTTGTGCCTGGAGTTGGTAGAAGTAGGGGAGGTCCTTAATGAATACTTTGCTTCAGTATTCACGAGTGAGAGGGACCTTGTTGTTTGTGAGGACAGTGTGAAACAGACTGACATGCTCAAACAGGTTGATGTTAAGGAGATATGCTGGCAGTTTTGAAAATATGAGGATAGATAAGTCCCCTGGGCTAGATGGGATAAACCCAAGGTCACTACGTGAAATGAGGGAAGAGAATGCTGCACCTTTGGCGATAATCTTTACATCCTCACTGTTCATGAGTGAAGTACCAGAAGATTGGAGGGTGGGAAATGTTATTCCCTTTTTCAAGAAAGGGAATAGGAATAATCCTGAGAATTACAAACCAGTCAGTCTTACGTTGGTGGTGAACAAATTATCGGAGAGGATTCTGAGAGACAGGGTTTCTGATTATTTGGAAAAGCATAGATTGATTAGAGATACTCAGCACGGCTTTGTGAGGGACAGGTCATGCCTCGTAAGTATTACTGAATTCTTTGAGGATGTGACAAAACACATTGGTGAAGGGAGAGCAGTGGATATGGTTTATATGGATTTTAGCAAGATAAGGTTCCCCATGACAAGTTCTTTCAGAAAGTAAGGAGGCATGTGATACAGGGAAATTTGGCTGTCTGGATACAGAATTGGCTGGCCCATAGAAGACAGAGGGTGGTAATAGATGGAAAATATTCTGCTTGGAGCTTGGTGACCAGTGGTGTTCTGCAGGGATCTGTTCTGAGATCTCTGCTCTTTGTGATTTTTATTCATGAGTTGGATGAGGATGTGGAAGGGTGGGTTAGGAAGTTTGTTGATGACATGAAGGTTGGAGTTGTGGATAGTGTGGAGGGCTGTTATAGGTTGCAATGGGACATTGACAGGATGCAGAGCTGGACTGAGAAGTGGCAGATTTAGTTCAATCTGGAAAAGTGTGAAGTGATTCAATTTGGAAGATTGAATTTGAATGCAGATTGCAAGGTTAAAGGCAGGATTCTTGGCACTGTGGTTGAACAAAGGGATCTTGGGGTCTATGTCGATAGATCCCTCAAAGTTACCACCCAAGTAGGGTCATTAAGAAGCCTTTCATTATCAGGGGATTGAAGTTTAGACCCCTGAGGTCATGCTGCAACTCTGCAAAGTCCTGGTTAGACCACACTTGGAATATTGTGTTCAGTTCTGGTCGCCTCATTATAGGAACGATATGGAAACTTTAGATTGGGTGGAGAGAAGATTTACCAGGATGCTGTCTGGACTGGAGGGCATGTCTCATGAAGAAAGGTTGAGGGAACTAGGGTTTTCTCATTGAAGCAAAGAAAGCTGAGAAGTGAATTGGTAGAGGTGTACAAGATTTTGAGAGGTGTAGATAGAGTGCATAGCCAGAGACTTTCAGGGTGGAAATGGCTATCACAAGGGGGCATATTTTTCAGGTGGATTGGAGGAAGGTTTAGGGAAGATTTTAGAGGTAGGTTCTTTATACACAGAATGATGGGTGCATGAAATGCACTGCTAGCAGTGAAAGTAGAGTGAGATACATCAGGGACATTTAAGAAATTCTTGGAAAGGCACATGGATGATAGTAAAACATAGGGTATGTAGGTTAGTTTGATCTGAGCATAGGATAAAAGGTTGGCACAACATCAAAGGGCTGTTCTATGTTCTAAATACAGCCATAATGTTATCCCTAAAAAAAGAGCACCACTCTCCCTCCTCTCTTGCTCCCGCCCCACCCCACCCCACCATTGCATCCTTCCTGTAACATCTATACCCTGGAACATTAAGCTTCCAGTCCTGTCTATCCTTGAGCCATGTCTCTAAAACTGCTATGATATTCCAGTTCCATGTTCCTCGCCATGCCCTGAGTTCATCTGCCTTACCTGTTAGGCCTCTTGCATTGAAATAAATGCAGTTTAATTTATTAGTCCTACCTTGTTCTCTACTTTTGTTCCTGCCTGCTCTGTCTATAAAGAACAAAGAGCCTGTGCCAATCCAGATCCTCTGTCGAAACCTGCTGCCTGTATCCCTTCCCTTCCTGTTCATTCATGAATCTGTCTAAATACATCTTAAAAGACGCTATTGTTTCCCCCCCACCACCACCTCCGCTGGCAATGCATTCCAGGCACCCACTACCCTCTGCGTGAAGAACTTTCACTGTATATCTCCCCAAAACTTTTCCCCTCTCTTTTGAATTTGTGAATCCAAGTAATTGAGTCCCCCACTCTGGAAAAAGTTTCTTGCTATCCACTCCGTCTACACCTATCGTGATTTTGTAGGCCTCAGTTAAATCCCTGCCACGTACCCCCCACCCCCAAACCCCCTTAACTAATGAAAATAATCCTAATCTACTCAATCTCCCCTCATAGCTAGCACCCTCCATACCAGGCAACATCCTCCATTGCACCCTCTCCAAAGCACCCACATGCTTTTGGATTCACTGAAACACATCTAAAATGTCTTTCAAAAAGGTACCAGACAAAGGATCAGAATTATTCGGCTATTGGTAAGAGCTGATGTTGAAAGATTAATTGGAAAGAGCTGACACTAGCATATTGGGCTGAAAGATCAATCATGATCTTTCTGAATGGCAGAACAGGCTTGGTGGGCTGACTGGCCTACTCCTTTTCCTATTTCCTGTAGTCTTAATTAATGTTATATGATTTTGGAACCTTTAAAATTTGTTGCAGAAAATGTTTATTGATAATTCACATCCTTCAGGATCTTTTGGGTATTTGACTCTAGGGTATGAACTTAATTTATGAGAAGCAGTCTTGTTTTCACCTTTTATAGATCATGCCAATATTTATTTACAGATAGCACATCTCCTGTGGCATTGTGCAACTGATAGTAAGATGTCCTCTGATTACTCCACTATAGAAGGTAGCCATTCAACTCGTCGTTTCTGAACCGACTCTCTGAATTACTAGTATCTCACTTCATCCTTCTCCAACATTTTCCCCGTACCCCTGCGCATTGTTTCTTTTCAAACAATAATCTAAATTCCTTTTTGCAAATGCATTGAAACTGAGGTTACTTTGTTTCTGATAGGAGGGTTACCTCATTAAATGTACAGCAGCTTGCAATACCCGGTGGTCATGAAAGGTGTTAAATAATCACTTTGTGATTACTTTAATGCTTCTGTGAAGTACGTTGGGAGATTTTACTACATAAAAGCTATCTATATGTAAGTTTTTGTTGGTGTTACTAACTAAGTATGGTGTTAACTGAAATGTACCTGCCAGTTTGCAGGAGTGATGAGAGTTTTATTATTATTTGAAATCTTGGGTTCTACATGAAGAGAATCTTGTCATATTGCTTTCAGTTTGATTTGTATTTTTGTATTGTGTGGGTTAAGAAAAAGGGATACTGTTTACTTATGTATTTGATTTCTGTGAATGGTACTGGGTTATTAGTAAACCTGTTTACACTTAAGCCTTTGGAAGAAAAAAAACCCTTGAATGAATAATGTATTGTTTTCGAAACCAAGATAAGAGGCACAGGGAGACCGAAACAAGTTTCCTTTTAGAAAAAGAAACATTTGTCCAGAAAGTCATTCTGTGTGCATAGTATTTTTTTAAAGAGAGAAGCAGGTAATTTAGACAGAAAAGACCTGTAACAACAGCAGTGCATTTTGCAGACTCCAGAATGAGACAGAAGATAAGTCATCAGTTATAAGCTTTGAGACGTCTGAGAGAAAGACGTTGTATATGTCCATTGAATGCAAGAGTTGAAGGAATATTTGTTAAGGATTGAGTGAGTTGTGTTCATAGGTCACTTAAGGATTGCTTGAGATGTCAGGTAAAGAAGATAGCTTTGAGTGAACACCACAATTTGCCAAAAAGAAACCAAATCTAGTTTGTCAACTGAGCAAGAAACTTTAGAGTGGAAACAGGATGATCCTTCACTGACGTTTGAGTATCTGTAAGTTTGTTAAATGCAAAAGGGTTGAGTTTCTTCCTGATGGGTGACATGTAAATTTGGCAACGTGCTTGTGCTGACTCAAAGAATAGTGCACCAAACATCAAACTTTTCCCAATGTTTAGCTTATTGATTCCAGTAGACTAAATGTGAGTGTTGCTTTTAATAAAAAGGAAAAGGAAGCTTTTCAACTTGCACTCACCAGGACAATTTACAAGAATATCAACATTTGACGATATGAACAGAGTGTACTGATCACTTAACAAATAGACTTGATTAAGAGAGGCATTGCTATGGAGAATGCACCATTTGAATGATGATTGTTCACTGTTAAGTTATGTTTAAATTTAACTGGGCAGGTTAATGTGGGTCAAGTTATTGCCTTGTGGAACGAGCCAGAGAATGGATGTCATCGACTTTGTTCAGTTAAACAGGGCAATATACAAGTTCTTTCTATCTGCAAAGATCAGGGCCCAATGTACACATATGATGCTTCTAATATGCACAAGGGTCTCCACACTGCAAGCTTGACTTCGAATCTTAAATTGGTTGTCAGTGTAATTCTTAGGACACTTCCAATTATTTAACAAATCTTGTCCAATTGGGGAATCACATCTATTATTGGGCACATTTTAAGAGTTTTGCACACAGATGCTAGTTGGACATGTTCCAGTTCTTGCCTGTTGTGAACAGCTGAAGGGAGATGCTTTTTGATATGATCCTCCAGATCCGGTTTTCAGACCACAGAGTCATGGAGATGTACAGCAAGGAAACAGACCCTTTGGTCCATCTCGTCCATGCCGATCAGCTATCTAGTCCCATTTGCCAGCACTTGGCTCATATCCCTCTAAACCCTTCCTATTCATGTACCCATCCAGATACCCTTTAAATGTTGTAATTGTATCAGCCTCACCACTTCCTCTTGCATACATGTACCGCCCTCTGCGTGAAAATGTTGCCCCTTAGGTCCCTTTTGAATCTTGTCCCTCTCACCTTAAACCTCTGCCCTCTCGTTCTGGACTTCCCCACCTGAGGAAAAGACCTTGTCTATTTACCCTCTTCATGCCCCTCATGATTTTATACACCTGTATAAAGTCACCCCTCAGCCTCTGATGCACCAGGGAAAACAGCCTTAGCTTATTCAGCCTCTGCCTATAGCTCAAACCCTTCAATTCTGTCAACATCCCTCTAAATCTTTTCTGAGTCCTTTCAAGTTTCACAATGTCCTCCCTATAGGAGGGAGACCAGAATTGCAGCACTCAAGGGAGTTGGTAAATCTGACTGCAATTTGATGACAATAAATACAATTTATGATTTTCCAATAGGATTAACTTTCAGTATATAAACTGTTCAGTATTGATGAAGAAAAACAGCACCTTGAGTGAAGAAAACATCTCAGGGCATCGAAAGGCAAAACTATACAGTTAACCAGAGGCGGTGAATCATGAGGGGAATAGGATGAGTTCAGTAGTCAGTGGAAAATGCAGCTGGTGAAACAGTGTTGAAATTGGGCCTATTGACAATAACCTGAAGGAGGATTTCATCTTGACTAAGGATAGGAGATGGGAATCTTGTAGGGAATTCAAATTGCTTTCATAAATGTAGTATCAGACATGACAGTTGATTGTCGTGGAGAACAAATTGGTTCACTAATGTTCTTTAGGTAAGGAAATCTGTTCTTCCCTGGTCTGTTTTAGATTCTCAGTAATGTATTTAGTATAACCTGCCCTCCGAAGTGCCTTAACATGCCACTTGATTCAAGGGCAGTTAGGGATGAGCAACAAGTACTAGTCTTGACCAAGCACCAACAGTCGTGAAAGGATAAAGGGAAAAAAAACCCTGGAGAATGGTAAGGATATGGAACCTGATGCTATGTGGAGTGGTTTACTTGAGTTAAATAGATGTATTGATGGCAGAGCTAGGCAATTGTATGAGGGAGAAAAATAAAATAGATCAGATCAAGTAGGTTTAGTAGATAGTTTGTGTGGAGGATGATTACAGACGTTGATCTGTTTTTGTGCTGTACATTCTGTGTAATTCTAATCCCTGTGATTGGGGATGTCATTCATGGGCAATGGGAACGAGGAAATAGGTTTTGTTGTATTGATAGGATGTACTATTGATAATAGTTTATCTTTATTACACCAACAGGACTGTGGGCAACTCATGATACGCCCATCTGATTGCAACATTCCAGGAATACATGTCAGCAGTCGCCAGTGAACTTCAACTTTGACCATTCTATTACCTAGGGGAGAGAGTGAGGTCTGCAGATGCTGGAGATCAGAGCTGAAAATGTGTGCTGAAAAAGCGCAGCAGGTCAGGCAGCATCCAGGGAACAGGAGAATCGACGTTTCGGGCATAAGCCCTTCTTCAGGACCGAAACGTCGATTCTCCTGTTCCCTGGATGCTGCCTGACCTGCCGCGCTTTTCCAGCAACACATTTTCAGCTCATTCTATTACCTATTTCATTTAAGTAAACCATAATACTCAGGAGGCCGTGAATTCAATTGAGTTATTTGTCATCTGCTTTTTGAGCCAGTAATGTTATTTTGATTTAGTATTGAATGGAAAGAAAATATATTGGATTACATTACCAGAAAGGTGAGGATAAGTGCCCTGTTAGTGAAATACAATGATAATTTTAATTAATCAGAAGTACATCCACTTTGTATGCCAGTTCTATTTCATTCTACCATGGAATTTTAGTTTGTGCCAAAAATTACCTAGTAGGTACTCTCTCTTGCATGGATGACCTCTAAATACTTTACAAGGCAAGGCACAACAGATAATAAAGAAAGCGAATGGAATTAGATTAGATTAGATTACATTACATTACAGTGTGGAAACAGGCCCTTCGGCCCAACAAGTCCACACCCACCCCCCGAAGCGCAACCCACCCATACCCCTACATTTACCCCTTAGCCAAACACTACGGGCAATTTAGCATGGCCAATTCACCTGGCCTGCACATCTTTGGACTGTGGGAGGAAACCGGAGCACCCGGAGGAAACCCACGCAGACGTGGGGAGAATGTGCAAACTCCACACAGTCAGTCGCCTGAGGCGGGAATTGAACCCGGGTCTCTGGCGCTGTGAGGCAGCAGTGCTAACCACTGTGCCACCGTGCCGCCCACTTTGGCTTTTATACCTAAAGGAATAGAATATAAAGGTAAAAAAAATCACTGAAACTATACAAGATATTGGTGAGACCGCACCAGGAGTATTGTACGCAGTTTTGGTCTTGTTATTCGAGGAAAGATGAAGTGGCATTGGAGGAGTTCAGAAAAGGTTCAGAGATTGATCCCAGAGATGAGGGTTTTGTCATATGAAGAGAGACTGAACAGTTTAGGCCTATATACTCTGGAATTTAGAATGAGGGGAGATCAAATTGAGATATTCAAGAGGATAATACGTATGGATAAAGTAGACATGAAGCAGATGCTTCATCTTGTGGTTCATTCTGGAACACAAGACAATCATCTTAGGACAAGACGTAGTAAATTTAAAACCCAGTAGAGGAGAAATTATTTCTCCCAAAGGCTTGTGAATCTGTGGAATTTGCTACCTCAAAGTGCTGGGACAGTGAGTAAATTTAAGGCGTTGGTCAGATTTTTATTTGGTAATAGATTGAAAGGTTATGAGGAGAAGGCAGGAAAATTGGGATGAGGAGCAAATCAGCCATGATTGAATGGTGGAGCAGACTCAATGGGCCGAATGGCCTAATTCTGCCCCTATATCTTAACAACTTACAAAGGCATCTCAGAGTAATTATGATTTTTTAACCTTGAATGAAACAATAAATTCTGCATTTAAAAATAAAAGGTCATCTAATCTTTTACTCTGATTTTCTTCACATGCTGAGAGTGTGTCTGAAAAAAGCAAATACAAGATGGTTGCATATGCTGATGCAGCAACTGCAGAGGACACATTGTGTGTACAGTTTCAGTATCTGTCATCTCACTAACAGCAATGGCTTGAGCAGCTGCCTCCATTAAAGATACCACAGACAGGTCTTGGTCTCACTTGCATGCTTCTCCTTCCCGCCCCTGCAGTCTGCCTTCCAACATCACTTACCTGATATGTTTGCTGATTCCTGCTGCTCTCTTTGTTGCCACCTCGTGACATTGCATCACTTCTTGTGACAGACATGCTCAATAAGCCTGACTATGTGTTACGTTAACCTTATACAACCAAAAGTGAATGCTGGAGGACTGTAGGATAGCTAATGTGATTCTGACATTTCAAACAGGGAACACAACATATCCAGGAAGTTATAGACCAATTAACTTTGCATCGTTGATAAGTCAAATAATGGAATCCCTACTCGGGGAGATTTTAAAAAGTCTAGGTTCTGGAAATCTAATAATAAATATTCAGAATAGTTTTCAAAAGGGAAAATCCTTACTGAAATTATATTGCAACAGAACAGACAGTGGTAATGTAGAAGCCATTTATTTGGATTTTCAAAAAACCTTGAATAAAATGTCCCCTAATAGACTATTGAACAAAGTTAGAAGTAGAGTGGCACGGTGGTTAGCACTGCTGCCTCACAGTGCCAGAGACCTGGGTTCAATTCCCGCCTCAGGCGACTGACTCTGTGGAGTTTGCACGTTCTCCCCGTGTCTGCGTGGGTTTCCTCCGGGTGCTCCGGTTTCCTCCCACAGTCCAAAGATGTGCAGGTTAGGTGAATTGGCCATGCTAAATTGCCTGTAGCATTAGGGAAGGGGTAAATGTAAGGGTATGGGTGGGTTGTGCTTCAGCGGGGCATCAGTGTGGACTTCAACAGTTTCCTCATTTCCCCTTCCCCCACCTCACCCTAGTTCTAAACTTGCAGCTCAGCACTGTCCCCATGACTTGTCCGGACTTGTCCTACCTGCCTATCTCCTTTTCCACCTATCCACTCCATCCTCTCCTCCCTGACCTTCATCCCCTCCTCCACTCACCCATTGTACTCTATGCTACTTTCTCCCCACCCCTTTCTCCTCTAGCTTATCTCTCCACGCTCCAGGCTCACTGCCTTTATTCCTGATGAAGGGCTTTTGCCCGAAACGTCAATTTTTCTGCTCCTCGGAGGCTGCCCGAGCCACTGTTGTATGTCAGATCTCAAATAATGACAAACGGAGTACAGGAAGGAAATAGTGTTTAGTGACATGGTGTCAAAATAACAGTCTCTCCATCAACATCAGCAAACTGAAGGGCTGGTCATTGACTTCAGAAAGAGGATTGGAGGGCACGCCCATGTCTGCATAAGTGATATTGAAGTGGTGACGATTAAGTCAGATGCAAATTAGATAAAAAAGTTAACCTTCTGGACAACCCCAAGAATGGTGGCCTCAATTTAACAAAGAATGGTATATGGTAGGACCCCTTGAGCCTGCTCTGCTTTCATTATGATCATGGTTGATCATCAAGCTCAATATCCTAACTTGCCCTTCCTTCATATGCTATGAACCACTTTAACCACAAGAGCTATTGAGTCAAACAGTAGGGAAGCAGACTGACCATAATCCCAAACTAGACTAGTCCCACCTGCCTGTGTTTGGCCCATATCCCTTCAATCCTTTCCTACTCATCTACTTATCTAATTGTCTTTTAAACATTGTAACTGTAGCCACATCCACCATTTCGCCTGGACATTTATTACACATATTTTGCAAGTTCTAAAGTGAGGCAAGGTGAATTTTGATGGAATGAGACAGGAGCTTGTAGGGGTTGATTGGAGTAGTTTGTTTGCAGGCAGAGGGACCTCTAGTAAGTGGGAGGCCTTTAAAAGTGAGGTAGCTAGAGTTAAAAGTCTATATGTTCCTGTGAGGGTGAAGAGTAAGGTTGGCAGGAATAGGGAACCCTAGATGACAAGACATATTGAGCTTTGACCAGAAAAAAAGGAGATATGGCTCAGGTACAGACTGCTGGGATCAAGGGAATCCCTGGATGTAAATAGGGGATACAGGAGTTTATGGAAGAAGCAAATCAGGAGGGTGAAAAGGGGACACGGGATAGTTTTAGCTGAGAAGATTAGGGTCAATCCCAAGAGGTACTTTAAGTATATTAACTAGAGCGAGAATAGGGCCCCCTCTAGAACCAAAGTAGACATCTATGTGTAGAACTTCAGGTAAGGCAGATGAACTTAGGTTTTGGATTAGTATGTGGGAGCGTGATGTTATTGCTATTACTTAGCCTTGGTTGAGGGAAGGGCATGATTGGCAACTAAATATCCCAGGATATCGATGCTTCAGGCGGGATAGAAAGGGAGATAAGAGGTGGAGGAGTTGCATTACTGGTCAGAGAGGATATCATAGCTGTGCTGAAGGAGGGCACCATGGAGGACTCGGGCAGTGAAGCATTATGGGCAGAGCTCAGAAGTAGGTAACAATGTTGAGGCTGTGCTACAGGCCTCCCACAGTAAGCGTGAGATCAAGGTACAAATATGTAAACAGATTATGGAAAGGTGTAGGAGCAACAGAGTGGTGGTGATAGGAGATTTTAATTTTCCCAACATTGACTGGGATTCACCTTAGTGTTAGAGGTCTAGATGGAGCATCTGGAAGGGTTTTAGAGAGCAGTATGTAAATAGTCCAACTTGGGAAGGGGCCAAACTAGACCTGATGTTGGGGAATGAGCCCAGCCAGGTGGTTGAACTTGCAGTAAGGGATTACTTTGGGAATAGTGATCACAATTCTATAAATTTTAGAATACTCATGGACAAAGATGAGAGTGGTCCTAAAGGAAGAGTGCTAAATTGGGGGAAGGCCAGCGATACCAAAATTTGGCAGGAGCTGGGGATGTGGATTGGGAACAGCTGTTTGAAAGTAAATCCACATTCGATATGTGGGAGGCTTTTAAAGAGGTTGATTAGAGTTCAGGACAGACATATCCCTATGAAAATGAGGGATAGAAATGGCAAGATCAGGGAAACTGAAACTAGCTGAGGAAAAACGAAGCATACATCAGATCTCGGTGACTGTAAACAGAGTTAAATATCATACAACACCAGGTTATAGTCCAACAGGTTTATTTGGAAGCACTAACTTTCGGAGCGCTGCTCCTTTAAGTGGTTGTGGAAGGAGCAGTGCTCCGAAAGCTAGTGCTTCCAAATAAGCCTGTTGAACTATAACCTGGTGATGTGTGATTTTTAACTTTGTACACCCCAGTCCAATACCAGCGTCTCCAAATCATGACTGAAAACAGACAAAGCTTTGGAATAAATCGGTAAAGTAGGACCAATCTGAAATGAGGAATTAAGAGGGCTGAAAGGGTTCACAAAATATCTTTTGCAAACAGAGTTAAGGAAAATCCCAAAGCCTTTTATTCTTATAAAGGAGCAAGAGGGTAACTAGAGAAAGAGTTAATCTACTCAAGAATAAAGTGTCAACCTGTTTCCCTATACCCGTATCAGTTAAAGCAATATCTCAGAGATAGTATGGTTTTACCTCCTTCATCTTTATTCCAGGCCCTCAAGGGAGAGAGAACGATCGTTCATGTGCACAGATGACATTAGTTCTCAGTCTTCTCTCGAACAGCAGATTTTTCATGAATTATATAGTTGTTTACAGGGAGGAGCATCCAGATAAGGCAACATCGGAATTGATTGGGTGACCGTTACAATCAGTGAGTGTCAATAGTAAAGATTAAGCCATCTGGTGTTATACAATGAATGTTCTTAACCTTTGTGAACTGGCTTCACACCTTGCAGATATGTCTCCAATCTTGAAATACCCTAAACTAGGCCAAAGGCACCCGCCATTCACGCAATCTATACCCTTCATTATTTTATGAATCTCTGTAAGATTTTTTTTTTTAGATTACTTACAGTGTGGAAATAGGCCCTTCGGCCCAACAAGTCCACACCGACCCGCCGAAGCGCAACCCACCCATACCCCTACATTTACTCCTTACCTAACACTAGGGACAATTTAGCATGGCCAATTCACCTGACCTGCACATCTTTGGACTGCGGGAGGAAACCGGAGCACGCGGAGGAAACCCACGCAGACACGGGGAGAACGTGCAAACTCCACACAGTCAGTCGCCTGAGGCGGGAATTGAACCCGGGTCTCTGACGCTGCGAGGCAGCAGTGCTAACCACTGTACCACCGTGCCTCCCACTAACCAGATCACCTCAACCTCCTATGCTCCAGTTTAAAAAAACGTCCCAGCTTCCCGAACCCTCCATTCCTGGCTTCATCCTGACAAATCTCTTATGACCCCTCTCTAGCTTAGTATTCTTCCTATAACAAACTGACCAGAACTGGATGCAGTACTGACTCCTTGACCGGTCCTTCCTGTCCATCTTCCTTCCCACCCTTCCGCTCCACCCTCCCCTCTGACTTCACCTTCACCCCCACCTTCGTCCACCTATCACACTTGTGGGAGAATCTAGAACTTTGGTTTACTGCTTCAAAATATGGGATCCCCAATTTAAAACAAAGATTTTTTTCTCACAGAAGGTGGAGCTGTTGGAAATTTCAACCATAAAAAGATAGTGAAAGCAGAGTCCTTGAATATTTTCAAAAGCACAGACATACAGATAGATCCTTGAAAAGCAAGAGGGTGAAAAATTATCATGTGTAGACAAGAATGTGGAGTTGTCAGATCAGCCGTGAGCGTGTTAAAAAGGTGAAGCAGATTCTCGGAGCCAGGAGGCCTACAACTGCCTCTAATTTAGATGTCAATATATCTATATGTTCACATGCCAAAAGACCCTTGGTTCCTTTGGCAATCTGAGAATCTTTGTAGATCTAACGTGTCCTGTCTTTGTATTACTTACTATGTTGCCACCACTATAGTCTTAGCCTGGCAGCTTCTAAATATTATCGAAAACTAAGTGCATACCCCTCCGGGTCATGCTTGTTGGAGATGCATGGTAGGATAACATGGTATTCCATTGTATTATTGTAGGATCGCCTTGGTGGTTGTCAGCCAGCAAGATTAATTGACTGACCAGCCATTATGCAGAAAGGTCAAAGAGAGTGGCTCATTCTGGCAATTGGAAGAGAACAGGACAGACGATACGTGTTCAGATTTGCAGTCGGGTGCACAGGTTTCGGAGTTATAGGTTTGAGGGAGGGTTTGTTTGATGACCGAAGAAACCTACTCGAGGAAACAGGGACAAAAGTGCATTTTTTCTGCTTGATCAGGCTGCTACTATCTCTGCTTTGCTATTGGATTTATCAAGAATTAGGAAAGCTCACTTGCAGCCATGAAATCAGGTTTTCCGTCTCATTGAGGGAGCATAATTTAGTTATTATAGTTGAGTATTCCATTTTTCAGGTTTGCTACACTGCACAATGATGCAAAATAGTGTGTATGCTGAGGGTTGGGTTAAACCATTGTTTTACTTTTACCTTCTTTTTCCTCTTCCCATACTTTCTTCCCTGTCACGATGAGGATTAAAATTTCCAATTCCACCTCCACGTAATGTTTTAAGTGGCCATGGTGAAAAGTTGAAGGTCAAGTGAAGAAGGCGTTTGGTATGCTTTCCTTTATTGGTCAGAGTATTGACTACAGGAATTGGGAGGTCGTGTTGCGGCTGTACAGGACATTCATAAGGCCACTGTTGAAATATGCGTGCAATTCTGGTCGCATATCTGGTACAATTGTAACATTTAAGAGGCATTTGGATGGGTATATGAATAGGAAGAGTTTGGAGGGATATGGGCCGGGTGCTAGCAGGTGGGACTAGATTGGGTTGGGATATCTGGTCAGCATGGACAGGTTGGATCGAAGGGTCTGTTTCCATGCTGTCCATCTCTATGACCATGACTCTATGACCTTGTATTGAACCTGCAGGCTGGGACAGGACCTTTTGGGTGAAAATGATGATGAGGGTCAGTCAAATCATAGACTAACAAGGGTGGAGGAGATTCGTTTATTGGTAAGCAGAGTGTTGAAGGCTAGGATAAGAGCTGTGCACTGGACAAATCAGTTCAAAAATGAGAACAGTGTTTGAGACTAAGTTATCATTGCCACCTCATTTGAAGATACCTGGAGATGAATGCACATTGGTTTCATGGGATGGTTTCATGGATGGCAGAACATGCATGTGGATGGGTAACATTGTTGAGGGAGGTTTTATTAGTGAGTCAACCTAATATGTTTGTCATATCTGGGTTCTCCGTCAACAAGATACAGTGGAAACATAAAAAACTGGAGTCGGAATAGGTCATTCTGCCTATCAAACCTGCTTTGCCATTCCAAACAATTCTTGCTGTTTCTGAATCTCAGTGCAAGATTCCTGTTCTGTCCTCGAACCCCTTGAAATCTTTGAGTTTTTTATTTCTTTCTTAAACACATTCAGTGGTTTGGCTTCCATTGCCTTATGTGTTAGAAAATTTCGCTAAGCTTACCTCTGAATGAAATTTCTTTTTGTCTCAGTAACCCGCATGCTGAAACTCTGATCACCCGTTCTCGACTGTCCCAAGACAGCGGAAACACAATCCTGCTTCCAGTCTACCCAGTCTTGTCAGAATTTTCCACCTTTCATTCTTCTAAGCTCCCGGTGAACTTAGACTCTCCTCATATGACAATTTTGCAATCCCAGGAATTGGTGAACCTTTGCTCCTTCTATGATAGTTATATCCTTTCTTACAAAAGGAGAACATAACTACACACAATATTTCAGGCATGGTCCCACCCAGATCCTGTACATTTGCAATAAAAGCCAAAATATCATTTCTTTTCCTAACTGCTTGCTGTACTTTAATGCTTGCTTTAACCGGTGTACACAGGCATCCAGATCCATCCATATTTCAAATTCTGTTATCAGTTAAATTATACTCTGACATTCTATTTTTCTTACCAAAGTGGAAATTTGCTCACTTTGCCCAGTCACTCAGTTTGTGATTCAAGTTCACTTGAAGCCTCTTTACATCCTCCTCATAATCCCACAGAGTGTTGTGTCATCAACAAATTTGGAAAGATTACATTTGAGTACCTCATCCAAATTGTTTATACAGTATACATTTTGAATAGCCCTGAACCAAGCACTGATCCAAGCTGCTGTGGGAGGTAGGGAGAAGATTGCTTGGGCATTGGCATGGATGTTTAATTCATTGCTGGCCAGAGGTGAAGTGCCAGATGATGGAGGAGAGCTAATGTGGTTCCTTTGTTCAAGAAGAGCAGCAGGGAGAGGCCAGATAATTAAAAGTCCAGCTACTCTGATGTCAGTAGTCTGGAAATTATTGGAAATAACTCTGAGGAACAGGATTAATCAACACTTGGAGAAGAGGGGATTGATCAGGGATAGTCAGCACAGATTTTTTGGAGGGTTATCCTGTCTGACTAATTCAATTGAGCTTTTTTGACAAGGTGGTGATTTATTTACTAGGAGGGTAGTGCAGTCATGTGGTTTACATGGACTTCATTAACACCTTTGACTTGGTTCCATGTGGAAGACAAGTCTGAAGCATAAGAGCCCATGAAATCCAAGGCAAGTTGGCAATTTGGATCCAAAATTGGATTGCAAATAGGAGGCAAAATGCGATTGTGAAATGTTTTTCTGGTTGGAATCGTGTGACCATGGCGTACCCGGGATCGGAGCTGGGACCCTTGCTGTTTGTTATGTATGTTAACTACTTGGATGTGAATGTAGAAGGTATAATTAGTAAGTTTGTAGATGATACAAAAACTGGTGTTAATAGTGAGGAGTATGGTCTCAAGCTTCAGTCTGATATTGATCAGCTGGTAAATTGGGCAGATGGAATTTAATTGTGTTAAGTGTGAGGTAATGCATTTTGGGAGGTTTAATAAGGAAGTAACATACACAATAAATGGTAGGTCCCTAAGGATTACTGAGAAACAAAGTGACCTTGATGTACAAGTCCATAGATCCCTGAAGGTGTTAGCACAAGTAGTGAAGTAGGCATATGGATGTTTAACTTCATTAACCGTGGTATAGAGTCAAGGAGTAAGAAAGTCTTGTTTCAATTTTATAATGCATTTATTAGGCCACAGATAGAATGCCATGTGTAGTTCTAGTCACCACACTGTTCGGAAGAAAATGACTGCACTGTAGAGGGTGCAGAGGAGATTCACTGTGATGTTTCTATGCTGCATGACCCTCT
The DNA here is from genome assembly GCF_004010195.1 of Chiloscyllium plagiosum. Lineage (NCBI taxonomy): Eukaryota > Metazoa > Chordata > Chondrichthyes > Orectolobiformes > Hemiscylliidae > Chiloscyllium > Chiloscyllium plagiosum. Next base: position 117,338,492 of record NC_057716.1, on the reverse strand, counting down.
CTCCTACCTCTCTTTCTCTTTATCCTGGACTGTTTTGAGTTGGAAAATATTAGAGGAGAGACTGTGGAGGGATTTGAAATATAAAATGAGGATTTTAAAATTATGGCAAAGCTTCACCAAGTAGATCAGGAAGCAAAGGATGTTAACAAGTTCTGTAAGTTAACATTCGGCAGATGTTTTTTCATGTCAAGACTGGGAGATGCAGCTTTGAGGAACGTTTGGAGAGGTTGGGTTCTTCTTGAAACAGAGCAAGCTGATAGGAGATGTTATTAAGTTGGGCAGGGTTGTGAGAGAGGTCTGAATAGAGTGGATGGGAGGGGTCTGTTTACTTTAAAAGAGAAGTTAGTGATGAGAAGATGTAGATTTGAAGTGATTAGTTGAAAGATTAGTGGAGAAATGAGGAAAAATCTTTTTGGTTGCAGTCTAGAATTCGCTACCTGAAAGAGAAGCTGAAATGCATTAGGGTGTGCACCTCAAGTGCTGTAACCTGCTGGAAATGCATTAGGGTGTGCACCTCAAGTGCTGTAACCTGCTGGAATAGGAACCAAATGCTGGTTCATGGAATAATGCTAGATGGCTCATTTTTCAGTGAGTGCACACACAGTGGACCAAGTGACATCTTTCTATGCCATTAGCTTTCTATGAAATTTTTCATCACAAAAAAATAAGATTAGTAAACCATTGGGCTGATCAGTGGGACACAACTGCTCTATAATTAGGTGATATGTGCAAGTGGATTTCAGGGTACACATTCACATGTCATTAACATTAACAGTAAGGATTTACATCCATAAAAATAGGACATGGTATTCTGGACTGACAAGAGAATTTATGTGAAACTCAGCTATACAGTAGTTAGTCCTGTGGTCCATATTAGAAAGGAAACAGAACCATTGAAAATCTGTTCAAAGACTGACAAAATAATGTCAGGACTTGAGAGGGTCTTACTATCGGAACACACTGAGCAAACTGGGGTTCTTTTCGTTAGAAAGCAGAATAGTGATGGGTGACAGGATGGAGTTCATTAAAATTATTTGTCATTTGCCATGGTAGACATGTAGGAGATATTAACATTTGCGAAGAAGTTTAAAACTAGGGATCATAATAACAATATTTATAAAGCAGAAGAATGTATAATTCACTATTTTCGAGGTAACCATATAGCAACATGAGAGAAACAGGAATGGACAAATATAAATGATTGGGTGAAATGAAGTAAGTCTATCGGCATACATCTTTTGAGCATCTAGCATATTGTTTTATTAAGAATTACATGAGCTCTAATAATAAAAAATCTGATGACTTCTGGTTTAAATTAAAATCCTGCACTTTAATTGCTGAATAGGAACTTAAACTGGCTCCTTTTGGGAAATTTCTAAACAAATACTCTTGGGATCACTTTTGCAACTAGCCAGAGGCAATCATCCTATTATTGTAAGATCGATTAAAAGCAATGTTGCAGATGCTGGAACCATAAGACAAAAACAAAGTGTTAGAGAAGAGTTGTATTGACTTGAAACACTCTCCATAAGAGATACCAGACATTTTCTGCTATTGAAGAGCTGAACCGGGGATGGGGTGTGGGGGGTGGTTTGGTGTCTTTTCCATGATTGGTCAATAAGCACTCACAATTGGCCTGTTCTTTATTTATTCATACGGCCGGGTACAGAGCATCCGGAAACGCAAAGATTGTGTCCATCCATATTCCTCGGAGGAGCTGCACACACTGCTTAAAACAAAGACATTTTTATACTTTTCTTAAAGGAAGGTACAGGCTATGATCGCATAGTATATTTAGACAATTATTGATCAATATGTGATCAATATTGCTTTATTTGACAATTACTTGGTCCAGTGGTACTTCCTGGGAACCAACTTTGTTTTCCAACACTGGGCATCCTTATCTCACTAACCGAGCCATTGCACCTGCATGTGAAGGTCAGTTAGGACGGCCAGTAATGTCTTACCTAGTCTAGTTATTTCTATGCTGTAAAGGGAGAATTGTCTGCTAATCTGCATTGAAGCAGATTGTGTTTAGTTAATTATGCAGCTATAGCGCAATTAAAAGCCATTTTATGCAGCTTTTAGCAGAAATGTTAATTTGCTGCCTAGAACCATTTTATCATGTTATTGGCATTGAGAAGCCATTTTATTACCATCTAAGTTATTAAGAACATTTGTTAAGTGGTTGTTCCTGTCAGTGAATGGTTCTCTGCAGAATTATTGCCAGGGTTGACCCATCAAGTATACTGTGGGTGTGGGAAGAAGAGAAAGGATGACCCAATGATTGGCACAGAAATATTTGATGTAAGAAACAGGAGCTGGCCCTCTTCCGCCATTCATCAAGATCATGGCTGATCCTTAAGCTCAGAAGAAAGTGAGGACTGCAGATGCTGGAGATCAGAGCTTAAAAATGTGTTGCTGGAAAAGCGCAGCAGGTCAGGCAGCATCCAAGGAGAAGGAGAATCGACGTTTTGGGCATAAGCCCTGAAGAAAGGCTTATCTCCTTTGATGCTGCCTGACCTGATCCTTAAGCTCAGTTTTACTTACAGGTCCAGAGATTTGTGTAAGATATTAGATTGCCCAGTCATGGGGTCTCAAAGAAAAATATGATTGGTACAAACAATTACAGCTCCAATTAATGAAACATTGAAACATCCTTTGTAGATTCAATCGTTAAAACACATTAATTGATGCATAGTAATATTATCAAGGACTGGGCCACACAAGCATGTGCATGCACATGCACCTATATACATTAAGTTGAAAATGAAGTGACATTGCCCAAGATAAACATTAATTGTTTGTCAGGGGACTTGACTAGTATGAAGCTTTGTGTAACTGTAAGCTAAAGGGAATTTGGTCAAGAAAGTCAACTGGAATCAATGCACAATAAAACATGACAGGATGGTACATTCCCAAGGAAATAACCTTTCATTTTTTTAAACTTCCAAGTCTCATTTCTGATGCAACTCCAAGCATAGGAAAGGATTGCAGACAAATAAATCATTCTCAACAAGTGAACCAGGTTCAGTTGCCTTCCAGTGAACTGAACTCTGTGACTTGGTTTCTTGGTGATTTTCATTGTTGCTTTGACAATTTCCAAAACCCCCTACAGTTGTTCTCCCTGAACAATTAAATACCTATCCTCCTGTCACTCAAAGCTCTCACCTTTCCTGAAGAGCTGAGTGCTGCCCTTTCCATAATCCATCTAGCTTCATAGGCTTCGCTCAGTATCCATCTGAGCTGCTTCATTTCTCACTGTCAGCATTACTCCCTTACTCGCTAAGCACTGAAGAATCGACTGGACAACCAATTTCCTTCCATTTTCCTGTTCATTTCCTTCATCCTGTCTTAATCATCCCATACCATCTTGGATTCCTTCAGCAAGACCCAACTACCTAATCTCTGAACATCATCTCTTTCTTATGAACCAAATTGATTCTTACCCATGATGAGATCAGTGTCATAGTCATACAACATTAAAACAGGTCCTTCAGGCCATCATGTTTGTGCCCACCAACAAGCACCAAAAGGCACTAATCCCATTTGGCTGCACTTGGTCCGTAGCCTCCTAGCCCTGGTATTTTAACTGCTTGTCCAGTGCTTCTTAACTGTGAGAATACCTGCCTCCACCTTCCTCTCAGGCAGTGGGTTCACATTTCCGCCATCCTGTGAGTGAGAAATGTTTTCCTCAGATCCTGGCTAAACCACTTATTCCTCACCTTTTATACCTTTTGGTCTCTGGTCTTAGATATGTCATTTAGATATGCCCCGCCCCTCCAACCGCCACCAGGACAGAACCCCACTGGTCCTCACCTACCACCCCACCAATCTCCATGTACAGCGTATCATCCGCCGTCATTTCCGCCACCTCCAAATGGACCCCAACACCAAGAATTGCAACTTATATTGACATGGCATCAGGTCAGGATTTGCATTCCAGATACAGCTGCTAAAGATGTCATTCCAGTTCTCAACCTTGTCCCTCAGCATTCCAATAATTCTTTCATATGAACACTTACAACAATGTTAGAAGTCAACATTTAAAACCAAAAGTTATCAGCAGTTTAGGGGGTGGGAACAAAGCAGCTCTGAAAGTGAACTTTAACTGAACTTAGCATGTGCCTCCAAGTATTACTTAACGTTTCTTGCCAGGCAGCTGACTAAACAATGTGGGTTCATTGTATTTTTAAATTACCCATTCAATTAGGATAAGAAGAAGAAGCGTGATCATGCACAGAGAAGGTCCTCAGAGGAAAAATCTGACTCAGCTGAAGAAAATAAGGTTTGTGGAGAGGTGTTTTATTTACATGGCTAATCATTGTTTCCTATCGCATTTTCAACGCCCCTCCCCTAAGTCCCTCCTCCCTACCTTTTATCTTAGCCTGCTGGACACACTTTCCTCATTCCTGAAGAAGGGCTTATGCCCGAAACATCGATTCTCCTGGATGCTGCCTGACCTGCTGCGCTGTTACAGCAACACATTTTCAGCTCTGATCTCCAGCATCTGCAGACCTCACTTTCTCCTCTTAGATATGTCTGCCATGGAGAAAAGATTCGAATCATCAACCATGTCACTGCCTCTTACAACTTTGTATACCCCAATGAGATCCTCCCCCTCCCCTCAGCTTTCTCTTCTGCATGGAAAACAGTCTCTTCTCAGAACTAAAACTTTTCATCCCAAAGCAACATCCTGATGAATCTCCTCAGCACCCTCTCCAGTGCAATCATGTCCTTCCGATAGTGGTGACCAGAACTGAACACAGTATTCCACCTGTGGTCTAACCAATGTTCTATAAAGTTGTAACAAGACTTCTTGCTCCTATATTCTATGTCATGGCTAATGAAGGCAAATGACAGATTCAAAGCTCCTTGAAGGTGGAGTCACAAGTAGACAGGGTAGTGGAGAATGCTTTCGACATATCTACTTTGATCGGTCAAAGCATTGAGTAAAGGAGTTGGGATGTCTTATTGAAGGTGTACAAGACATTGGTGAGGTCACATTTGGAGTAATGTGTGCAGTTCTGGTTGCCCTACTGTAGAAAGGAAATGATTAAACTGGAAAGAATGCAGAAAAGATTTACTAGGATGCTACCTGGATGGGAAGGTTTGAGTTATAAGGAGAGGCTGGGACTTCTTTCCCTGGAGCATAGGAGATTGCGGGGTGATCTTATAGAGGTTTATAAAATCGTGAGATGCAGCGATAAGGTAGGTAACCAACAGCTTTTCCCCATCATAGGCGAGTCTCAAACTAGAGGGTCTAGTTTAAGTTGAGAGGGGAGAGATACAAAAGGTCCAGAGGGGTAATTTTTTTCATAGTGTGTTTGGAATTGGCTGCAAGAGGTAGTGGTGGAAGCGAGTAAACTTTCGTCATTGAAGAAACACTAAGACAGGTGCGTGGATAGGATAGGTATGGAGGGATATGGATCAAATGCAGGAAAATGGGACCAGTTTGATTGTGAGGCGTGGGCAAGTTGGGCCAAAGAGTCTGTTTCTGTGCTGTAGACCTCTATGATTTTGTGATGTATGTGCCTTTAAAGGATTTCAGGGAAAAGATTATATTATGTTGCATATAAGCCTCCCTCCACTCCTCTAACCCCATCAATAAACCTTTATATTCCTTTGTCTCTCCTGTGTTGACCCAACTTTTATTTACCTTTTATGTATGACATTTACCTGCACTACACCATATAATAGCAAGTTTCATGTTCTGACAATTCTCTGGTAAATGAATTTTTCCTGAATTTGAGGGAGGAAGAGAAGAGAAAATAGCTTTAAAACTATGATTGCATACTCAGAGAAAGTAAAAACATGACAAATGTTCAAAGTTTGTGAGAAGATTTGTAGCTCGGGTGCTCGTTCTGTTCGCCGAGCTGTAAGTTTTTGTTGCAAACATTTCGTCCCCTGTCTAGGTGACATCCTCAGTGCTTGAGGGCCTCCTGTGAAACGCTTCTGTGGTGTTTCCTCCGGCATTTATAGTGGCCTGTCCCTGCCGCTTCCGGTTGTCAGTTTCAGCTGTCCGCTATAGTGGCCGGTATATTGGGTCCAGGTCGATGACAAATGTATTTGAATATTCAACTAAGACAGAGCCAAAGAGAGGAGAAAATGTTATAGATTGTAATCAGAGAGGGAGATCAGTTTTGCAAAGACTGCAGTAAGAGGCACAGCTGAGAAGACAGGTTGAGAAATAGGATAAAACAGCACATAAAGTGAAATACCAAAGCAAAATATAGAGACCTCTGGATAGATGTAAGATGGAAAATATTGCAAAACTGGAGATATCACAACAATGGCATAGATTATATAGAAATCTTCTATTGGAATTTTGCCTATTAGATGATAAATAACAAAGTGGCATGGCAATCTTTGGGGAAGAGTGACCATAATATGGTTGAACTCTTTGTGAAGATGGAGAGTGAGATAGTTTATTCTGAGACTAGGGTTCTGAATCTAAATAAAGGAAATTATGATGATATGAACAGTGAGCTGGCTATGATAAATTTGGGAACATTCCTTACAAGAGTGATGATGGATTGGCAATAGCGGACATTTGAAGATCACCAGGAGGAACTGCAGCAATTGTTCATTCCTGTCTGGTATTGAAATTGGAAATGTGGCATGACCGTGGGTGAGCAGGGGAGTTCAGCGAAAATATTAGACTCAGGGAAGAGGCATGCAAATTGAGCAAAAGAAAGCAGCAGATCTGAGGATTGGGAGCAGTTTAGAATTCAACAAGAGAGGAAAAAGGGATTGATTAAGAGAGGAAAAATAAAGTACAGGTGTGAGCTTGTGGGAAACTCAAAACCTGATTGTAAAAAGCTTCTATAGGTGTGTGAAGAGAAGAAATATTCACAAATATAAACATAGGTCCCATCCAATCAACAACAGAGTAAATTATAATAGGGAACAAAGAGATGATAGGCCAATTAATACATATGTTGGCTCTGCCTTCACAAAGGATAGCACAAATACTGCCCCACAAATATTGGAAAACATGATCTAGTGAGAGGAATTAAAATAACTCCATATTAGTAGGAAAGTAATGGTGGGGAAACAATGGAATTAAAGGCCAATAAATCCCCAGTACCCAATATTCTGCGTTCCAGAGAACATAAGGCAGTAGCTGTAGAAATGCCTGACCTGCTGTTCTTTTCCAGCGACACACTTTTTAACTGCTCTATCCTCAGGCCTTGATTTTTTTAATGATTAAGAATCTGTCTACCTCAGCACTGAACAGTTAAGCAGCTTCTGAAAGCAGGGCAGGTAGCTGAATGAAAATGATCAGATTCTTTTGAGCAGTTAGTTGCCAGATCATTTAATGTAACAGTGATAAAATAGTCTATGGCAGGAAATCTTGTTTATGTGCCTTTGTTTTTAGGGAGCACTGTTTTTTGGATCTGGTTGTTGTTGAAGTCAATGGAAAGATGATCTTTTCAGCTTGAAAGGCCTTTAATGGCAAGATATCAAACATATAGTTTATCTTGCAAGCAGTAACTTGGAAGTGCTACAGGTGCAAGTGAGCATTGAGAATCATGCTGGACTAGGAGACGTTCTGCACTGGTGATGTATTCCATCCATATGTTTTATAATGTCTCAACAAATTTTTATTTCTTCTGATTTATACAGTTTTATTTTATATTTGTAGAATTGCCTCCAGTATCAACACAAAATACCTTTTCACTTTCTTGTGAAAATTCCATCTAGTTTAGAAGTTGTTGTCACTTACAATTTTTAGCAATCACGTGCTTCAAAATTTACAATTTAGCCAATTTTAGTTTCCAACTCCTTGACATGCAGCACTGCAAATGTTAAGAATATGGATATAATTTTACAGTTCTGACATTTCCTGCCTGCCCTAACTACCAATCAAAGGTATTTCTTTCATGGGGATTGGTTAGCTCAGTTGGCTGGATGGCTAGTTTGTGATGCAGAGTGATACAACAGTGTGGATTCAGTTCCTGCACCAGCTAATGTTACCATGAAGGACTCTTCTTCTCAATCTCTCTCGTCACTTGACGGTGTGGTGACCCTCAGATTAAACTGCCATCAGTCACCTCTCTCTAATAAGAGCGCAGCCCTCTGATCTGGTAAGACTATAGTGACTTTACCTTCACTTCTTTCTTGCTTCAATAAATCTCTGAGCTGCCAGCTTTAATGTGCCAGAGGTAGAAGCTTGGATCAGCATTGAGATAAATTATTAAAAGAACTCTATTTTGGATCACAGGTGGCCTTTGGAAGAGGGAGTTTGCACAGGAAATATGACTCTCTCCTCACTTGAACAAATTCTGCAAATGAGAGAATGTTGACTAACTCATTTATTCAAGTATATAGCCTCCTGTAAGCAGGTGTAAGGTACCTCGTCACATAGTTTGGGCTAAAGTCCAAGGAAGTTGTCAGTGTTAAATTTTTGTGAAGGTGTCGTCTGTTCTGTTTCGAACTTTAAAAATAAGATTTTGGTTTGAAGGGCATGATTTTCAATCAATAATGTGAAAAACTTGTCTTGAGGTAATTATTGACAACTTTTCAAATTCCTCACAGGAATCTGATTTTCCATTTGCTGAAAGTTATCTGTCGACCCTGTTTACTGGTGAATGAGAGAAAAAACCTCCTTCCCAATTCAAATGGATGAGCATTAGTGTCCACATCAATAAAACATGCATTGATATAGCACCTTTACCAGAAATAAACATCCCAAGGTGCTTCGCAGGAGCATTATCAAAATAAAATTTAGCAAGATATGATTGCTACTTATTCCGCAAGGAAAACATACTCCCAATGCAGAGACTTAAAGCACAACATCTGAGGTCCTTGGATTTGTCAGATGGAAACACCAAGAATAGTTTGACAAGATTGATTAAGATATAGCCAAGGTACTGAAAGATGTGCACAATTCTTGCAGATTCTCCAAACTTGACAAAGAATTGCAAGCAAGGAAAAACCTACTGCCTAAGGGAGCCTGACACTGCAGGCACAACCATGAGCAACATTAAGAACTGATAGTGGGACAACTTGGCTGCAAGGTTCAATAATCTGCCAGTGAGCAGAGCCTGAAGGTTTTCAGTCTGTCTGTAGCTGTAAAACCAAGAGTACCACACCAACAGAAGACTGTCAGCTCCTCATGAATAGATATGAAGCTTTCTTTCTCTCTCATTAAGCAGAATACTTTTACAATTCCCTCAACAGTGTGTGATGGTGCCATTTGAATCACTTCCACGGTTTTGTGCTCTGGATGAACTTGGTGTCATTTTTTGTCAAGCTGAAGTTGCAAAGTCATAAAGTCACTTTCTGTGAGTTAACCTTGGGAACAAATGTTAGCCTACCTGAAGTTTGCAAGTTGGAGGAAGTCAAGCAGATAGGGAATTCAGCAACTTTTTCTGTTTTTGTCTGGAACCAGAGAAGCAAATCTGTCTATGAAAATCAGTCACTGTAGTAAATCGTTTTTCTCCATGTTCTGGAAGGTTTATTATCACTTTTTTTATGGACTAGGTATATCCAGAATCTCAGTATGGCTTTCATGTTGGCATAATCATTGTGTGCATCAAATTTTAAAAAAAAGTTACCATGAACATGGACATAACTTTCACTGATCTGACCAAGGCCTGCAATGCAGATAGTACGGTCTGTGGAAGCTACTCCACGGAAAGATAATCAGGGTCATCTGCTTATTTCATGACAGCGTGACGATGAGTACGATACAGAGCTATGCTTTCTCAGATGCCTTCCCAATAGGATCAAACGAGAAGGTACAATTCAGGATTGTGATGGAATACTCGCCACTTGCCTGGCTGAGCATATCTCCAACAGCACTCGACTTGACACCATTTAGGCAAAGCCGCCAGCTTGATTGGTTTCAACTTAAATGTTCACTCCCTCCTCAAGTGGCAGAGAATCTACAAGATGCACAGCAACAGCTTGCTCAAATTCCTGCAATATCAGTTCCAAAACCTTTTTCACTTAGAAGTACAAGATCAGTGTGTGAACACCATCGCCTGTAGGTTCCCCTCCAAGACAAAGACCATACTGACTCAGAACTGTACTGCTGTTTCTTCAGAGTCGCTGAGTCAAAATCCTGGAATCCACCTTCCACAGCCTTGAGTGTACAAAGGACTTCAGAGATGGAGGAAGGTGACTCACCAGCACCTTCATGAATGTATTTAGAGATGAACAACATATGTTGGCCTTGGCAGCAATGTTTATATCTCAGAAATGAACACAATAAACACAATGAACACAATAAATGTTTTTGTACCTGTACACTATATGTGTAAGTGAATCAACATCAAACATGAGTTGAGTGGAAGGAAGCCATTTACTTCATTACGCAGTTAGTAAGGGCCTTTGCAATAAAATGAATTCCAAGCTTCATGTCAGTACAAAGAGACTTTGTTTTGGTGAATGTGTAAGAATTCTCGGTTTCCCAATCTGAGCCATATATGATCAGTACCAGCTTCACAGACTCCCAGGAATACATTTTTCCAAGTGAACACTGCTCTGTGTTGGCTGCATTCAATTTGCGCCACTGTTAAGAATTCTCGGTTTCCCAATCTGAGCCATATATGATCAGTACCAGTCAGCTTCACAGACTCCCAGGAATACATTTTTCCAAGTGAACACTGCTCTGTGTTGGCTGCATTCAATTTGCGCCACTGTGTTGGAGTTGACTTAACTCTCAGACAGTAACCTCTTATTTCTCAGCCACAAGGTCATGTATTCTTTCTCACTCCAGTGAAAATCTGTGATGCTTTTTCTTCCTCCAGGGATACCCAGTCACTCACCTCAAATCAGATGATCTATTTCCTGGCTTAAATGGAGTCACTTTGCACTGGTGCTGTAGTTGTAATGTGAATTCTCCATCAGTAGCATGCAGCAGACAAAGGCTCAAATGCTGTGCCTTAGAATCCAGGAGTTTAGTTTCATGGTCATCAGCTAGGTAATTCTGAGGAATGAAAACCAGATAGCAAAACCATGCTTGCATATCCCATGGTGGATCAAGTGCTTGTTCTCGCAAAATCACTCATCTCAATTTCTGCACTCAGCTTGTCTACCTTCCCCTTGATTGTGTTGCACTGAAATATCACCATGCTCTTGGATATACTGGTTTGGTTAAACAGAGTTGTCATTTTCCCTCTCAGATTGATATTAAATTGCTTATTTCCCAGCACTTTCCTGCTTTAGATATTAAATAAGTAAATCAAATCAAAGATGGGAATTAGGGACTTTAGCTGAAAATGTGTAGCTGGAAAAGCGCAGCAGGTCAGGCAGCATCCAAGGAACAGGAGAATCGACGTTTCGGGCATAAGCCCTTCTTCAAGAATCAGGTCCTGAAGAAGGGCTTATGCCCGAAACGTCGATTCTCCTGTTCCTTGGATGCTGCCTGATCTGCGCTTTTCCAGCAACACATTTTCAGCTCTGATCTCCAGCATCTGCAGTCCTCACTTTCTCCTCCAATTAGGGACTTTATGCCTGTTAACTTATTAGAGCAAGACACTGATTTTGTTTTAGCACATAAAAATTTGACGTTTAATAAAATGATCACATGTTCAGAATGGTGTTCCTTTGTGGCAAGGGGTGACAATGGTACAAAATGTACTTTTGGTGGTGGATTTCAGTATCCACCAACAAGAGTGGCTTGGCAGCAGCACTACTGATTGAGCTAGTAAAGGACTTAGCTGCTAGTCTGGGCCTGTGGCAGATGGTGAGGGAACCAACTAGGAGATAAAACATTCTTGCTCTCATTCTCACAAATCTGCAGGCTCTAGGTGCATCTATCCACAACCATCACACAGTCCTTTTGGAGACAAAGTCCCACCTTCACATTGAGAATACTCTCTATCATATTGTGTGGCAGTATCACTGTGCTAAATTGGGGTAAACTTTGAACAGATCGAGCAACTCAAGACTGGGCATCCCTGAGATGCAGTGGACCATCATTAGCAGCAGAATTATACACCGACACAACTTCCCCACTTAATCCCACACTCAACCATGACCATCAAGCCAGGGGAAAATCCATGGTTCCATGGCAAGTGCAGAGGGCATGCCAGGATCAGCACCAGCCATACCTGAAAATGAGATGGTGACCTGGTGAATCACCCAAACAGGATTACTTGCATATCAAAAGGCAAAAGCAGCAAGTGATAGAGCTAAGGGCTTCCACACCAATGGATCAGATCCAGATTCTGAAGAGTGACATATCCAGTTATGAATGGAGATGGACAATTAAACAACTATTAGGGACTAGGCCATACCACTCAAAACATTTTTAAGCAGGCAGCCCAGACCATAACTTTTCAATTAACTGGATTAAGTTACAAGGTTGACTATCAGGTTTAAAACAGACAAAACAATTATTCACAAAATTACACAATGAAACACGAAGAACAGAATAAAGAACCCTTACAGAACTCAGTTTATCTGAACTAGACTTAAGTATGCTGTTCCGAATATTCACAAGAGTCTCAATAAGCAAACCCCCTTTAAAACACAGTACAAAAAAAGGGTCACATGCTTGCAGGTTGAAGTTAGAAGGCCAGAAGAGAGAGTTTCCACACAGCTCACTGTTGAACTCCCAACCAGTTCAAGACTGAACTAAAAGTGCTCAGCTCAGTTAGAGAGCTGACTACTCCCCTTTCTTTATAGAGATTCCTTCTAAAACACAACCACTTTAGTCTGAAGTCTCATCTGTTTACATATAAACAAAAAGGCCTCTCAATACCCTTTAATCTCTGTACCAAACAGACTAATCGGAGCCCAGCTTGGTTTATTACCCCTCTGAAAAAAAGCCAAGGAACAGCTTTTAGAAAAAAAAGGGACTAACTTTGTGACACAACTCACTGGAGGAGGAGGCTCCACAAATATCCCCATCCTCAATGATGAAAGAGCCCAATGTAGGGTTGCAAAAGATAAGGCTGAGGAATTGACAGCAGTCTTCATCCAAAAGGACTGAGTGGATGATCCATATCGGCCTCTTCCAATGGTCTGCAGCATCATAGATACCAGTTTTCAGACAATTCGATTCATGTAATATCAAGTAATGATAATGCAAGCAATGTGGTCCCTGACAACATTCTGGCAATAATACTGAAGATTTGTTTCTCAGAACATGCCACTCCCCTCGCCAAGCTCTTTCAGTAGCGTTACGACATTGGCATCTTTTGACAGTACCTTACAAATCCATGACCATTTCCATTTAGAAGGACAGGGCAGCAAATACATGGGAACCCCATCACCAGCAATTTCCCTTCCAAGCCACTCACCATCCTGACCTGGAATTATATTGCCAGGTCAAAATCCTGGAATTCCCTCCCTAAGGGAATTGTGGATTAACCTACAGCATGTGGACTGTAGTGGTTCTCTGAGGGAAGCTCACTCCCACCTTGTCAAGGACATCTAGGGCCAAGCAATAAATGTTGGCCTAACCACTGGTGCCCATGTCTCAGGAGTGATTTTAAAAAAAGTCTCCAAAGGTTTGTCTGTGCACCTACATAGTATATAGGTCGATGTGTTTGATGGTATCCAGTGGACTGATTGAGTGTACTTGTCGAATATTGCCCTGCATAGTCCCTGAATATTATCTCTGCCAAAATGCTGATGCGTGTTAAAAGCTGTCAGGCAAGCATAAACTCTGATGTCCCTTGTGGTCATGTTGATTTGAATGCTGACATTCGTAGGGAACGTTAGGCAGTAAGAAAGCTGGAATTTTCTAGTCTTTGCATTTCAAAACTATCTAATGCAAATTATGAACTGAACCTAAAACTCTGAGCAAGTACTTGCATCCAGTGTTGCTCAGTTGTGGGGTACTCTTGCCCCGATGTGCTCACACCTGAATCAAGTACCTCGTGACTGTCTGTTAACCCGGAATAACAATATCCCATTGGATTATCATGGGGACTTTGACCCTTGTTTTCACACTGCTATTATACAGCCCAAGATGACTTGCCCCACCATCAGTGAAGTAGGAGGCCTTTTGTAGAAGCGATAGACTTAAAACAAAAAAGCTGTTTGATTCTGTGAATTTATTGCATGTGTCCACTTTCCAAATCTATGAACTTCAGAAAGTGCTTTGCTATTGAATATTCCTTCTGATGAATACCACAGTGGAGATATATGGAACAGCAAAATGACAGGAAATGCTGGCAATCTTTGAGAAATTTGTTCTTTCAGAATAACGCTCTCCAAGCACAGGTATCGAAAAGGAATACTGGTTACTCTCCAACAGGAAAGATTTGGAGTGGCAAACCTTGGTGGCACAATGTCATTGTACAGGCTGGAAAAAGACCTCTGATGTGAATTTGAAAAAGTGAGGGAAAGTCTTTATCACTACCTGATGTAGTGACCCCTGTAGATATCTTAACTGCTGGGGAACTATTTGAACTCTGAGGTAGCATCGAATGGTGATAGCGGTTTTTGATCAATCAAATTTAGCTGAACTAATGCATATGATGCACATTCAATCAACTTATCGATGCTGGGAACCAAATTAGAAATTAAATTCTGAAAGAAGCAAAGATATGCTGTACACATCCATTAAGTGTGTACAGTGCCCAAATAACAGAAAGAATAGGATCAGAAATAAACCATTCAGTCTTTTAAAACCTGTTCAATATGGTTATTGCTGACACCTGTCCAAATATGCACATAGCACAAATATTGAGTGAGATTTTGAGGCCACTGAACTGCCTGCGCATGACAACATTGAGTTTAGTAAGATGTAAAGCTGAACTTTGAGTATCAGAGGTCTAGTTGTTTTAAAACTCAGTCATTTCTAATGATAAGAAAATATCACATATGAAAATATCAATCAACAATTTACATTGTTGAAACAATTACTTATGGTGGCTGCTTCTTTAAGTTGGCAAACACTTTTAGATATTTACGAGTTGCTGACTGCATCTTGCGTATGAATGTCTCGTGGACATTTCACATTCAGCACGTAGTAATTTCTTTGAAGTTGTGAAATTGCAAAACTTTTTTTTGATATCAAATAAGTTTCCAGCAGAGATTGACTGTGGTGCAGTGATTGTGCCTATCAGATTACAGTATTATGCGTTGACTGGGCCGCTTTGGACAGTTGAATGACCTGCTGATATTTATTGCTTTGATCACGTGGACAAGATACTCCAGATGGGTGCCATTGTCTACAGAGCCATCAGAGTCAGCAGCTTTGATAACAAAAGAGCATAAGAATTAAGGACAACAGTGGCCTGTACCGCCCCTGAAATCTGCTCCATCAGTCAATAGAATTGTGTCTGGTCTTTGAGCTTCAGTTCCACTTTCCTGCCTACTGTTCATATTATCCCTCAATTACCTGAGAGACCAAAAATCTATCTTTGCCTGCCTTAAATATATTCAGTGATGAAACATCCACAAAATTCTGGTGTTGAGAATGCCAAACGTTCATCATTTCAAATCTAAATAATTGAACCCGTTTCCTGAGATTGTGCCCTGAGTTTTGAATTTTTCTGCAAGATGGTACGGAATTGATGGTCTTGAGGAGGAAATGGAAAGCAAGGAATTTTTATGTACTGTATATGGTATTCATCAGTCAAGATCTTCCTTAAGGAAGGAACCTCCTAAGTGTGGAAAAGCTTAAAACCAAAGCCAAGGGACTTCCTCCTTAAATCAATTATGAGAGTAATAGACTAACAGAAGTGAACAAAATTAGAGGCAGTGTCTCTTAGGAAGTATTTTGTTAACAATACAAAGAGCAAAACCACTGCACTGTGGTGTTTCAACCATAGATTCACAATAATTTACATCAAATTGTTCTTTTAATTCAGTTAGCACCCACTCATGTTGTTGACTGTTGAGTGAAATTCAAAATACATTAGGATGGTGTATTAGTTTTAAGTTAAGCCACAATATGATTTTAATTGTAACTATTAATAACTAGCAATTACTTTTGCTTGCTAAATGTTATCAGTAGTTTTAAATGACAGGGAGAGCTAAAGTGACATAATTGATATATTTGGGAAATCATTGAGAATTCTATGCTATTTTCAGTACAAACTCTCAACAGGGTCCAACAACAAGCTATTTAGTGCAAAAGCAAAAAGCGGTGAAATATAAATTTAATAGCTATGGCTATCTAATACTTATCTAGTGGTAAATTAATCTCCGTCAAGTTAACCTTTATTGCCTTTAACCACAGCCAGAGTTTGACCTGTCACAAATAACCCTGCAATTACGTGCATGGTTCTCATTCAAAAAACTAGTGCAGGTAGCGGTTTGATTATCCTGGTTGCAGATAGATTTACCTTCTTCAGTGAATCTTGAAAATGCTCTGTGTTGAATTTTAATGCATGAGTTTACCATTTTGGAGATTTTGTGTGATGAGCTCTTCAGTAATTCCAAATATGCTGTCAAGGTAACCAATAAAACTGAGACAAAGAATAAGGGATCATTTGTTAAAAAAATAGCCTGCAAAATAGTGATGATTTTCATGACACTTGCTGTAATTGGCATGTAAATTGCCAAACAATTTGTGATGAGCAAGATATGCACTGACATACTGTTAATGTTACTGTGCTCTTGATCCAGAGACTGAGGCAAATGCTGTGCGGACATGCCACTGCAACTGTTGGAATTTAAATTCAGTTAATAAATCTGAAATCGAAAGCTAGCATCAGTAAAGGTGCCAGGACACATTGATTGTTGTTCACACCGATCTAGTTCTATTATGGTCTTTAGGAAGGAGATCTGCCATCCTTAACCAATCTGGCCTACATGTCAATCCAATGTAGTTGACTCTTAACTACTGTCTGAAGTGGCTCTAGCGAGGCAACAAAAGCTCACCTTGCCAACAACGCTCACATCCCATGAATTTAAATCGTAGCATGATTTCTTTCGTTTCATTGGTAACCTTGCAAAAATGACAACTAGCTACCAACCTCCCCACAGCTGCATGAATTTGCTGCATTTTCACATTAATCTTGAATGAACTTTGTCATAGAAAATTTGGACTGATAGTTCAGTATAGATTCCTTTTTCATCAGAATACATCAGAATTCCATCAGCATGGTAGGCTATTGTAAATGGGATTAGTGTAGTTTGGTGTTTGTTGGTCAGCAGAGACTTGGTAGACTGAAAGGCCAGTTTCTATGCTGTATGACTCACCCATCACCCATCCAGAAGGAAAATCATTTAAATGGATATCTTCCTACATCAGATTGTTGTTAGAGATGTTTCCAAAATTGTAATTTCAGTATTAATTTGACTTTTCATTGTCACGTTCTCCCTGTCTCGTGTAATCCTCTCTCTCTCGCTCTCTCTCCCTCTCTCTCCCCCCCTCCCTCCCTCCCTGTGTAGTTCCAATTGTGTACCTGATCTGACTCAAATTCACTTTATTTATTATCTGAAATGTAAAGCTAGTGCCAGTAATGACACCTGGACACTACCATTGTTGATGTTAAAACTGGTTGAGGAGTTATGAGCTGTTTGTGCTGTCATTCACAAGATTTCAGATTCCTTGTTATCTTGCTATGCTGTTGTCTGTTCTCAGTTCCAGGTACTTGCAATAACATTTTTTTTTAGTTAGAGTCAGGGCAGAGCTATCTTGCTCTGTCAAAATCTGGTCAGTGCTGTTCTTAATAATAGCAGCACTAACAGTTTTCACCAAAACGATAAACAGTAACAGTGAGAGAGTTTACGTAATGATGAAAAGTCTGTGTTGGCCTAAACTCAACCTGATACCTTTTTTGTAGAAAGGTGTGGAGTATTCACCCTAACTATTTTCAACAGCAAAGCAACAAACTTCAGACTGTGTTCATATATTAAAGTGGAATGTAGCAGTATATTTGTAAGGTGATAAGAAAGTTAAGGAACTAAAAAGAATATGGGAAAAGAGTAATGAGAAGTTAAATGTATTCTAGGACAAAGTATAGAGTCCAATTTTAGAAAATTATGATGGACAAATGAAATTGTTTACAAGACCTTGACAAATGATAACAAAAGTAAGATGCAAGCAAAAACATAAATTGCTGGTGAAACTCAGTAGGTCTGGCAGCATCTATGTAAAGAAAGCAGACTTCATGTTTTGAGTCCAGTGACTTTTCAAAACACTTCCAGACTGCTGAGTTTCACCAGCAGTTTCTATTTTTGTTTCAGATCGCCAGCGTTTGTAGTTAGAGTCATAGAGATGTACAGCACGGAAACAGACCCTTTGGTCCAACTCGTCCATACCGACCAGATATCCCAACCCAATCTAGTCCCACCAGCCAGCACCAGGCCCATATCCCTCTAAACCTTTCCTATTCATATACCCACCCAGATGCATCTTAAATATCGCAATTGTACCAGCCTCCACCACCTCCTCTGACAGCCCATTCCATACACGCACCACTCTCTGTGTGAAAAAGTTGCCCCTCACGTCTCTTTTATATCTTTCCCCTCTCACCCTAAACCTATGCCCTCTAATTCTGGACTCCCCCACCCAAGGGAAAAGGCCTTGTCTATTTACCGTATCCATGCCCCCTCATGATTTTATAAATCTCTATAAGGTCACTTCTCAGCCTCTGATGCTCCAGGGAAAACTGCCCTAGCCTATTCAACCACTCCCTATAGCTCAAATCTTTCAACCCTGGCAACATCCTTGTAAATCTTTTCTGAACCCTTTCAAGTTTCGCAACATCCCTCCAATAGGAAGATCAGAATTGCACATAATATTCCAACAGTGGCCTAACCAATGTCCTGTACAGCGGCAACATGACCTCCCAACTCCTGTACTCAGTACTCTGACCAATAAAGGAAAGCCTACCAAACGCCGCCTTCACTACTCTATCTACCTGCGACTCCACTTTCAAGGAGCTATGGACCTGCACTCCAAGATCTCTTTGTTCAACAACTCTCCCAAGGACCTTACCATTAAGTGTACGTGTCCTGCTAAGATTTGCTTTCCCAAAATGTAGCACCTCACATTTATCTAAATTAAACTCCATCTGCCACTCCTCAGCCCATTGGCTCATCTGATCAAGATCCCGTTGTAATCTGAGGTAACCTTCTTCGCTGTCCACTACACTTCCAATTTTGGTGTCATCTGCAAACTTACTAACTATACTTCTTAAGCTCACATCCAAATCATTTATATAAATGGTGAAAAGCAGTGGACTCAGCACCGATCTGTATCCAAATGGCTAGTTCTCCCTATATTCCATGAGATCTAACCATGCTCACCAGTCTCCCATGGGGAACCTTGTTGAACGCCTTACTGAAGTCCATATAGATCACGTCTACTGCTCTGCCCATATCACTCCTCTTTGTTACTTCTTCAAAAAACTCAATCAAGTTTGTGAGAAATGATTTCCCACACACACAGTCTTGTTGACTATCCCTAATCAGTTCTTGCCTCTTCAAATACATGTAAATCCTGTACCTCGGGATTCCCTCCAACAACTTGCCCACTACCGACATCAGGCTCACTGGTCTATAGTTCCACGGCTTGTCCTTACCACCTTTTTTAAACAGTGGTACCACGTTAGGCAACCTCCAGTCTTCTGGCACCTCACCTGTAACTATCAATGATATATATACCTCAGCAAGGAGCACAGCAATCACTTCCCCAGCTTCCCATAGAGTTCTAGGGTACATCTGATCAGTTCCTGGGGACTTGTCCACCTTTATGCATTATAAGACATCCAGCATTTCCTCCTCTGTACTATGGACATATTTCAAGATGTCACCATCTATTTCCCTACAGTCTATAACTTCCATGTCCTTTTCCACAGTAAACACTGATGCAAAATACTTGTTTAGTATCTCCCCCAACTCCTGTGGCTCCACACAAAGATCTTTGAGCGACCCTATTCTCTGGGGAGAAAGTGAGGACTGCAGATGCTGGAGATCAGAGCTGAAAATGTGTTGCTGGAAAAGCGCAGCAGGTCAGGCAGCATCCAAGGAACAGGAGAATCGACGTTTCGGGCATAAGCCTTTCTTCAGGACCTGATTCCTGAAGAAGGGCTTATGCCCGAAACGTCGATTCTCCTGTTCCTTGGATGCTGCCTGACCTGCTGCGCTTTTCCAGCAACACATTTTCAGCTCCGACCCTATTCTCTCCCTAGTTAACCTTTTGACTTTAATGTATTTGTAAAAACCCTTTGGATTCTCCTTAATTCTATTTGCCAAAGCTATCTCATGTCCCCTTTCTGCCCTCCTGATTTCCCTCTTAAGTATACTCCAACTACCTTTATACTCTCTAAGGATTCACTCGATCCATCCTGTCTATACCTTACATATGCTTCTTTCTTTTTCTTAACCAAACTCTCAATTTCTTGAGTCATCCAGCATTCTCTGTACCCACTAGCCTTTCCTTTCACCCTAACAGGAGTATACTGTCTCTGGACTCTCATTATCTCATTTCTGAAGGCTTCTCATTTTCCAGCCATCCCTTTACCTGTGAATATCTGCCCCCAATCAGCTTTTGAAAGTTCTTGCCTAATACCGTCAAAATTGGCCTTTCTCCAATTTAGAACTTCAACTTTTAGATCTGGTCAATCCTTTTTCCATGACTATTTTAAAACAAATAGAATTATGGTCGCTGGCCCCAAAGTGCTCCCCCACTGACACCTCAGTCACCTGCCCTGCCTTATTTCCCAAGAGCAGGTCAAGTTTTGCACCTTCTCTAGTAGGTACATCCACATACTGAATCAGAAAATTGTCTTGTACACACTTAACAAATTCCTCTCCATCTAAACCTTTAACACTATGGCAGTCCCAGTCGGTGTTTGGAAAGTTAAAATCCCCTACCGTAACCACCATATTATTCTTACAGATAACTGAGATCTCCTTACAAGTTTGTTTCCTTACAAGTTTGTTTCTCAGTTTCCCTCTGACTATTAGGGGTCTATAATACATCCCTATAAGGTGATCGTCCCTTTCTTATTTCTCAGTTCCACCCAAGTAACTTCCTTGGATGTATTTCCGGGAATATCCTCCCTCAGTATAGCTGTAATACTACCCCTCCTCAAATACGCCATTCTCCCTCCTCTCTTGCCTCCCTTTCTGTCCTTCCTGTAACATTTGTATCCTGGAAGATTAAGCATATTCCTTTTATTTTAATGACAAAAAAGGTAAGTATACAAAGTGATAAAATGGCGGCAAATGGACCTAACACCAATTGAAGACAAGCTGTTAAGATACATTAAGTCAAGATAAAGTCATTGAACATTTAAAAATTCAGTGATTAATCAAAGGCAGCCAGCTCAAATGTATTAAATGTGATATGCTTGAAAAGTTTATTTCGCCCTTTTTGACAAAGTACATGGCATATAATGATCACGGGGGATTTTTTAAAAACATAGTTGTCAAGGTGTTTGGAGAAGCTGGTCAAAAAATTCTGGTCATTCATATGAGGGACATGTAAAATTTCAAGGGAAAATTCGCTCAACGATGAGCAGTGAGGAGTCAGGGTCGATCAGTGTTGCTTAGATTGGTACTCAGGAGTCTGTGTACTGAGTCACTTTTATTATCCGTGTATTTCCCATAGCCAAATGAAAAACACAATGTTGATATTTACTAACACTTAAGTGGGTGCTGGGGGCTGACAGTTTGAAAAAGTCAGGAAGAATTAGATAGACATCTTTTGAAGGTGCCAAAACAGGATGATAAGGCATTTAAAAATAACAAAATGGCTTTCGCTTTATAAAAAACACCGACAATCGAAAAGCATGGAAATTATGGTCAATATTTACAAATATTTAAAGTATTATCCAATCCTGGGGAGCATTCTTTTGGAAGGATGTTATATGGTGAATTTTGAAGAAATTTACTAGAATGGCAGGAAGTTCGATGATGTGGCGAATCTATAGTGATGTTGCAGTTGCTCTCCTGAAAGCAGAGAGGTTATATGGCAATGGAATCAAAATGAAGACTTTTGATAAGAGTAGACAGGAAGAAATCAGGGGACTCAGATGTAAGATGAAAGTTTAAAAAAATCATTGTAGTGAGTTGTTATGTGCAATGTACAGCCTAAAAATACATGGACAATATTACAAGACACTCATTCTTTAACATAAGAGTCTCAAGCTGTTAATTAGTAGATTTGCTACTACCATGGGAACAAGAAGCTGTTAACATCAGTGGCAGATAAAAAAAATTGTCACCAAAGGATTTAACTGTTTGGAAATAAAATATACAGGTTTCCTTTTAAGGGCTTGGCAAACACGATGGGCTGAATCACTTTCTGCTCTGATTCGGTAATGACAGGTTAGTGGAGTGGATTGACTGACTGATTGATGATTAAATTGAATGTGAGTTCAATTATTTTTGGCTCAGACAGCATAGAAACAGTCCATTTGGCCCACCATGTCTATGCCAACCAACAAACACCAACCTACACTAATCCCATTGACAGTCTGTTCTGATATAACGCGATAATTCTGTTCCTGTGTGATACCGCAGTATAAGAAAATCGCATAATAACAGCACCATTTTAACCAGTTGGACCAGAATCATATTGTAGCCAGTACAGGTAAGGAAATTTTGCATTCTACAAATAATGGTTTGAGGTCTTATAGTTGTTTCGTGTTGAAGAAATGTGCGTTACAGCTGAACCAACTGTACCTGCCCTTGGTCCATAGCCTACTGTGCTGATAAAATTCTGATGAAAAGCTATCTACACTGTTAATTATGAGTCCAAACTTACCATGACAAAGTTCATTCAAGATTAATGTTAAAATGCAGAAACTTAATTCAGCTCTGGGGAGGTTGGTAGTTAGTTGTCCTTATCAGGATACATTGACAATACTTTTAAAGTACAGGTAGATGAAACTATCATATGAATAATCAAATTTATGATATCATTTGCATTATATATCATTTTTAATGTTTGGTTTGAGTTTGGATTTCTGGCTTTGGGTTAGTAATCAGTGAGCATTCTGTATATCTGAAGTTGATAAATAACTGGCATTTCTTAGCCATGATATTTTATCTTGAAAACAGTTTTTGAGATCTGATTCTGTAATCAGTGGGGTTTATGCAGTAATAATGGACTTTTGTTTATTGTTATTGTCTTGCGTCCCAGTAAATATTGAGGCCTGCAGATTTTTCAGAGACTTGTTTTCTTTTTTAACTTAAGGGAATCATCCATAGCTATGAGAGACTTAGTTTCACTTTTGATTTTGAGTGGAACAGTCCTATGATAGTTGTATATAAAAGTCTTGAGAAAGGAAGGATATATAATGTGCAAGGCTTTCTTGGGCAGAAGAGTTAGTGTTAGTCTCAGAAACATTGGGATAAAACCATGAAATGGATACTTGAAGATATTTAAACAGATATATGATCACTTCTTTCTGGAGCTATCTCCAGTTCCAATCTAAAAGTTGAAGCCACAAACACCTTAAGCCTAATGAGTTGTTAGTTTTGGGGATAAGTCACAGAGATATACAGCACGGAAACAGACCCTTCGATCCAACTCGCCCTGCCAACCAGATACCCTGACCCAATATTTGCCAGCTCTTGGCCCATATCCCTCTAAATGTTTCCTATTCATATACCCATCCAGAAGCCTTTTGAATGTTGTCATTGTACCAGCCTCCACCACCATTTCTGGCAGCTCATTCCATACACACACCACCCTCTGATTGAAAAAGCTGCCCCTTAGGTCCCTTTTAAATTTTTCTCGTTTCACCCTAAACCAATGCCATCTCGTTCTGGACTCCCCCACTCCAGGGAAAAATTTACTTTCACCATGCCCTTCATGATTTTCTAAACTTGGATAATGTCATCCCTCAGCCTTGGACGCTCCAAGGAAAACAGCCCCAGCCTATTCAGCCTCTCCCTGTAGCTCAAATCCTCCAACCCCGGCAACATCCTTGTAAATCTTTTGTGACTCTTTCAAGTTTCACTTGATGGGAAAGAGACCAGAATTGCATGCAATATTCCAAAAGTGTCCTAACCAATGTCCTATACAGCTGCAACATGACCTCCCAACTCCTACTCAATGTTCTGGTCAATAAAGGACACAAACCAAACCGCCTCTTCACTATCCTATCTACCTGTGACTCCACTTTCAAGGAACTATGAAACTGTATTCCAAGATTTCTTTGTTCAGCAACACTCCCCAGGACCTTACCATTAAGCGTATGCTTTTCCAAAATTGCCTTACCAACATGGAGCACCTTATATTTATCTAAATTAAACTGCTGGAATAACTCTGATGCAAGTGGTGTATTGGATACTGTGTCGTTGGTGTGTCTTGGACATTATGTTTGAATCTTTATAATCTATAAAGGAATGTTTTGAGATCAATGGGATTATATTTGTTCTGTTTAAAAGTCTTTAAATTTATGTTATAAGTAGATAGTTTGGATTGTTTAATTTTATCTTCCTTTCTTTTGAAGTAAACGTGCATGATATTATTAAAGCAGAGTCCAGAGCATTGCATGCTGCGTTTCGGCAAGACAGCACATTGTTAAAATCAAAACAAATAAAAATATGATCTGTTAACCCAGGTCTGAGATCCAACCACTTTGATAATAACATTCAGTAAACAATGTCATGATACGTTTACGAAACAGGCTACATTTAAAACAACATGTATTTAGAGAGGTTCTGCGGCACGGTGGCACAGTGGTTAGCACTGCTGCCTCACAGCGCCAGAGACCCGGGTTCAATTCACGCCTCAGGTGACTCTCTGTGTGGAGTTTGCACGTTCTCCCTGTGTCTGCGTGGGTTTCCTCCGGGTGCTCCGGTTTCCTCCCACAGTCCAAAAATGTGCAGGTTAGGTGAATTGGCCAAGTTAAATTGCCCGTAGTGTTAGGTGAAGGAGTAAATGTAGGGGAATGGGTCTGGGTGGGTTGCGCTTCGGCAGGTCGTTGTGGACTTGTTGGGCCGAAGGGCCTGTTTCCACACTGTATGTAATCTAAAAAAAAAATGCGAAATAGCATTTCACAGGAGCTTTATCAATCAGAATTTGACAGCAGAACATGTAAGAGCAGAGGACCAAACGTTTGATCAGGGAGCTCAGTTTATTGGAATATTTCTAAAGAAGAGAGAAATTTAGAGAGGCAAATGTGGAGTCTAATGCTTTGGAACTTTGCATTGATATTCCCTCTAATTTTGATTGCTGTGTGACGTGCAGCTTGGCAGCTTAAATGAATGACCACTGATGGTGGAATAATTAAAATTGGGGTTGTGCAAGATGCCAGATTTGGAGGGATATGGAGACTTTGAAAGCCTCCAAGGATGGAAGAGGTTATAGGTATGGAGGATAGTGAGGCCATTAAGGAGTTGAAAATAACAATGGTAAAATTGAGATATTGTCAGACTGGCAGTGAA
Organism: Chiloscyllium plagiosum; assembly: GCF_004010195.1. NCBI lineage: Eukaryota > Metazoa > Chordata > Chondrichthyes > Orectolobiformes > Hemiscylliidae > Chiloscyllium > Chiloscyllium plagiosum. The sequence continues at coordinate 117,313,220 of NC_057716.1, read as the reverse complement.
TGACGTGATGGACAAAATGGCCTCCTTCTGTGCTATAACACTTACATGATTCAATGCAAGTTGTTAGTTGTTGAGCACAGAGATTGTGGGCAAATGGGAATCTGTGAGAGTTAAGGCACACAAAACTGTCAAGAAGAGCATCAAAGTCATCACAAATTCATGGAAAAGAGTTTGAGCAGCAACACCAGCTGCTCACTTTCTCCAAGATTCAAGTCAGTCAGTGTTGTGGAGGTGGACGTCTTGATGCAAGGGCAGACATGTATCGAGAAGATTATTATATGGGTGCAACTTTGTGCATACTATAGCATGAGTGATGCTGGAAAAGGAAACTAGAGTTATGGAGAGAGAGAGAGGAGATGCTGCAACACAGAGGCCAGAAATGAAAACGAAGAGGATTTTGGGGTTGTGAATAATTTTGGTAGAGTGAGCCTCTATAGGTTTGCTGTTTACACACAGAGAGAGATTAAGATGCATTTCTTGAAATACATAAAGATTGGGTGCACAGGAAGTGGATGAGATGGAGACCACAAGCTATTACTTGAAATTGATGCAATTTTCCCTGAAAAGAAGCAGAAAAGTACACACGACCATAGATTACTCGAGCAAATAATAGAGACATAATTGTACTGAAGCTTCACTGTTATAAACTCTGATGGTTATTGATGGGGGAAGCTGAATGTAGACGTTAGTGGTTTAGGATCATTAGTTTACTACAAGAGAAACCGCATCCGAATAGCCAGTTTGCTTTTTATCTCGCATTCATATCGAAATATAAATTAAGCTAATTTGTTTTAATTCAAAAGTGAAATACTGAGGGGAGCGGTAAGAAGAACTGAGACTATCTTCATGGTTCATGGATCCTGCAATTGACCCAAACTACAGTTTATCTCAGTGTGACCATTCAATGAGATAAGACTATCTTTCACCAGTTTCCCCATCTCTCCGCCCCCCCCC
>NC_057716.1:117274013-117312245 GCF_004010195.1 Chiloscyllium plagiosum | reverse complement strand
TGTCTTTCAGCCCCCTTGGCCCACAAGTCTCATTCCTGATGAAAGGCTTATGCTTGAAACGTCAATTCTCCTGCTCCTCTGATGCTCCCTGACCACCTGTGCTTTTCCAGCATAACGCTGTACAACTCTGATCTCCAGCATCTGCAATCCTCACTTTTTCCTGTCTGCAGCATCAGTCTGTTTTCTGATGACTGTGATAGCATACAACTCCTTCAACATAGCAAAAGCTCATAATTATAGTGCTTATATAATCCTGGGTGTATTTGATCTTAAAATATGGACACATTTTAAATCTGTAAAGCATGCTGACCAAGCAATCATTTACGCATTAGTTGAACCTGCATTGTGTTCACTTTGTTTCATTAATAAATGTAATACTGTACCACAGTGCAATCTTAACATATTGTGCAATATGTGTTTTTTATGAGATGTGGGTGTCCCCATGCCACCACTTATTGCCCATCCTAATTGTCCTGGAGAAGGTGGTGGTGAGTTGTCATCTTAAACCGTTGCAATTCATGGGTTATAGTAGCATTCACAGGCTGTTAGGATGGGGGTTCCAAGAATATGTTTGACCCACAATAAAGCAAAGGGGTGAAAAGGGGTATTAAGTTGTGTTGTGTGGCTTGGATGGGAACTTGAAAGTCATGATGCTTGGATGTTTTTGCCGTCTTCTCTTTCTAGGTGGTAGAGGTCATGGATTTGGAAGGTGTTTTCAAAGAAGCCTTGTTGAGTAGCTGGCATGTATCTTGCAGATGGTCCACGTTGCTGATACTTTGCTGGCAGGGAGTAAATATTGAAGGTGTAGCAGAGGGTGGCAATCAGGTGGGCTGCTTTGTCCCCATTGGTGTTGAGCTTTTTGAGTGTTGCTGAAGCTGTACTCATCCAGGCAACTGGAAAGTACTCAAACACAGTCCTGACTTGTATCTTGTGGTAGATGGTAGACAGGCCTTTGAGAGTCAGAAGGTGAGTTAACCCCTGCAGAATTCTCAGCCTCTGACCTGCTCTTGTAACTGCTACAGTTCAGTGTCTGGTCATTGGTAACCCCCAGGATGTTGGTGGTGAGGAATCAATAAAAGCAATGCCATTGAATGGCAACAATAGCTACAAAGAATTTATCAGTGGAGTGTGGGTGTCACTGGCTGGGCCAACAATTATTGCCTACCCCTGTTGCCCTCCTTATAAAGCAATTGATCCAAACTAAAAAGAATAGGAGATCTATTACTCTTTAACATGTTTTCATGAATACACACAAAACTGTGATCAACTTCATGAAAAACCACCTTGCATTGTAGGAATAATTGTTGTCTCTCAGTAAAAGACAAAATTTTGTCTCTCTCAAGACAGAATTATAAATTAAATGTTCAGATAACATCCTACATTTGGATAATGAATTTTACAATACTTCACTTTTATTTTAAAAGAGAGATCTTGGCATTTTGTAGTACTTTGCACAATCTCAGACATTTGCAGATAATTAATTGTTTCTGAACCCATTACTATTGTAATGTTATTATGGTCAATTTGTGCACATCAAACTCCCAAAAACACCAGTGTGATCATGTGCAGATAATCTGTTTGTAACATTTTTTGTAGAAACTAAATATATAATTATTCTATCTCCTGGCATTTTTCACTTTTTACTGAATCAAATGCGGTTTTAAATCAGCAAATGACATCGCAAAATGCCTGTTCTCATTGCTGCCAGATGTTGGCCTCTTTGATGATCATTTGAGGCTGAACACTCCTTTTAAGAAAAAAAATTATCAACTGACCAAAGATAAATCTACATCTGTGCTGCCTATAATATGTTGACGTTCCAACCTCCATCCCTGTGTTCAAACCACTCAATGTGATCACAGAATACCTAAGTGATGATAGAGGCCATTTAAGGCCATCGAATCTGCACCAACTCTGTGAAGAGTATGCCCATAATTCCACAATTTTAGAATGGCCAATTCATTTAGCCTGTGCATCTTTGGGCTGTGGGAGGAAACCCGAACACCCACAGGAAACTTTCTCAGACGCAGGGAATATGTGCAAACTTCACACAGACAATTGCCAATGGTTGGACTTGAACCCGGCGCTGTGTGGCAGCAGTGCTAACCACTGTACTCCTGTGCCAGCCCCTTTGAGATCTCTCTTCATGGACAACATGATGGCTAAGTCAGCTGTGACTGAGCAACATTGGAATCCTTTGAAATCTACACTGCAGTCAGTGGGTCAGATTTTGGCAGTGACACTCTGGCATATTTTTCTCTTTGCTGCTGTCTTATGCCTTGCAGTTATTTACATAAGGGCTTTCTTACAAACCTAAACCAACCTGATCAGGAAAATAGAACAAAGAGCTGTGAATACTAGAAATCTGAAACAAAAACAGAAATTGTTGGAGAAACTCAGCAAGTCTGTGTAGAGAGAAAAGAGTTTTTGACTCAAAAGACCAGCCTTGTTCATCTGAGATTCAAGACAAAGCTGCATTAGGTCCTCCTCAGAATTGCTTTATACTAATAACACTGCACTAACATTGCATACTGAGGAACACCTGCAACATATAAAGGACATACTGTCTCCTATGATGATTTTGGTTTCACCATTAGCTTCAGGAAGACAAAATTACACAGTCTAGGATGTTGCCACACCACCGTTCATCAATATTGACAATGTGACACTGTCACTTAATGCTGAAACTAACATAAGTATTGTTATGTTCAAATTGAATAACAGTGTGAGACAATATTAACCTGGCTGAGACTAAACTGAGAGTCACAGAGATGTACGGCACGGAAACAGACCCTTCGGTCCAATTTGTCCATGCCAAGCAGATACCCTAACCTTATCTCGTCCCATTTGCGAGCACTTGGCCCATATCCCTCTCAACCCTTTCTATTCATATACCCATCCAGATGCCTTTTAAATGCCTCCACCGCTTCTTCTGGCAGCTTATTCCATACGTGCACCACCCTCTGCATGAAAAGGTTACACCTTAGGTCCCTTTTAAGTCTTTGCTCTCTCACCTTAAACCTCTGCCCTCTAGTTCTGCACTCTGCCACCCCAGGGAAAACACCTTGATCTATTCCTATCCATGCCCCTCATGATTTTATAAACCTCTATAAGATCACCCTTCAGCCTCCGAAGCTCGAGGGAAAACAGCCCCAGCCCATTCACCTCTCCCTGTAGTTCAAATCCTCCAAACCTGGCAACATTCTTGTAAATCTTTTCTGAACCCTTTCAATTTTCACAACATCCTCCTGGAGACCAGAAGGAGACCAGAAATGCACACAATATTCCAAAAGTGGCCTAATCAATGTCCTGCATAGCTGCACATGACTTCCTAAATCCTGTACTCAATATTCTGACCAATAAAGGAAAGCATACTAAATGCCGCCTTCACTATCCTATCTACCTGCGACTCCACTGTCAAGGAGCTATGAACCTGCACTCCAAGGTCTCTTTGTTCAGCAACACTCCCCAGGACCTTCCCTGCTCTGATTTGCTTTTCCAAGATGCAGCACCTCGGATTTATCTAAGTTCAACACTGAACAGCATTGATGTACAGAGAGATCTTGGGGGTTCAAGTCCAAAAATCCCTGAAAGTGACTACACAGTATTTTGGGTGGTAAAGAAGGCATATGTTCGGGGCATTGAGTGTAAGAGTCAGGATGCCATGTTGTAGCTTTAAGACTTTGGTTAGGCTGCACTGAGATTAAGATGCATGTGTTCAATTCTGGTTGCCATGTTACAGGAAATATGTGGACACTTTGGAGATGGTGCAGAAGAGGTTTATCGGATGCTGTCTGGATTAGAGGATATGAGTTATAATGAGAAGCTAGATAATCTTGGGTTGTTTTCTTCGGAGTGGCGGAGGCTGACGGGAGACATAATAGAAGTCTATAAAATTATGAGATGCAAAGATAGGGTCGATGGTCAGAATCTTTTTCCCAGAGTTGTAATGTCTAATATTAGCAAGCATGTATTTGAGGCGAGGGGGTAAAGATTTGAAAAGGATCTGAGGGACAAATTGTGTTTTCAAAGTCTGGAACACATTGTCAGGAGTGGTGGTAGAGGTAGATACAACAGGGGTGTTTAAGGTGTTACAACATGGCGGTGAGCCATCTGTTAATTAAACCAAACACCCAAAAAAGCTCACCTCACCTTGTAATCTGTTAAAATATGAGTGACCGAGAAACTCCCAAATTCCACTATTTAAAGAAAATAACATCAATTTATTTTTTAACTCTAAAAGTGAACATTAAACAACAACTATTCACAACTATTCTAAGCCCCCCTTTCTCTTAACTGCTTATTACCTGTCTCCAACTCTATAACAATGTGCTGTTCCAATGAGACGCTTATTAAAATTACATCAATTTAATTTCAAGACAACACAGCTGCTGTCGTCTTTGCCGTCTGTCTTTTTCCGGCTGACGATCCCCTTGGATCATCTTTCTTTTTTACTGTGAGTATGTTTCATATGAAAAGGGACATTAGATCGAGAGTGTTTCCTAATTTCTTGCGTCTCTCTCGATGGCAGTTGCTTTCTCTCTCCAGTTTTTATATCCCAACATCGGATCGTCTTATTGGTTCAATGTTGACTAAACAATAAATTCAAACTCGATTGGGTTTTTGTATCCTGGGGCATAATTTAAACTGGTTAAATTTGAATTGTTGTAAACAGCAATCCACTCAGGTATCCATTTCACAGCCAAATATTACATATTTTCAATTTTCCAGTACCCTCTGGGACTGCCATCTAGTCATATACATAGGTGCTTGTAAGCTTTCAGTTCAGAACAGCATTCACTCTCTATTAAAGGTACAGTACATGCCTTCAATTTCATAACAAAGGCATATGCAAGGAATGGAGGCATATTGACCAAGGGCAGGCAGCTGAAGGGCCTGGCCTGTTCCTGTGCTGTACTGTTCTATGTTCTGTGTTTAATGGGGCACAAATAGCATCTTCTCAGGCCACTGTTTTCCTCAGTAGCAAATGTGACAGAAACTGTCATGCCAGAATGGAGTTCCTGAGTCACATTAGATGATGCCTATCATATGGTTTGCCACCATTGTGCAAACTGCCAACTCACAAAACAGCAGATTGCCAAAGACCTGTATTTTCGAATAGGAGATGTTTTGCCTAATGTTTTGAAGGGTTCTGAGATATTTGACTTTGAATTGAAATTAATTTTAATTTTCCAAGTTAGGATTTGATTATGTTAAGTACATTTCAGCACTCCTTCCCAGACAGCTAAAGATGGTATTGAATTTGTAGATTGTGTATCAAATTCTTCGGGTTGGGAGAACAGGCTCAGTTGCACCGATAGTAACCAAAGACCTTTTTAATTCTTCATTAGGGAATATTGTAATTCCCCTGTATTTGGTCTGTGTGTAGGATCACAGCAGCACAGATGCCCTGACCTATTGCTGGGAAGGAATTTCATGCTGGATTATTGCAAGACATTGTTCATGTGTGGGCGTTTAAGCTTGTATGATTTTCTCCAGGGATGATCAAATCAGCATGCTGTGTAGGTTGATCTGCAGTGACATTTTTCCTATCAGCCGTTCCCATGGTAACTACCAGGACTATTTAGCATTTTTTCTCCCCCCTCAGTATTTCTATCCTTGTATGAATTCAGTGTGCTGGAAATGATTTTTTTTCTCAAGAGCACAATCATGCAAAACAATACTTGTACATGCTCCAAATTGTTCCAGGTTTACTTTCTGGGTGAGGGGAGGAATTTTGGCGTTTGAAATTAATATTGCATAACCATGTGAGCCTGTTCTCAGGCTCGATTTAATACCATCTTGGCTTGCATATGTTTAATAAATCATAAGATCTAAAGGAAACCCATTTGGAAGATCAACCACCAAATAAAACTTAATGCCACCTCCTGCATCAGAAAATTTGATTATTTCTGTTTCATTCACATTTATCAAACCTAAATGATATGAGTAGGTCAGTTGGGGTGCCTGGAACACACATTTTCCCTTTAAGGCATATGCTCACCTAGGAGAACCATATAAGAATTATGTCCAAGTTCTCGAAGAGCTCCTTATTGGTCTTCTCTGTTATTAGCACATCATCCCGATAAATGGCGAGCTGAAGTAGACCTTGTAAGATGTTTTCCATCATCTGCTGATGACACTCTGGCAGTCTTGCACATTGGTACAAGATGCTATGCATATTAATTGTAGCGTACTTCTGGGAATCCTAAGCCAACCACAATTGCAAGTGTGCATGGCTCATATGACCTCTGCCCTTTGTGATTTTTACAAATAACTTGGATAAGTGAGTGGAAGGGTGGGTTAGTAAGTTTGCAGATGACACAAAGGGTGGTGGAGATGTGCATAGTGTGGAGGGCTGTTATAGGTTGCAATGGGACAATGACAGGATGCAGAGCTGGGCTGATAAGTGGCAGATGGAGGTCAACCTGGAAAAGTATGAAGTGATTCATTCTGGAAGGTTGAACTTGAATGCAGAATATAGGGTTGAAGGTAGGACTCTTGGCAGTGTGGAGGAACAGCAGGATCTTGGGATCCATGTCCATAGATCCCTCAAAGTTGCCACCCAAGTTGATAGGGTTGTTAAGAAGGCGCATGGTGTGTTGGTTTTCATTATCAGGGACTGTGTTTAAAAGCCGCAAAGTTATACTGCAGCTCTGTAAAGCCCTGGTTAGACCATACTTGGAATATTGTGTTCAGTTCTGGTCACCTCATTATAGGAAGGAAGTGGAAGCTTTCGAGAGGGTGCAGAGGAGAATTGCCAGGTTGCTGCCTGGACTGGAGGGCATGTCTCATGAAGAAAGGTTGAGCGAGCTAGGGCTTTTCTCATTGGAGTGAAGCAATGAGGGGTGATTTGATAGAGGTGTACAAGATGATGAGGCATAGAGTGAATAGAGACTTTTGCCCAGGGCAGAAATGGCTAAGACAAGGGGAAAGATGTCAGAGGTGGGTTCTTTAACACAGCGAGTGTGGATGCATGGAATGCATTGCCAGCGGTGGTAGAGCCAGATGCATTAGGGATATTTAAGCGATTCTTGGATAGGGACATGGATGATAGTAAAATGAAGGGTATGTAGGTTAATTTGAACTTAGGGCAGGATAAAAGGTCAGCACACAACATTGAGGGCCGCAGGGCCTGTACTGTGCTGTATTGTTGTATGGTCTATGTTCGATTTCCAGCTTTGTAAAGGATTGCATCCCTGCCGGCTTTGTGTATAAATCCTCTGTGCGAGGGATTTGAGTATTTACCCAACTGTGAAAGTGGTTTACCATCTATTTAAGGTCTCCACAAAGGCTTTACAATCGGAATGACCAGTGGTGTCCATTCTGGAACAGGTCTGGTTGGACAACTCCTTTGCTTTCCAGCCTCCTGATTTCCAGCCTTCTGCCCGTAAGGCAAATGACACTGGGTGGACCTTGCAGAATCGTGAAATTGCTGCTTGGTCCAAATGCAAGATGGCCTTGGCTCCTTTGATAGTCCTTCAACGTTTCTGAAAGACCTCCAGGTATTTAATTAGGACTTTACTCAGGCAGCCATTTTCTAATCAAAAAATGTCAAGTCAATCTATGTGAATCTTTCTTCAACCAACTTCACCCCATTAATCTTGTTTGGAGCCTTTTACTACAATCAGTGGTAACTGCATCTCATAGGAGACTGGAACCGAAGTTGTACCCTTAATCTGTAAAGGTGCCACATTAAAGATTCTCAGCCTAACTGAAGTCTTATGCAAACTTAAGAATTGGAGTCCAGAGTGAATTTTATTTGAGTAGTTCTGCCTTTACTGAAACAGCTGTGCCAGTGCCAACTTCTACTAGAATCAAATGACCATTTAACCAGACTTTAATTTTGATTGGTTCTAATTTGGATATAGCTAAGCAATTTAACTGTTCTTAACCAGCAATAAGTGGACTTTCCAAGGTGTGCATTCTCCTGGATACCGACCTGTGAGTTCTCCTACTTAATTTGTGAGTCCAATGACTCCTTTTCTGTCTTGATTCTGCATACTGGCAGCAACGATAATGGCTTGCTGGCCCAGATCCTGAAGATAATTCGAATCATTTGGCTGAAGTTTGGCTGTCTCTTGGGGCTTTTATGTGGGCTGACTTAGAGACCTTCTATTCAGGATATGTCTTGCATGAGGCTGTGCACTTGCTTTCACTTCATGGTGTTCCCAAGCTCAGTTGGACTGGCGAGGGTGTCCACTTCCATTGGAATACGTGCATTTCATACGTTCCACTTGCTGCATTTTCCCTTGATAAAGCCAGTTGTAGTGCCTGTTTGTAGTCCAGTTCGGCTTCAGCTCGTAGTGGCTTTTGTGTGGTTACATCTTTAATCCCTCATGCCAGCTGGGGTCTCAGTATCTCATTAAGGGTTAACCAAAATGACAAGCCTCTGCCAGTCAGCTTAACTGTGTCAAACATTCCAATATTGATTCCCCTGGTTTTCAAATTGCCAGGTATAACAGGTTCCGGTCTCCGATGAGCTTGGGGTTGTAATATTCCTTAACTAAATCTGTCAACTCTTGAAAGGTTTTAGTATCTGGTGCCTCAGGAAAAGTTAATCTTCCAATAACCAAGTACATTGCGAGTCCACAAGCTTTCAGGAGAATTACTTGTTCCTTTTCATCTGTCCCAATATCATTTGCCCAGACAAAATAATGCATTCTTTCCACAGACTGGCTGAGTCTTCGATGGTAGCATTAAATAGAGTCATAGAGATGTACAGCACAGAAACAGACCCTTCGGTCCAACTCGTCCTTGCTGACCAGATATCCCAATCCAATCTAGTTCCACCTGCCAGTACTAGGCCGATATCCCTCCAGTTATTTTAAGGGTCATCTGAGATGATGCAGCTGAGACCTGGAGACAAGTTTAAACTCATAAACATCTGAATCAAATGAGACCAATTGAACAAAGCATGCATTTGAGAAATTTAATTTAGTGGGATGGATCTTTGCTATGATGTCCTCTCCTAAATTTCTGCATCACTCTGCTTCCATTTTATTAAAATAATTATTTAAAATTCATGTGGCAGTCTTTGACTGGGTCTCTGAGTTTCTTTATTATCACTCCTTTGATATATCCTGGTACATTTTATAAATCTAACAAAGCTACTTAAATAGAAATGACTGCTGTTTATTTGCATTATGTCAAATCTATTGCTTAATATGAATATAGTGCTAAAAATAATCCTTCCCAAATCTTCAAGGCCCCACAAAATACAAACAGGACAAGTTAGCAAATAAGATATGAAAATGCAGTTTGTACTCAGCTGCCAGTGCTTGGGGACTGCATGTGATTAGCAGCTTACGGTTGATTTTTCTTCTTGTATCAAGTGATTCTAATTATAAATGTCAGAATCTTGACTGTGCTATCTGATGCGAAATTGACCTGAAATGACAAGATGATAATAGCACAGTCTCTAACTACATGGAAATGTGTTTAAAAGATTACAAGAGACAGGGTTTTTTCAAATGCTAATTTATATTTGATTTATTATTGTCACATGTACATGTACATGTACACGGTGAAAAGTTTTTATTTTGCATGTAGCACAGGCAGATCATAACATACAAAGAGCACAGGGTGATTTGAACAGAGTGAGGAATACAAGGTTACGGCTGCTGAAAAGGTGCACAGAAAAAATCAACATTAGACTTGAAATTTGAGACTTCTAATATTCAGAAGTCTAATAACACCGGGGAAGAAGCTGTTCTTGAACCTGTGTGTTTAAGCTTTTGTATCTTCTGCCTGACAAAAGAGATTGGAAGTGATTATAACAGGGTGGGAGGGGTCTTTGATGATGTTGGCTACCTTTCCACAGCAACGAGAAATGTAGATGGAATCAATGGATGGAAAGTTGGCTTGCATGATGACCTGGGCTGTGTTCACAACTTTTTGTAGTTTCTTACACTCCTGGGTAGAGCAGTTGCTGTACCAAGCTGGAATGCACCCGGAAAGAATGCTTTCAAACGTGCATCTGTAAAAATTGGTGCAGGTCCTTATGGACCTGCTGAACTTCCTGAGCCTCCTGAGGAAGAAGAGGCATTGTTGTGACTTCTTGGCTGTTGCATCAGCATGGAAGGTCCAGGACAGATTGTTGATGATTGTCACTGAGGAACTTGATGCTTTCGCATCTCCACCTCAGCTCCACTGATGTAGGTAGGGTTGTGCTCTCTTCCTTGCTGCTGAAAGTCAATGATCAGCTCTTCAGTTTTGCTGACATTGAGGGAGAGATTGTTATCTTTACACCATGTCATCAAGCATTCTGTCTCGTCATTGTTTGATATCCAGCCAACACCAGTGGTGTCGTCAGTGAACTTGTAGATGGAGTTCAGATGAAATTTGGCTACATGGTCATGAGTGTTCAGGGAGTACAATAGGGAGCTAAGTACAATTGATTCCAGGTTGCATCTTCATCCACGTAACAGTCTGCCCTCCTGCAGACTTTCGAACAATCAAACCACTTAGGCTTGTTGTTTTGCAGACTTTGGAACAGGTCAAATGACAATTCATTTTACTGTAAATTAAAGACATAATATCAAAGAGGAACAATGTTATAAATGTCATAGCTGTAACACTATCTACAAAAGTCAATATGTTGTAATGATTAGCTCAAGTAAACTAACCTGTTTAGAGATGATTTGGAGATGCCGGTGTTGGACTGGGGTATACAAAGTTAAAAATCACACAACGCCAGGTTATAGTCCAGCAGGTTTAATTCAAGCACACTAGCTTTCGGAGCGTCGCTCCTTCATGAGGTGGTAGTGGAGGGCTCAATCCTAACACACAGAATTTATAGCAAAAATTTACAGTGTGATGTAACTGAAATTATACATTGAAAAATTGATTGTCTGTTAAGCCTTTCATCTGTTAAAATACAGTGATAGTTTCACTTCTTTCATGTGTAAATCACAAAACCTTTTTTTTAAAAAGTTGCATTCTCGGGTTAGCTGTTAACAATGGTGATGTTCTATCCGAACGCTAGTGTGCTTCCAATTAAACCTGTTGGACTATAACCTGGTGTTGTGTGATTTTTAACTGTTTAGAGATGTCATTACACACCTTGACACTGGTGAGACTTGAACCCAGGCCTGCAATGTGATTTTGAAACATCCGAGACCTTGACTTCAATATGCTCCTTCAGGTGCTTGATATTCAGTGGCCCAATCTGTTATTTTTGATCAAGAGCAACTTTTCTTCCTTCCTTTTACAGTGTGAATATAAAAGCAACACTTTGATAAAGGTGGCAAATTACAAGAAATAATTCTGACTTACTAGAAAATCTTGCCTGGTACATGCATATGAAACCGATGGGTGGCTCAGGAACAGCTAGTGTTTTATTGCAAAATTGCAAAGCAGTTTGTGTCATGTGGTCCGCTCTTGTTTGAAAATTTTTACTGCATGTTTTCTTCATGCCAAGTTTGTAACCGGGTCTGTGAGGCATATTTGTGACTAAGATTTTATGAAAATAATATTCAAATGAACATCATTTGAAGTCCACAGAACATGTCATGTGATGACTTGGTATGATCATTTTATTATTGATTAATAAAAATGAAATAGCTTCATGTCAGCATTTCCAATTGGGAAAAATATGCATGAACATTTGTCACACTAGGGGTCTTTGGCTGGTAGGTGATGATGAGACATTAGAATCGAGCTAAATGTGCCTTCTTAACTTTTGATATTAGATAATACAGCTCCATGTTTCTGTGCTGTTTCACTTTCCCTCCCAAACGGTTAGACTATACAAGTGTTATCGCTATGTTTAAAACTTAGGTTTTTCTCACAATAACCCTGCTGCTTCAGGCACCTCCTGTGTGCATGCCCTCCAAACTGTCCGTTTTGAGTCTCTTGCAACAGCCATATGCTCCCCTGAAATATTCTGTTTTCCCCTTTTTTTTGTGCTAAGCACCTGAGACCCTGTTTGTTTCCTGTGGTGTTTTAGTGTCTGTCCTTGAGGCTGTTTCATTTTTGGCATATATGTCCATTTTCGCAAACTTTGTGAAACATTGGAGGCTTTTAGTTTTTCTGATTTAACTTTATAGTCAGCAAATCCATTTTACATGATCACAACCTTTTCGAGGAAAGTTATACAAATTCACTGCCTCTTGCTCTTCCATTGAACTGTTAATAGGGTTTTAATTGATTTGTGTGCCCAATTAATTATTGACTACTGGAGTGTTCAGTGCTTTATGAATTTATTAAATCATTGACGCTTGTTATTAATTTACTGATACTTGCTGCTCCTTTCAGCTTAAGGACTTGTTAGTGTACCTGCTGGTGTATCAGTTTGTTAATCTGTTCAGTCCTGCATTCAGACAGTCATTTGCTAGTGTCTACTGATGTATGAATGTTTAAATGCAAAGTGCCTGGCACTGTAGCTTATTAAGCAAAGGTCATCAATAATACTTCAATCACTTTGGTAGGTGGTTATACATGTTTTTGTTTTCTTTGTGATAAGTTTTCTTATTAATAAAATTGTTTATAATTTGTGCTGTTCAAATCATGCACTTAATTTTGAATCATTTTTACTGTAGCTGCCATTCTTTTGTAGATGGTTTTAGAGTGTGCCATTGTTCTTATTCAAAAACTGAAGGAACTGCAGATGCCGGAATCAGAAATAAAGACAGAAATTGCTGGAAAGGCTCAGCAAGTTTCACAGTAACTGTGGAGTTAATGTTAGTTTTTGCTGATTTTTTCCAGCAATTTCTTCTTATTGTTCTCTTTCTATTAGAGATTGTCTCAATCTAGTTTACTGTATAAGATGCTCACCATGTGGTCTCCTCCACACTGGAGACAGGAAGTGGAGACCAGACAATCGCTTTGCAGAACACCTGCTTTCTGTCCATCAAAATGAGCTTCTGTTTGGCTGGCACTTCAACACATACTAAGTTCCCTGGCCAACCTCTCTGTCTCAGGCACAAGCTGGAAGAATAGCACCTCATTTTCCACTTGGGTACTCTGTGGTTTTTTTGAATCAATGTCAAGTTCAACAATTATGGGGCTTGTACACCTTCTTCCATGTCATAGAACAGTACAGCCCAGTACAGGCTCTTCAGCCCTCAATGTTGTGCCAACCTTTTATCCTGCTCTAAAATGAGACTAAACTACGTACCCTTCATTGTACCATCTTCCATCTGCCTTTCCAAGAGTCGCTTAAATGTCCATAATGTATCTGACTCTACTACCACTGCTGACAGTGCATTCCACGCACCCACCACTCTCTGTGTAAAGAACCTACCTCTGCCATCTTCCCAAACCTTCCTCCAATCACCTTAAAATTATGTCCCCTCCTGATAGCCGTTTCTGCCCTGGGAAAAAGTCTCTGGCTATCCACTCTATCTATGTCCTTACCACAACTCCCATATACCAGGCCTTTTCATCATGGACTATCGTAAACAACCTATTGTCAGCCACTGATGGTCTCCATTTAGCAGCTATTTTATTCTTCTCGGGTGACTTTAATCCATTGCTTTATTTACCCAGCTGTTTTTTTTCTCTCTCTCTCTCTCTCTCTCGCTCTCTCAAATCTACATTTAGTAAGTGGCAATGAGTAACAGCTCAGCAGGAAATAGCAATTAAACCTTTCCCTCCCCCCCACTGGTCTCCATTCACCCCCTACCCCCCGCTCCAAATTCAGAATATATATATAAAAATCTTTTCCCAGCTGTAGTCAGTTCTGAAGGAGGATTACTCTACCCGAAATGTTAACTCTGCTTTCTCTGAACAGATTTTTTTAGATTACTTACAGTGTGGCTGCATTGTACCAATTTTTTTTTTCTAAATTTCAGCATCTGCAGTTCTTCGATTTTTTTCGTCTATTATTTATGTTTCTTTTCTATCAATTCTAACTTTGTAAGATAAACACAGATTGCGTTGTGTCTCATGGGCAATTGGTATACCTTAAAGCGATTACATCCATGCTCAGTTTTTTTCTGTTATGAGGGATAAAATAAGAATTGAGCATCAAGAAAACACCCAACTGGAGGCAAACTTTCACAGAGTGGTGGCACGTCCAAGCTTATTTGAATTGCATTTATGTCAGGGTTGCTTATCAATTTCTAAATGAAATTCTGTAATTTTTTTTGCAGTTAGAACTTCAATTTGTAAACCTATAAGTTATATTCTGAAAAAAATGATCTGAATTATGGCCCAGATTTTTACAGCATCATTTGTGAACATCAAGGTAAAGGTTTTCAGTGCATTGCAGATCTGAATTCCTTGTCCACAATGTCATGGGAGAACAAGTTGTTTAAAATGTTTCATGCATTCATAGAGGAGAGAGTATTGTCTCCGTAGAATTTCAAGGCTTGCATCGTAGCAGAAGGTCATTCAGCCCATCATGTCTATAAAGGCTGAAGAAGCATCATCCAGTTTATCCCACTTTCCAGCTCTTGGTTAGGTTACAGCATATTTCAGTGTCTGACATGTAAAAAGCACAATTGTGAGATGCTCTTCAGTGCATCGGTATGGACTTGATGGGCTGAATTGCCTGCTTCCACATTGCAAGGATTCTATGGTCTCCATACTGTTCTAACTTAATCACTTTTCAACTATATATCCAGTTAACTTTTGAAACCCCCTATGGAATCTACCTCACAGGCAGTGCATTCCAAATCCTATCAACTCTCTGACTGAAGATGTATCGCTGATAATCTTGAAATTGTGACCCCTAATTACTGATGTGTTCTAAGTGAGAAATCTTTTCTCCTTCCCTTTGATTCTTGTGTTAGTTTAATCACATGTCCTATGGTTGTTGATCTCTGCATTAGAAAAAACAGAGTCCTTAATCACTCTATCCAGACACGTTACAAAGTTAAAAATCACGCAACACCAGGTTATAGTCCAACAGGTTTATTTGGAAGCACTAGCTTTTGGAGCGCTGCTCCTTCATCAGGTGGTTGTGGAGTATAAGGTCATAAGACACAGAATTCGTAGCAAATGTTTACAGTGTGATACAACTGAAATTATGTATTGAAAAAGACCTGGATTGTTTGTTAAATCTCTCATCTTTTAGAATGAACATGTTGGTTTCAGTTCTTTCATATGTAAATCTCAGGACTTTTTAAAAGTTACATTCTCAAGCGAACTTGAACAATTGGTGTTATTCGGCCCAGATAATGCATTGAAGGTGTGAGGTGCCCTGTGTGAGACTGTCTGTGCTTCAATGTTCAGACTGATTCTAATCTAAAAAAATGGATTTACAGAATCTTACATTAATTCATGCAGTTTTTGAGCAAAATAAAATATAATTCTGCAAGTACAAATTCACTCCACAAACTTATATGTGCGCATGTGGGCGTGTGTGTGATGGTGATGGGGAGGGAGGTTATTAGTGTCTGTGTGAGAGTGTAAAGGGGTAAAGTCTCTGAGGGGTAAAGAGAGTGTAAAGTCTCTGAGAGGGTGAGTGTGTGGGAGTGGATGTGTGAGCGTATGAGAGAGGGTCTGCATGAGTGTATAGGGTCTCGTTACAATTAAACCTCCACTCAACCTCCACCACTTCAAAGAAAACAACTCAAGTTTATCCAATCTTTGGCCACAGCTAAACTTTTCCAGTTGAGTTCTGCAAGACATTTGTTTGGTAAAGTTTTCTGACTGCTGCATTGTAAAGTAGTTATCTATGCAATTTTGGTTGTTTGAGTGAAGTGACAATTACCTTTTGAGAAATCCTGTTTTAGTTTCTGCTGGTATGTTACAACTTTAGATCATCTCAGTCATCTCATTTCTTACTCCGTAATGTCTATTAGAACATACAAAACCTTGTAATCCCAGAGTTAATATTATCCTCTTGAACAGGTGGTAAAAGCTTGAATTTCCACTGCTGTCTTGAATCAGCTGTTTGGAGTTAGAATAGGTTTTCTTCACTTATAATATTCTTACCTAAGCTGATCATGTCATCCCAGTCCTGGAAGCAGATGAATTAAATTATTTTCTGTTAAAAGCGCTTGCAGTTGCAGTTATATCCTCCCCCTCCCATTTGGAACAAAATAGAAAGTATATTTCAAGTTTGCAGTGAAATAGTGAATGGTTTTCAAATACACTTGTTTATGGTTTTGCTAACAACCACAAGTAGTTCAAATCTCCTGCATAATTTATGTAACATAAGCAGAACAGACAAAAAAAGCGCACAAACATGGTAGGATAATAGATAGGGAACAGTTGGCAAAATTTACCTTTTGGATTTGAAAACAGTGTAAATTACTCAATTTCAACCGAGTATAAGTTTAAGGTGGAAGATAAAATGGAGCATTGAATTAATAAATGCTGTCTTGTTAAGCAGAAGCTTGATAGAGCCATACTGATGGAATCATACCTTACAATATCCCATACGCCACCATCACCATCCCTGGATATCTCCTTCCCACCAGCCAGACACTTCCAGTAGTCATGGTGGCACAGTGGTGTATAGTCAGGAAGGAGTTGCCCTGGGAGTCTGGTCAGCATGAAGTCTCATGTCATGAGGAGAATTATGGGCAAGGAAACTTCTTGCTAATTACCAAGTTCCATCCTCTGTTGTTTATCGGACCTTGCTGAGTCTAATTTGTTTGCCATATTGACCTCAGCAATGACATTCACACTTCAAATGTAGTTGGTCATGAAACACTGAGTGATGAGGTGATTTGAGTTATATATCTCCATGTGTATACAAGTTGTTTCTTTGCTTGTCTCACTCAGGGGCTCCATGACCTTTTCATTTTATTCCCTTCTCCAACTTACATTAAAAAACCTACACAGTCCATGCAGAAAATTAAATATGTTTGCTGTATAAAAGGTAATTGTGCATTCCGCATATAATTATATTTGTTTTACTTGATGTGAAATTTATTTCTGCTGTGGAGTAATTGTACTGCCAAGTTGTGGAGCAATCTTTGACATGCACATGTGCGTAGCACCACCTAGGAAGCCCTACCGAATGAATCAAGCCAAATCAAATTATTTCACTCCTGAACAGAGCAGATACCATCAAAACAAAATATTCTATTTGACTGGGTTTTGGTTAAGGTCTTCAAATTCTCATATTTTGACAGTCCATGATGTTGGAGTTTTGATCTTGTTTATAACAGAAGAAAGGCAGGTAGCGAGGTGGAGAGTAAATTTTGAGTTTTAACTGAAAATATTTTCAATGATCACAGAGTGGAAGTTGAAATTTATCAATCAAGTCAACAATATTGTAAAAACATAGAATAAAGAACTGCAGATGCTGCAGATCTGAAACAAATACAAAAATTGCTGGTGAAACTCAGCGGATCTGGCAGCATCTGTGAGGGAAAACAAAGTTAGTGTTTCGAATATGGTGACTCCTCTTCAGGATATTGCAAGTCCTTTGAGAGGCAGATTTGGTTAAGAAATAGGTATAGAACATAGAACATTGTAGTGCAGTACAGGCCCTTCGGCCCTCGATGTTGCACCAACCTGTGAAACCAGTCTGAAGCCCTTCTAACCTACACTATTCCATTTTCATCCATATGTCTATCCAATGATTATTTAAATGCCCTTAAAGTTGGCGAGTCTGCTACTGTTCCAGGCAGTGTGTTCCACACCCCTACTACTCTGAGTAAAGAAACTACCTCTGACATCCGTCCTCTATCTATCACTCCTCAATTTAAAGCTATGTCCCCTCGTGCTAGCCATCACTACCTGAGGAAAAAGGCTCTCACTGTCCACCCTATCTAACCCTCTGATTATCTTACATAGCTCAATTAAGTCACTTCTCAACCTTCTTCTCTCTAATTAAAACAGCCTCAAGTCTCTCAGCCTTTCCTCATAAGACCTTCCCTCCATACCAGGCAACATCCTCGTAAATCTCCCCTGAACCCTTTGCAAAGCTTCCACATCCTTCCACTAATCCGGCATGGTGGCTCAGTGGTTAGCACTGCTTCCTTGCACTATCAGGGACCTGGGTTCGATTCCAGACTTGGGCGACTGTCTGTGGGGAGTTTGTACATTATCCCTGTATCTGAGTGGGTTTCCTCTGGGTGTTCTAGTTTCTGCCCACAATCCAAAGATTGCAATGCAAGTTAGGTGAATTGGCCATGCTAAATTGCCCAAAGTGTTCAGGGATGTATAGGCTATGTGCATTAGGCAGGGTAAATATAGTGCAGAGAAATGGGTCTGGATTGGTTACTCTTTGGCGATTTGGTGTGGACTTGTTGGGCAGAAGGGGCTGTAAGGATTCTAATTCTAATTCTAATTCTAATGCAGTGACCAGAACTGTACGCAATACTCCAAGTTTTGTACAGCTGCAACATGACATCATGGCTCTGAACCTCAATCTCTCTGCCAATGAAAGCAACATGCTATATGCCTTCTTAACCACCCTATCAACAGTGTGGCAACTTTCAGGGATCAATGTACATGGACACTGAGATCTCTCTGTTCATCTATACTCCCAAGAATCTTGCCATTAATCCAGTACTCTGCATTCCTGTTAATCCTTCCAAAGTGAATCACCTCACACTTTTCTGCATTAAACTTCATTTGCCATCTCTTAGCCCAGCTCTTAGCCCAGCTCTGCAGCTTATCTATGTTCCTCTCTAATCTACAGCATCCTTCGGTACGATCTACAATTCTACCGACCTTAGTGTCATCCACAAATTTACTAACTCATCCTTTTATGCCTTAATTTAGGTCATTTATAAAAATGACAAACAGCAGTGGCCCCACAACAGATCCTCATGGTACACCACTAGACTCTGTGCCCCATTGCTTACCCCCTGGTAAGTTCCCCATCTCAACAGTATCCAAAATGGTATACTTGTTATTGAGGGGAAAGGCCACGGGGATCCCTGCATGCCTGCTGGTTCCCTTTCCGTCCCCTGATGGTAACCCATTTATGTTCTTCTTGTACCTGAGCTGTGATTACCTCCCTGTAACTCCTCTCAACAACCCTTGCACTTCCTGAATGATCTGGAGTTCATCCAGCTCCAGCTCCCTAACTTGGTTTTCGAAGAGCTGGAGTTGGGTGCGCTTCCGGCAGATGTGGTCAGCAGGGACACTAGAGGTGACCTTTACCTCCCATATTCTGTAGGGGGAACATTCAACTGCCCTAACCTCCATTCCCATTATTCTAAATTCCCAACGAAACTACTGAAAATAAAAAAAATCAAATCTAATCACCTTACCAATCTGGTGCATGGAATTTTTTTTTTGTGTGGTTAGAGGAGGAGGTTGGGTGGGATACACTACCCGAGCCGTGTTTCGGGTAAAGCAATCGCCCCAATATATAACGTGATTTACCCAGCAATCCCACGTCTGCTTATGCTTAGTGTGCGCTCCGCCTATACACGAGGTAAGTTTTTATACTTGAAATTTACCTTCCTGTCAGGCCCCGGTCCTCGCTGTCACTCCTCCCACTGCAACTGCTGCCGAAAAAATGAAGAACCCTGAACAGACGAGGTAAATTTTTATACTTTATGCGTAACTCTGTAGCTTTTCATTTTAATGCTATTTAATGTTTTCCCTTTCATTCTAATTTTACTGTAACTTCATATCCTGTGAAAATTTGCAAAAAACATCCATGCAAGCACTCGCCTACTTCAGTGCTTTTAAGGAGTAAAGGATTGTGTCTGGTTAATAACATCTTTCAATCATGAATTTGTGACTCTTTCAATCGTGTTTTTCTAGCCAAAGTGTCGCCTTTATAATTTGATCATAATGGACCAGATCTCAGTGAATAGATCAGAGACAGGAGCTAATGTCTTTTCTCATTTGTAAATATGACAGGAGTGGCAAATAACACAAAGAGAATAATCTGCCAAAGTTTTTATTAGCAATTTGCTTCTGTTCTTGGATGTATCTGTTATTAAAATAGTCTCATGCGTATGTTTGCCAGTAATTGGTGCACTCTGTTTCTTTTTTCCCCCGAAATATAATTGCAGCCTTTTCCAAATGATTACAACAGATGAAAAGGGAGCAATCAAATAAATTCATAATTTGAGTCATTAGTTCGTAATATGTTTCACTGTTTTCTTGATATCTACAAATCTTGGCTAGAAACACAGACGTAATTCTGTTACGAGAAGAGATAAATGGGCAAAATCGACTCTGAAAGCATATATTACTTATGACGTAGCCTCTTTCCACAAAGGCTTCAGGGTACGATTGCTGTGACAAACCCCAAATGAGCGGACTTTCACCCACACGACTTTGATACTTTTTAAAGAAATGTTCTCAGCTGATCAGATGAACAAATGGAATTCAATCCAGATAAATATGATGTGATGATCTTGGGCAGGGCAAGGGTGTTCATGATGAACAGTCGGACTTTGCGAAGCACCAAGAGACCTTGGTGTGCATGCAGACTGGTCCCTTAAGGCGTCAGGTAGATAAAGTGGTTAAATAAGATACTTGCCATTATGAATTGAGGCACAGAGTTTCAGAATTGGGAGGTTATGCTGGAACTATACAAATCATTGGGTAGGCCACGCAGTATTGTGTGCAGTTCTGGAATCCACAATATAGGATGGACATGTTCGCACCAGCGAGAGTGCAGAGGCAACTTACCAGGATGTTGCCTGGGCTACAGAGTTTCAGTTATGAAGAGAGAATGGATAGATTGGGGTTCTTTTCCTTAGAAGGGATGTGATTGAGATGTATAAAATCACAAGGGGCATAGATAGGGTAAACAGGTAGAAACTTCCCTCCTTGATGGAAGGATCAATGACCGGGCATGTAGATTTAGGGCAAGAGGCAGGAGGTTCCGAGGAGGTGTGAGGAAATTTATTTTTTACCCAGAGGGTAGTGGAAATCTGGAATTCACTGCCTGTGATGGTGGTAGAAGCAGAAATATTCAGAAGATTTAACAAGTATTTAGATGTACATTTGCGATGTTAAGGCACACAAAGCAATGGGCCCAGTGTTTAAAGACGAGATTATAATAGGTTGTTTTTGAGAGGCATGGGTGAAGGGTCTTTTACTGTGGCGTAGATCTGTGTGATTCTACTTCAGACTTGATTTATAATGAACTAATGAGATAACTGCTAAAAGTTGTCAGATAAATATTTGTATATGTAAACCATATCTGGAACCCTGATATTAACACTTCCTTGAGCCCCATCAGCATACCTTGTATCACCTTTTAGGTCATGTCCGGCCAGCATCAGTTGTCTCGACCGCACAGTGTCCCATTAGCAGCTCTGATCAGTCTTCTATCGGGGCAGACTGCAGACAGCATTACATAGAATTTACAGTACAGAGACAGTCTGTTCAGCCCAGCTGGTCTGTGTTTATGCTGCACACATGTCTCCATCTAACTTACTTCATCATACACCATTATCAAATTCTTTACTCATTTAATGTACTTTTTCTTCTACTCCACTGTGTCCTACAGGTTCCTTGGTATAGTATTTCTTTTCTTCCTCAGCCATGATTACAAAATCTTCCTTTCTACTTGGAGGTTGCGTAATTGGTGGTGATGTGATTTATTTTTGAATAAATCATTACAAACAGCTTCTGTCATCTTCCCAAGGAGTCACTTCCACAGATTGACTCCTCAAAATATTATTTGCGCAGCTAAATTTAAATTTACCCTGTTTCAGCTCGAGTCATCCTCTGGTTTCATCATTCTGGACAAGGTGAAATAACTGTCATTATCAACATTATCTAGTCCGTGTAGTGCTCCAATTGATTACACTTCTCATATCTCATAAAAATATTCCCAATTTGCATAAGCACTCCTCTTAATTTCTTCTGTATTCTTTCAATAGCTGCTTGGTCTTTTTTTTAGCTGGCTTCCTTTCCATTCTGGTTGTATTGCCACTGTGGCAGTACTTAGGTCCAGGGGACAAAGTATGTGTCCTACCAGTATCATAATATGGAGGTGTCGGTGTTGGACTGGGGTGGACAACTCTGCCAGTATCAGTCATTTCTCCGTCAGCATATCCCTCAGGTACCTCCGACTTGTCCTCAATGGCACTTCCAAATCTGCTTTTGCAGCAGTCCCTTTTGTTTATTTTAGTGAGTTTGTGATCACAATTACCTTGTCTGAGCAGTCAAAGATTTGTAGCAATTTTGTGATCGATAACTAAGTTTGTGAAGAAGCACCAGTTTAAATATGGTGCATTAGTTAATTAGATCAAGAAAGTACACAACTGTGGCAATTGGAGATGTTTATCGATTTAAACAGGCTGTCAGCATGGAATATGTTAGTTGCCTTAATATGGTAGAGGCAGTATCTTGCTCTCCAGCCAAGGTTTGGGGAACTCTTCCTTGGGTCTTCGTATCTTCTGGTTTGTCTTCTAGTGAAGATTGTTCTCTGAGCATCTCCTGATGAGAACTGCTCTCTCAGGAGCATCCATTAGAACTCCCTTCTGCCGTGGGCACTACTTATATCGTATTTCTAGAAGTAGACTGTTTTCCCTCTGTTAGTCAGTTGTTTGAATCCTTTTGGCAACTGGCCATGGGACACTACATATGATGTTGAATGAGATCTTGACCCTCTGCCCACCTTCTGCTGAGCATTATAGAGTCATAGAGATGTGCAGCATGGAAACAGATCCTTTGGTCCAACCCGTCCATGCCGACCAGATATCCCAACCCAATCTAGTCCCACCTACCAGCACCATATCCCTCCAAACCCTTCCCATTCATATAGCCAGCCAAATGCCTCTTACATGTTGCAATTGTACCAGCCTCCACCACTTCCTCTGGCAGCTCATTCCATACACGTGACACCCTCTGCGTCGAAACGTTGCCCCTTAGGTCTCTTTTATATCTTTCCCCTCTCATCCTAAACCTATGTCGTCTAGTTCTGGACTTCCCGACCCCAGGGAAAAGACTTTGTCTATTTATCCTATCCATGCCCCTCCTAATTTTGTAAACCTCTATAAGGTCACCCCTCAGCCTCCGACGCTCCAAGGAAAACAGCCATAGCCTGTTCACCCTCTCCCTATAGCTCAAATCCTCCAACCCTGGCAACATCCTTGTCAATCTTTTCTGAACCCTTTCAAGTTTCACAACACCTTTCCGATAGGAAGGAGACCAGAATTGCACGCAATATTCCAACAGTGGCCTAACCAATGTCCTGTACAGCCGCAACATGACCCCCCAACTCCTGTACTCAATACTCATTCTTTCTGAGACCAAATATTCCTTATTTTCAAAAACGATACACTGATGATAATGTGCATTTGGCACCAGATAAATTGTTTTCAACAGTTCAATGTACATCATGACCTCTGTGTGCAAGAGGTTTGGAAAGTTCATTTATGTTGTTAAATGAAATTTCATGCTTCACAGTAAATGCTAGGTAAATTTTTGAGTTGTTAAAAAACCCCGATTTCCAACACTCTAACCAGATGTCTTTAAAATCTCTTTTAAGTCATAATTGTTCATCTGTCTTGGCCTTTATTATTTGGCCTACCTCATTTTAACCTAGAAAACCTTGCATATTCTATGCCATTGAAAATTGTTGTCAAAAGTGAAGAGCTGAGCACATAGAGATAGATAGATTGCTGATAGAAATGGCAATTTTTCTTTATCTTATGCGAGGTTAACTCTCTGAACTTCAGGTAACAGGAGTAAAAACTGTTGCTGTTCACCCATCTGTTGTTGCCCCTAGGTCATTTCTGACCTTTTTGTGCTTGGTTGCATTGTTATCATGCTTTGACTAAAATTTGGTTATTGAGCAGCAGCAGTTGTCCATAAATAAAGCTTCCCCACCTGACTGTTTCATCACTTGCCCATGGTGGCATGTTGCCTTTATCACTGACTCACAACTTTGTACCTCTCCAACTCCTCTGACGTTTTCCCACTTATGACCAGTCTTACATCTTTAAAATAAATGTTAATTAGTATTCCACCAACCTCTGTCCTGTTTTACTGCTCTTGATTTTGTCCCTCAGCCTCTGCACTGAGTCACTCCTCAGTCTCAGTATTTTATTCTCGAGCTGAGTTCAGCTTGCATTACATTTAATGTTTCACTGTTTCTAGTCAAATTTAAATCCCTGCAGCACCATCCGCAGTAGTGGTTTCTCTCCCTGTGTTACTAGTTCAAATAAAG
Source organism: Chiloscyllium plagiosum (assembly GCF_004010195.1). Taxonomy (NCBI): domain Eukaryota; kingdom Metazoa; phylum Chordata; class Chondrichthyes; order Orectolobiformes; family Hemiscylliidae; genus Chiloscyllium; species Chiloscyllium plagiosum. The sequence goes on along the minus strand of NC_057716.1, from coordinate 117,288,241 downwards.
ACAAGTTTTTGTTTTTTTGGGGGGGCGGAGTAATTGAGAGAGTTTGGGGGTGGAAGTGGTTGCACAAGTGCGTGTCACGTCCAAGATTGTAACTTGTCATTCGCATTGAGCTTTTGTTCAGTACAGCAAGGGGTAGAACATGTTGCTGTTCCGTGACTTAGCTTTTGGCATGGTGGCTCAGTGGTTAGCATTGCTGCCTCACAGCGCCAGGGACCTGGGGTTGATTCCTGCCTTGGGCGACTGTGCAAACTCCACACAGACATTCTCCCCGTGTCTGCGTGGGTTTCCTTTGGGTGCTCCGGTTTCCTCCCTCAGTCCAAAAGATGTGCAGGTCAGGTGAACTGGCCATGCTAAATTGCCCATAGTGTGAGGTGCTTTAGTCGGAGGGAAATGGGTCTGGGTGGGTTACTGTTCGGAGGACTTGTTGGGCCGAGGGGACTGTTTCCATATTGTAGGTAATCTAATCTAATCTAATCTTTTATTGTGAAAAGCACATTTAAGGGTGACTGTGAATGTAGGACCTACTAAAAAGCAATGAAACATCAAACCCACAATGAGACTTGAGCAATCTTTCTCCACATGATAAAGTTCTTACTGTGTATTAATGGCGTGAGTGCATGGAAGGTTTAACAAGAAATAGGAATAAAATGATCACCTATATTATTATTTATTACTGTATACACTTTTTTGTCACTTTGTGTTGTATTTACACCATGTGCTTTTAAAACTTAATTTAGTAATACTTAAATTATATTATTGTTAAAGATTAATAATATCTTGCTTGCTTGTGCTGAGATGGGAAGCAGGGAGGAAGACTAACGTCAGAATCCAAATGCCAGACTCTTGTCTAACCTCATTAAATGAACATGTCCAGAAATGTAGAGCAGGTGTTCAACAAACAGCCAGTTCCAAATGAAATTACAGAACGATAAGATCATTGCGGGGAGATAAAAACTGAAGCATTTTTGGATAAACTTTAAAATGCCCAAATGAGATTGCGTTCTGCACAGTCACATGAATACTCAGTGTCAGTGAAGGTCCAGAGTTTGTCATGTTCCTGGCTCCCTCCTCAAACAAGAAGTGTTTGAATAGTTTTAATTGTGTTCCCATAATCCCATTCTAACTAAATCCTTGCTATCCATGTGGTGATATTCTTCAAAATATCCACGTTTGTGACACCAGTCAAGGCTTTTTTGTACAGCACATGGCAACACAGCCAACCCTAATTGTTGCACAAGGTTGAAAGAAGCTGAAAGTGGTATCAGTTGGGAAGCTTCAATGAAGTAAGATGGAGAAGAATTTGAACATGTTTTGGATTGGAACGTTTGGATATGGAGTGTTCATCTGAGAAATCAAGCCTTGGAGAGAGAACCTCAGAGAAAGGAGGAGACAGGAGTGAGCAAGCTGAAGGTGTTTTATTGGTACGTGTCTCTCGTTTATATGCAGGTTTGTGTGATATGTTATTGCCTCCTTTGTTAACTTCATGGAATCACTGCAAAATTAACTTCTGAAGCAGAAGCCTAATTTGCAGCCCAAGAATTGCATAGAATCTCCTGGTAATAAAACTTTGAAAGGCTATATGACTCAGTCCCATTGATGTTTAAGTTTCCTACCCAGTGGTTTGAACTGAAAGACTGCTGTCAGTTGAACAGTTGGAAAGGACTGTTTTTAGTGCTTGTTTCTGAATGTGTGCTTAAGTTAAAGCTCTCTTGATAAATTATAATTCTCTTAGTATCACAGTTTTCTAATATAGAATTAATCTGGTTCAGTCCATCCACAGTAGTTAGGTTAATCTGGAAAGTATAATAAATACATGAGGGACATTTAAGCAACTCTTGGATAGGCACATGGATGATAGTAAAATGTAGGGAATGTAGGTTAGTTTGACCTTAGAGTAGGATAAAAGGTCATCACAACAATTGAGGGCTGAAGGGCCTGTATCGAGCTGTACTGTTCTATATTCTAGCCAGGACAACAGGTATGGTAATTTTGTACAAAGTGTTGTTTAGACCACAGTTAAATTATTGCAGATTAGAAACTTCTCTTCATCCTTTTTCACTATATTTCTTTAAAATCCTCCACAAAATCACCCCTTTGACCAAGCTTCTGGTCAGCCCGCCCAACCCATTCCTTTCCAGGTTGCAGCCCATACTTTTGGTTTCAGGTTTGATATTGATTTATGAAGTGAGTTGGGAAACTTTTCTCCATCAAAGGAAGAAAGAAACAAATTTACATGTTGCCTTTCACACCCTTGATCTGTTGAAATGCACATTGCAGTCAGTTATGTACTTTTTGAAGTGTAATCATTGTAAGACAAAACACAGAAGCCAACTTAGGTAAAAAATCATCCAGTTCCCCAGTCTTGTGATGTTGGTTAATGGCCAGGGTGCTGGAGAAGTCCACAAAAATTCTATCAGAAAATAAGAAATAGAAGCAAGAGCAGGTAATTTAGCCCTTTGCATCTGTCCTGCCATTCACTCATATCATGGCAACTTCAACACCAATTTCCTGGCTATGCCCTTATCCCTTGATGCGTTTAATACTTGGAAATCTGTTGAATCATAGAATTACACAGTACAAAAGAGGTCCTTCACTCCATCGGGTCTGTACCAATGAAAATACACTACTATCTACACCAATCCATTTACCCACATTTGGCCAATGCCTTGTGACATTTCTAATGCTCCAAGTACTTTTAAAGGTTGAGGTTTCGACCTCAAACACTTTCAAGGCGGGGGTAGCCATGGGCACCCGTATGGGCCCCAGCTATGCATGTCTCTTTGTCGGCTTTGTAGAACAGTCCATCTTCCGTAGTTACACCGGCAACACTCCCCACCTCTTCCTCCGCTACATTGATGACTGCATCGGCTCCACCTCGTGCTCCCACGAGGAGGTTGAGCAGTTCATCAACTTCACCAACACATTCCACCCTGACCTTAAATTCACCTGGACCATCTCTGACACCTCCCTCCCCTTCCTGGACCTCTCCATTAATGACGACTGACTTGATACTGATATTTTTTACAAACCCACCGACTCCCACAGCTACCTGGATTACACTTCTTCCCACTCTACCTCCTGCAAAAATGCCATCTCATATTCCCAATTCCTCCGCCTTCACCGTATCTGCTCCCAGAAGGACCTGTTCCACCACAGAACACATCAGATGGCCTCCTTCTTCAGAGACCGCAATTTCCCTTCCTCAGTAGTTGAAGATGCCCTCCAACCCATCTCATCCACATCCTGCACCTCTGCCCTCAAACCCCACCCTCCAACCGTAACAAGGACAGAGCCCCCCTGGTGCTCACCTTCCACCCCACCAACCTTCGCATAAACCGCATCATCTGCCGACACCTCCAAATGGACCCCACCACCAGAGATATATTTCCCTCCCCACCCATTTCCGCTTTCCACAAAGACCATTCTCTCCGTGACTACCTGGTCAGGTCCGTGACCCCCAACAACCCACCCTCCTGTCGTGGCACCCTCCCCTGCCACTGCAGGAATTGCAAAACCTGTGCCCACACCATCTCCCTCACCTCCATCCAAGGCCCTAAAGGAGCCTTCCACATCCACCAATGTCATTTATTGTATCCATTGCTCCCGATGTGGTCACCTCTACATTGGGGAGACTGGACACCTCTTCGCAGAGCGCTTTAGGGAACATCTCTGGGACGCATGCACCAATCAATCCCACCGCCTGTGGCCCAACATTTCAATTCCCCCCTCCCACTCTGCCAAGGACATATAGGTCCTGGGCTGCCTCCACCGCCGCTCCCTCACCACCCGATGCCTGGAGGAAGAATGCCTCATCTTCTGCCTCGGAACACTTCAACCCCAATGTGGGCATCAATGTGGACTTCACCAGTTTCCTCATATCCCCTCCCCCCACCTTACCCCTGTTCCAACCTTCCAGCTCAGCACTGTCCTAATGACCTGTCCTACCTGCCAGAAGGGCTTTTGCCCGAAACGTCTACTTTCCTGCTCCTCGGATGCTGCCTGAACTGCTGTGCTTTTCCAGCACCTCTCCAATTTAAACTTTCAAGGCAGAGCATGCCAAAACACCACCACCCTCTGGGTGTGAAAACATTTCCTCAAAGCCCCTCTAAAGATCTTGCCTTTAATTTTACAATTATGCCCCCTTGTATTACCCTTTGAGTAGGGGAACAGCTGCTTTCTATTCATTGTGCTCCTCATAATCTTATATAACTGCTATCAGGTTTCCCCCAACCTTTTCTCCTCCAAAGAAAACAATCCCACCTTATCCAGCCTGTCTTCATAGCTGAAATGCTCCATCTCAGGCAACCTCCTGGTGAATGTCCTTTGTGCTCCCGCAGTGTAATTCCATTCTTCTGATAGTGTTGTAACCAGAACTAGACAGAGTAGTCCAGCTGTGGCCTGACCTCAGTTCTATACAGCTCCAGCGTGACCTCCCTGCTTTTATAATCTAGGCTTTGACTTATACAGGCAAGCCTCCCGTATGCCTTCTTACTTATCCTATTAATCTGTCCTGCTACCTTCAGGAAGCTGTGCAGAAACAGCCCAAGATCCCATTGTTCCTCTGAACTTCCAGGTACCTTTCCATCCATTGAGTACTCCCATGTCTTGTTGCTTCTTCCAAAGTGCATCACCTCACACTTCTCAGGATTAAATTCCATCTGACTCTGATGTGCCATTCTGTTTGTGTCCTTCTGTAATCTCATCCCTTTCTTCTCACTGTTATAACCACCTAGCCAATTAGACAGGTTGAATATCAAGCATTGATCGCAACTTGAACGTATGCTGAATAACTGAACCTTCATAGACTCCTGGGATAGAGAATTCCAAAGATTCTTATCTTCTCATTTTAGTGTTAAATAGTCTGCCCCTTATTCTGAGACTGTGACTCGTGATTCTTGAAACTCCTGCCTCATAAAGTCACGGAAAATCCTTCCTCCATCTGCCCTATCCATCCTTATTAAAAATGAGATCACCTCTCATTCTTCTAAACCCCAGCAAATTTAATCTTTGATAACAGAAAAATCCTTCTATTCCATAAAGAATCTTCATTGCACTCTCTCAATGGCTAGGATATCATTCCTTTTGTAAGGAGATCAAAACTGCACACAATAGTGTGATCTCGCCAAGGCTGTCTATAACCTTTACTGCTGTACCTAAATCCTCTCATAATAGAGGTTAAAATAGCATTTGACTGGTTTTAATTGCTTTCTATACTTAGAGCTTGTATTTTGTGACACAAAGACAAAACATTCCAAGTCCCTTTTGAAGTGCACCACTTCTCAGCTTTCACCTTAATGAAAAACTCTATTTCTGTTATTCCTACCGAAGTGGATAACCTCACATCTTTACCCATTGTATTTCGGGCCATATAAAATTTTGAAAAATGTAACTTAATACTTGCGCATTCGGTTTCTGTCCTACCTGTCTGTGCAAATTCTTTAATGTGATTAGCTGCTGGGATATGAAATTATCATATGCTCTTACTTCACTAGTGACTGCAAAATCCAGGTCAGTGCATCAAAAAGCTGGGCATTACCTGGCTGCCTTACTGCCAAGGACTTTACAGCCAAGCAAGATCCAACTTGGCTCCAGCATCAGACATTCAGCCACTGTTGGAGTCTGAGCCCTGTTGGACATAGAACGTACAGAACAGGAGCAATGGGATCTTGGGCTGCTTCTGCACAGATTCCTGAAGGTAGCAGGGCAGGTTAATAGGATAAGTAAGAAGGCATACGGGAGGCTTGCCTGTATAAGTCAAAGCCTAGATTATAAAAGCAGGGAGGTCACGCTGGAGCTGTATAGAACTTAGCTCAGGCCATAGCTGGAGTACTGTGTATAGTCTGCTGACCGTGATACCATTTTAAATCAATCTCATCTGCCAGCACATGGTCCATAACCCTCTACTATCTGCATGTTCATGGTCTGTTTAAACACCTCTTAAATATTGCTATTATATTTGCTTCTTCCACCCCCCCGGCAGTGCATTCCAGACACCCCGAACCCTTTGTGTAAAAAAACAAAAGCTTGCATCACCCATCTCCTTTAAACATCCCCCTCCCACCCTAAATAGTTTGCCCCCTCAGTTTTGACATTTCACTCTGGAGGAAAAAGACTTTGTCTATCCACCCTATTCATCTCTCATTTTATCCCTGTCTTTGTTAGCCAAAGATCTACAGGTAAACTGTACTGCCACTGTTTCAATGTTGGCTGGCGAACAGATTTTAATATTGAGAGACACAGTCTTTATAGGTTACTGGTACACCTTGTTCTATTGACAACTGGAGGTCGAGGTTTTAACCTGGGTAATGGGTGACAATATGGGGGCTTATGAATTGGCTTGTAAACTGAAGCTCGATAGTCACAACTATTCCTTGTCACCACTTTGATTGGGACAACACACACATCTTCGGACAGACAAAACAAAGATGCGCACGAGAATTCCCAATGGCCTGGCATTCAAACCAGAACTCTATCAATAAACACATCAATTCAGATCCTGCCTACCTTCCCTTGAGAAAAAACGAACCAGAAGTGACATCACCCACCTTAAGAAACCAAGACCAATAAATAGAGAGGTGAAAGGATAAAATTGAAGAAACCTTAAAAAGAAAATGAGGTGTTTTTGTTTGGTGTGGTTTGGTGTACTTTTCACTGAATTTCATAAGCACCAATGATGTTACTGAATTAAAGCTGGTCTATTAAGCTAATGTCTCTCAAATTATGTTGATTTAACAGAATTCTATGTACTGCTCCATTATGTTCTTTCTCTGCTGTGCAGAATATTAGTGATTTTTGTGAAGATTTGTAGCTCAGGTTAATGATAAGTGTGTCAGTTAGCTTGCTGAGTTGGAAGGTTTGTTTTCATACTTGATCATACGAGGTAACATCATCAATGAGACTCTCCAGTGAAGCGCTGGTGGGATGTCCCCCTCTCTATTAATTGGTCTTGGTTTCTGAAGGTGGGTGATGTCATTTCTGGTTCTTTTTTTTTCAAGGGAAGGTTGGCAGGATCTGAATTGATGTGTTTATTGATGGAGTTCTGGTTTGAATGCCAGGCCACTGGGAATTCTTGTGCGCATCTTTGTTTTTTGCCTGTCTGAAGATGTGTGTTGTCCCAGTCAAAGTGGTGTCCTTCTTTGTCTGTATGAAAACTAGTGATAATGGGTTGTGTCTTTTGGTGGCTAGTAGATATTCATGTCACCTGGTGACAAGTTTCCTGCCTGTCTGTCTGATGTAATGCTTTTTACAGTTCTTGCATGGTATCTTGTAAATGACAATAGATTTGCTGGTAGTATCTAATAGATCCTTTTAGTTTCATTAGTCGCTGTTTAAGCGTGTTGGTTGGTTTGTGGGCTACCATGATGCCAAGTGGTCTGAGTAGTCTGGAAATAATTTCTGATATGTCTTTAAAGTAAGGAAATGTGGCTATATTATATGGTTGCGTTGTGTCTGCTTGTTTGGGTTTGTTTCTGAGAAATCGGTGGATTGTGTTTATTGGGTATCCGTTTTTCTTGAAAACATTGTATAGATATTTTTCTTCTGCTGTTTGTGGTTCTTGGGTGCTGCAGTGTGGCATAACTTATTGAAATAATAGGAGAAAGTGAGGACTGCAGATGCTGGAGATCAGAGCTGAAAAATGTGTTGCTGGAAAAGCACAGCAGGTCAGGCAGCATCCAAGGAGCAGGAGAATCGATGTTTCAGGGCGGAAGATGAGGCGCTCTTCCTCCAGGCATTGTGTTGCCATGGTCTGGCGATGGAGGAGGCCAAGGACCTGCCTGAATTTGCTTGTAAACTGAAGCTGGATAGTCACAACTAATGTCCTTGGCGGAGTGGGAGGGGGAGTTAAAGTGTTCAACCACAGGGCTGTTGGGTTGGTTGGTGCGGGTGTCCCAGAAGTGTTCTGTGAAACGTCGATTCTCCTGCTCCTTGGATGCTGCCAGACCTGCTGTGCTTTTCCAGCAACACATTTTTCAGCTCTTATTGAAATAATGTCTTGATGCAGCTCTGTTTGTGTGTGTTGGGATGATTGCTTCTGAAGTAAAGAGTTTGGTCTGTGTTTGGTGCTTTTCTGTAGGCGCTGGCTGGTTTGAAGCTCTCCATTAACTGTACGTTCAACTGTCACATCTAGGAATGAGAGTCTGTTGTTGTTCTCCTCCTCTTTTGTGAATTTTATGTCTGTCAGGATATTGTTGATGGTGTTGTATGATTCCTCTAATTTGTTCCATTTTGTGATGACAAAGATGTCATTCACGTAGCGGACCCAAAGTTTGGGTTGGATTGATGGGAGGGCAGCTTGTTCAAGTCTCTGCAATACATGACCCATTATCACTAGTTTTCATACATACTGGTGTGTTACCTAGTCATGGTGACAAAACGTCTGAAAACAAACCTTGCAGCTCAGCCAGCTCACTTCGATACTTTGCAGAATATTCTGAAGGAGGAGGAGCAATATGTGAATTGTCCACCATGCATCCGATGAAGTCATTGGCTTTCTTTTTGTGCTATAGTGATTCTTTGATCCCAGTTCTGGCCTGTTGTGCGTCCCTAATTTGTTTTACTTCATCTTTGGCAGCTTTGCCTTCAGTTACTTTACCTAAACTCTGGACTATCCCCTGATCGTCCTCCTGTTTAATGCTTTTTAATACCCACATCTTTGACAAAGCCTTTTTGTTCCTATCCCAATATCATGTCACTCAGTATAAAATATAGTTTCCTTATGCTTCAGTGAAACATGTTAGGATGTTTTATCACATCAAAGGTGCCGTAATTGCATTGTGCTGCAGTTTGGAAAGCAGACCTGTCTCCCCAACACTATAGAATGCATAGTAACATAATTGGCATATGTAGTTCATTAATTTCATTCCTCTTTGAATTCTCTGCTAGAAGGGCCTTAATCAGAACCTTGGTAGAACAATTTTTTGCAAGTTTCTGAATACACAACAAATTGTTTAGACGAAAGAAAAACTGGGACAGGAACTGCTAGCTATTGTCAAGTGTGGGTAGGATAGAGGAATGCACATTGCAGGGTTGATTTTATTAAAAATAACTAGCATTGTCAGCTTACAAAATGACTTAAGGTGTTTTATCAGCTTTAGTACTCACTGAATAGTGATCTCTATTTCCTGGAATCATTCTGTGCGTGGTAATAATAACAAATCCAATACCACAGTGCTGCCAAAATACAGGAAATCTGGGCAGAGAGTTGGTTTTAAATATAGATTTCACCTGAAGGGACACAGCTGCTAAAATGGAAGAGGGTGGGGCTAAGGGGTGAGGAAAGGGGGTAGAAAGGGGTTTTTGCTTTGCCCAGTGTATGGATTTGTTCTCCTAAACTGATACTGGGTAATATTTTCTCTTAAGGCAGATGGACTATTCCTAAGCTTGGCTTGTAGAATTATGCACAGCTCTGTGAATATGTAAGAAGAAGGAATTTGAGGGATATGGACATAGCTGGTATGGATGGCATATATTGCCTTCCTCTCATTTCCCTTGAAGATGTAGTGGTGAGGAAGTTTCTTCAATAGTCAAGCTCAGAGGTGCACATTACCACATGCCCTTCTAGGAGGTAGAGGTTGTAAGACAATCACTGCCTTAAACTGTTCTTACCTCTTGAGTCCAGAACAGCTCAGTTGCACTTTTTTAGCTGGTAGTGGTAAGACCATAAGAAATAGGAAGAACACTATCTCAAATCTCCTCTGCCATTCTGTAAGATCATGACTGATCCGACTCTCCTCATGTTCACTTTTCTGTCCTTTCCCTTGATTCCCCTACTGATCTAAAATCTATCTTAAATATACACAAGGACTCTACCCTACAGCTCTGTGACAAGGAGTTCCATCGGTGCACAAACCTCTGAGTGAAGAAATTCCTCCCCATCTCAGTCTTAAACTGGCATCCCTTAATTCTGAAACTATGCCTTCTGGTCTGAGACTGTCCCATGAGGGTAAACGTCCTCTTACCATTTTCACTGCGTATGCCCTCAAGGATCCTAGATGTCTAAATTAGATCATCTTTAATTCTTCTAAGTTCCAATATGAGAGTCTCAATCTGTTCAATTTTGCTTATGAAGCAATCCCTCCATACCCAGGATCATCCTTGTGAACCTTCTTTGAATGGCCTCAAATCAAATAATATTTGTTCTTAAATAAGGGGACTAAAATTGCTTAAAGTGCTCCAGATGTGGTATCACCAGCACTGTGTACAGTTGAAGTAAGACATCCCTACTCTCATATTTCAACTCCCTTGAAATAAAGGCCAGTGTTCCATAATTCTCGCTGATTACCTGCTGCATCTGTGTACTAGCTCTCTGTATTTTGTATACAAGTACCGTCAAGTCCCTTTTGTGTTACAGCTTTTTGTAGTTTCTCAAGATTTAAGTAATATGCTATTCTTTTGTTCTCCCTTCTAAAGTAAACAACTTCACATTTTTCCAGATTCTTCATCCTTTTGACAAAATTTTTTGCCCACTCACTTAACCTATCAGTATCTCTCTGTAAGTTGTTTGTATCTCCCTTGCCACCTGTTTCAGTCTCCTCTGCAAATCTGGCTTCAATACATTTGCTTCCTTTCTCCAAGTTTTTAATATATATCGTAAACAGTTGTGGCCCCAGGACTGATCCCTGTGGAGCCCCACTGGTTTCAGGTTGCCAACCAGAAAAAGAACCCTTTGTCCCCACTTGTTGTTTCCTGCCCATCAGCCAATTCTCTTTCCCATGCCAATGTATTACTTCCAGTACCATGGGTTCTTAGACTTTTTTGTGAGTTACCTTGTCAAATGCCTTCTGGAAGTCCAAATACAACACATCTGCTGGTTCCCCTCTATTTACTCTTGTGGGGATTTCCTTGAAAAACTTTAAGAGATTAGACACAATTTCCTTTTCATGAAAACATGATGACTTTACTTGATTAGATCAAGATTTCCCAAATGTTCTGCTGCTACTTTCTTAATAATCAATTCTAATGTTTTCTCAGCAGACGGTGTTAGGCTTATTGGTGTATTGTGACCTGTCTTTTGCCTCCCTCTGTTTTTGGAAAGCGATGTCATGTTGGCAGTTTTCCAGTTATAGAGTTATAGACTTAAGTCCTGGGGACTCTTCCATGGCAGAGGGTGAAATTTGAATTCATCACAAATCTGGAATTACGAGTCTAATCATGACCATGAATCCATTTGTCGATTGTTGGAAAAGCCCATCAGGTTCACGAATGTCCTTAGGGAAGGAAAATGCCATGTGCATCCAGACCCGCAGCCAATGTGATTGACTGTTAAACTGCCCTCTGGACAATAAATACTAACCTGGACAATGACACCCTCCTTCTGTAAATGAATACAATAATATACAGCATGAAAACAGACTGTTCAGCCCAACTCGCCAATGCCAGCCAATATCCTAAACTAATCTGGTCCCATTTGCCAGCATTTGGCTCATATCTTGATCTCCATGGCACTCCACCACTACCACTTTGCCATCCCAAAAAAAATCTGTTTATTTCTATATCCTGTTTTCTATCCATTAACCAATCCTTGGCCCCAGACCCATAAGACCTTCTCTTGTGCAACAAGTTCCTCTGTGGCACCTTCTTTAATGTCGTCTGTAAATCTAAATATTCCATACTGCCACCACCCTTGGGTCCCCTCTATGCCACACAGTATCATGCCTTCAAACTCAATCATCATTCTTTCAGTGTCGTTGCGGCAAAATACTGGAACTCTCTCTTCAACTGCATTGTGGGTCTCCATAACCCTAAGGACTGCGGTGGTTCACGGGCAATAAATGCCCACCCTACCAGCGAAGCCCACAGCTAGTGAAAGAAATAAAAAATTAGGTTTGCTTCAAAATCTATACTAATTACACCTTCAAAATACTCCCAACAGATTTGTCAAACATGATTGGTCTTTCATAAAACCATGTTGGCTGTCTAATCACATGGCAGTTTTCCAAGGGCATTGTTACCACGCCCTTAATAATAAATGGTTGGGATTTCCATGTGCAGCTGTGAGTGCATTTGACTCACAACTCATGCTGCCTGACCTCTGTGCCCAAATTTCCTATTGGTCTCTCTTTGGTGGATGGATCTCTGTCAGAGTACAAAAACTATAAAAGAACATTAACTTTGAAGAAGATTTCTGTTTCATTGTATTAAGAGGAGGCTTCCAGTCAGTCACACCTGACATAAATAGTTTGTTTATGCCCATGGTTCATGCTGTGGAAGAGACAAGAGATTATGTAGAAGATCAATGGCACAATATCTGAGGTTTTAGAATAATAGAATTTCAGTTTTAGAATAATTAACTCCCGTTTGATTTTAATTAATTCTAAATGATTAATTAGAAATTATTACACGTTGAGAAATGCTGCACTGTTTCCTACTGAAAAGCTGATATGCTTTCAAATCAATTCACTGAGTGCTTAACCATGTAACAGTCATGTACCCAGCAGTAGAACTTGGAATTACTGAATATTCCATGTTATTCTGCTCAGAAACCACTGGATACAGTTTCTATCAATACCTGCTGTCCTTTACTACCTCATCCTAATGGCCATATCTCACTTGGGAACACTGGAATTGCAGGAGGCCATTCAGCATCTTGAACCTAACTTGCCATTCAAAGACACCATCAAACTCCCTCAACTTGTCTTATTCCATACCAGTTAATAAGGGATTTGTGCAACTCTACCATCACTTCTGCTCCTCTGTATTCCAGCAGATGTTTAACATCGGGCTAACTTTACCACATCTCCAGAAGAACAGGAGTTAGAGATCATCATGTCCAAATTACACCATCCCAATTATCCAAGTTATAGGCATCCGTGAAATAGGATGTGTGAAGCCTCCAACTATTCCCTCATCAATTGGATCAGAACCAATTTATTCACCCAACCATAGGTGGCCTCTTTCAACTGAAAGTGACTTTAGACTTCAGAGTGCCTTAGATCTGCTGAAGCAACAACATTACTCTCCGTTAATAGTCCAAGAGATATTTACAGACTTCCCTCAAGCAGGCTGACCCACAATGCCTTTCTTATGTTTTATGGTGTGAAGTTATTTACTGTCATTGTGTCACTGATTCTCCAGAATCCAAGGATTTTTGGAAAATTACAACCAGTGCATCCACTATATCTGTTGCCACCTTTTTTGGGATCCTATGTTGCGAGCCATCAGAGTTAGGGACATCTTTACCTTTATCCCCAGTAGTTTGTCTAATACTAATTCCCGGTGATGGTGATGGTGCTTAATCTTATTATTCTTAAGCATATAATGGGATATTCAAAGTATCTTCCACCATAAATGACTGATGCAAAATATCCCTTTAACTCATTTCATCATTTCCCATAACTATCTCCCCAGATTCATTTTCTGAGAGGCCCAGTTCACTATACGCACTCTTTTTGTATGTCTAAAGAACCTCTTATTGTCAGTTATTGCATTCCTCATGAGTTTGCCCTTGTTTATTTGATTTCTCTTTATTATCTTTTCAGTTTTCCTTTGCAGAATTCTGAATATATCCCAATCTTCAGGGCTACCCGTGTCATTTGCTTCCTTGCATATTTTCTCTTTCAAGAGTCGTCATCTCTGGGTTGTTGCCGGTGCCACGTGACAGTGAGGCAAAGAATAGGGAGAGAGTGCAGTTGAACACGTGGCTGCAAGGCTGGTGTAGGAGGGAGGGCTTCAGATATTTGGACAATTGGACTGCATTCTGGGGAAGGTGGGACCTGTACAAACAGGACGGGTTGCACCTGAACCAGAAGGGCACCAATATCCTGGGGGGTAGGTTTGCTAGCACTCTTCGGAGGTGTTTAAACTAATTTGGCAGGGGGATGGGATCCGGACTTGTAGTCCAGCAAGTAAGCTAGCTGTGTGACAGGATGCCCAAGACTGTAGGGAGGCGGTGGAGAAGGTAGCACTGACAGGGACTACTAGCGGACACAGAGATAGGCTCAAGTGCGTATACATCAACGCAAGGAGTATCAGAAATAAGGTAGGTGAACTTAAGGCATGGATCGGTACCTGGGACTACGATGCTGTGGCCATCACGGAAACGTGGATAGAAGAGGGACACGAATGGTTGTTGGAGGTTCCTGGTTACAGATGTTTCAGTAAGATTAGGGAGGGTGGGAAAAAAGGAGGGGGGGTGGCATTGCTAATTAGAAATGGTATAACGGCTGCAGAAAGGAAGTTTGAGGGGGATCTGCCTCTGGAGGTAGTATGGGCTGAAGGCAGAAATAGGA